>NC_059093.1:13008528-13308528 GCF_020497125.1 Mauremys mutica | reverse complement strand
TTGTTGATCGTTGCATGGGAACAGAACAGCTGGTGGAAGATGCCACATTAACAGTCCCGGAGACTGAAGGCTCCTGTTTGCATTGCTGATAGGTGCTCTGTGGTCAAACTGATTCCCCTGCCCCTTACTGTTCTGTCCTCTCCCTGGGCTGAGTGTGGCAGGCCAGGAATGCTGATGGAACCTGGTTCCCTGCATGCCATTAGAGAACATGCCATTGGGCCACCTGCAGTCTTGGTCCTTTAACCGCCTGCCCTGCGGGAAGGGAAGGTCTTTTACAGCAACTCAGGGCTGATCTACACTACACAGCTAGATCGACATAAGGCAGCTTGTGTTGACCTAATTATGTCAGTGTCCACCCTACAGCCTTCCTCCCGCCCATGTAAGTGCCCTAATATACTAACGACATAACTCCACCTTCACAAGAGGCGTAGGGCTTATGTTGGTGTAGTTAGGGCAATGCAGTGTCTGTGTAGACGCTGCTTCTCTTCCGTCGGCTGTCTTGTCAATTTCACAGCTCAGGCAGCTAGAGCCTAGCTGCCCCCTGCTCCCCTGGAGAGCTGAGCAGCTGGTCCCTGTTCCCTGCTGGGGTGAGATGCCCCAAGTGGCTTTCCCCACTAAGTCGGGGGAGTCCATGAGGCAGCCAGGCTTGAGGCAGCCAGGCTTTTGGCAGGGAGCTGCCAGCAGAGCTGAGAGACAGGGCTCTCATCTCCCCACACTGCCCTTCTTAGGTCGGCAGAAGCGCTTGCTAGAGTAGACATATCCTCGGCGTTGTTCAATGGAATTCACTTTGCAGGACAGGTGGAATTTGAGAAGGTCAGGACTAGCAGCACCTTGTTTTTCTGAACAAAAACTTGAGCATGGTCTTTCCCTCTCTAATAGCAGAGATGAGCGGCCTGCTCTTTGTTTAATCAGGAGCAAAGCTTGTGAGAGGCGTGATGGGAATAGAATTCAAACGTGCAAGCTTTGGCCAGGGCTCTTGCAACCGTTGGAGATGCCAGGATCAGCTCTTCTCTCCCAAAGAGCAGTGATGTTGGGATGGTTAGTTTAAAATAAGACTCTTGCGTGCAGTTGTAGCTGTTGGGGTTATACTGGAGCTGGAGGGGAGGGGGACCTCATAAGGGTCATGGCTGGATTCGGAGAAGCACCCGGACAACCTCATTCTATTCTGAACCTCTTGGTCAGCACAACTTGGAGGCTTCCAGCCCAGGGGATTGCGAGCACATTTGGGAGTGTGACAAGAACCGTATTGCCATCCCAAAGCAGTCAAAGCACGTGAATCAAATTCCAAACACCCATGGGATTGGCTCAGAGATGATGAGATTTTTTTTTTGTTGCTTTTGAATGCTACACTGGAGGCTTTTTATTTTCTTTCTGCTTCCAGAGTCTTCAGGGTTTGCATTTTCAAGCTTTTCTCTGTAACCATGAAGCTAGGCCGTTATTTATTCCTTTATTTCAAAGGAAAGCTGAGATTCTGAGGGGATAACGTGACATCAGGAGCCTGGGTTTTAAGAAAAGCAACTGCAATAATGAATGATGATAAAATCAGGAGAGTTGGCAATTCTGTGAAAATGACCTTGATGGAGGTATTTTATGCCTCTGGTTATGGCCAGTTACTGATACTGAGGAGAAATGTGTCAGAACCGCCAAGAAGCTTTGGTTCCAATTAGTTTCTTTTTGTCCGTCCTGATTAATATGCACTATATAATGTGCACAACAAACTGGTCCATTTGTGCAATATTTCGGTTTCATGGCGATCAGCCTGTCCTTTCTTCTGTTGCACCCAGCCTCATGGGAATTGCATGCTGTCTAGGCAAACTCGGTCTGTATGGTGTGGGCCATCATGGACTTCATGGTGGCTCTGCTCTTCGCCCTTTTTTGGTGGAGAGCCCATCTGATTATCAAGTCACAGCTGTACACGGTGGTATTACAAACGCTCCACAGAGTCAGCTGATGAAGAGACAACCAAGGGTGCTAGCAGCCATCTTAATAGATCGGACTCTCAGGGCTTTATGGTAACGATGTGCATCTGAGTCTTGGACTAATTAATTCTGCCAGTAACTAAGAGAGGTCTTGAAAGAGCTGATGAGAACACTGTGTTCCTTTTAGTATCCAGGGCCTTTCAATGACCATTTTAATAGTTGCTTACAAAGGATTGCATTTCCACAGGGCTTCGTAAATCATCAGTAGAATGTGTTCTGTTGGGATAAAAGGCCTGAGGCCATGGCTTGGGAAAGAGGGTTTGGAGAGGTTACTGGGGAAGAGGGCAGAGTAGGAAGGATTTCTGGAATTATGGGAGTGTTAGGGGAGAGGGCTGGGCTCAGCAGCAGACAGGAAGTGGGAGACTATTCTAAACTTGGGGGCTGGGGGGAAATAAGGGAAGGTGCAAAGATGAGAATAAGCGAAGGAAGCAGTGCAGAGCTTTGCAAGCACTAGGGCAAATAGCCGGGGAGAGCAGATACATGGATCAGGTAGGAGGCAGCTGAGAAGAGTCTCGCCCTAAAGGGTCTTTGGGTTTGTTGTGAGGAGCCTTGAGGAGAGGTGACAGGGCATGGCAAGGTGAGCTGGGCAGCAGTTAAGGACAGGCTGGAGTAGGCTGCAGTGCTCGAGGGGAGAGGTGGCCTGGACTCACTCGTTACTAGGCACATTTCAAGTTGAAGGGTCCCAGAGCGCTTCACAAATTGCACCCCATCAGCACAGAAATGCAGCCACCTCGGGATGAGAAGGGAGGTGGCCGGCTGGCTAGAGGGGAGCAGAAACTTGGCCAGTGAACTGGGGCTCTGAAGCCCTGCTCTCCTGAGGAGTGCTCTGGGGTTTTTAATATCCCTTCCTAGCAGGTAGGTCTTGGTGGTGTCAAAGAGGCTCAGAAAGGCATGGTGAACTGTACGCAG
Organism: Mauremys mutica; assembly: GCF_020497125.1. Lineage (NCBI taxonomy): Eukaryota > Metazoa > Chordata > Testudines > Geoemydidae > Mauremys > Mauremys mutica. The sequence goes on along the minus strand of NC_059093.1, from coordinate 13,305,640 downwards.
CTCTGGATACGGGGCAGGATGAAGGGCTGCGTTAGCCCAGGTGGGATTTGAACCCCTTTAAGTAGGATGTGTCTAGACTGCAGGGCTGATGCTTAGAACTCTGCCACATCCTCCAGATGGTGCATAAAACAGGAAATACCCCGTGACACCTCCTTGCATTAAGGGCTGAGTGTACAGAGTGTGAGCAACCACCAAGGCTGGAGAGAAACAGAAGCGAATGCAGACTATATCCCATGCTTGCTCCTTCCTCTTTGCCCCTCTTTCGGTGATCTTGGAAGGAAATGCACAGGCTGTTGCTGGGTCCCTCCCTGGCCTGGCTGAGTTTGCTCCTTGCAGGTACGTGGGAGGGATGAGGCAAGCTGGGGGCAAGGGTTGTGAGAAAGTGAAACTCTGTGTGTGTGTCCCTGAAACCCTCCCGGCATGTGGCAGCGAGTTCATCAGCACCTCCCTGCAGCCTCTGGGTTTCTGTCTATTCATGCTGCAGCTGAGTCAGGCTCCTGAGCTCTCCTGTGTAATTTGTATGACCACAGGTGCTCTTAGCCACGAGGGGAGGGGTGCTGCCCATAGATTTGACTCTATTAAATCTAGCACTCAAATGCTCTGCTTAGATGTAGGCTGGCAAACTTCACAGCTTGACTCGGGGTGTCCTGTTCTTGGGCAGGATGTCCCTGTATAAACATCCCACAGTCAAGTGTCAGAAACAGTGATATCTAATGGTTAGAGTGAGGAGACCCTTGGCTGAACTCCCAGCCTTGCCACTGCCTGACAAGTCACTTTGCCCCTCGGTGCCTCAGTTTCCCCAGCTGTGAGAAGTTCATACTTGCTTACCCTTGTACTTAAGGGCGCATTTACACTAGCACATTTTGCTACTACTAGTGCTCCTCTACTATTCTATATCTGCTCTTATACTGCCCTCATCACCCTGATTTCCTAGCACCTTCCAGCTGTGAGTAAAATCTGTTGTGTGCTCTGTTGCGCCTCTCTTCCTCTCCCCAGGGGGAGAACTGTTCGTGGTGTGGAGTGTTTTGTTTGGGGTTTGTTTATGTCCATGCTGCTCTGGGTTTGTTAGAGGCGGCAGGTCAAAGTCGTGTGCTTGGAACTTGAAGCAGGAGGAGGGGAGGTTTGGGATGGTTCTTAGTGCCCGTGGGAGTTTGTTCTGCAGTCTCAGCCAGGCCCCGGAGAAAACTCTGTTTCCTGCACGGGCTGGTGGTGATTTACGGCAAGGCTGGAAGCTGGAGTGGAGCCAGGACCAGGGAGCTCTGACCTCCCGCTACCCTGCGAATTACGGTGCAGCCTGCTGGTGTGGACCGAGCCCAAGCTCCATGTGGTGCCCACATCCTGATGGAGTATCTTTGTCCACTGTCTTTCTGTGCTCTCTAGATCCTCGTGCTCCTTCGGGCTCTCCCAGTATCCCACGTGAGAGTTCTTGGTTTTATGCTACTGAAATTAATGGCATGAGCTTCTCTCTGAACCTAGTACATTTTGCATGTCAGTAGTCCTGCATCCTAGTTCCCTGTGATAACCACTAGTCCCACTTACTTCCATACGTCTCACGGGTCTCCTGTCTTTAAGCAATCAGAGCTCTGACTGGCGTGTTCACACATTTGGTCTGTTTTCACTTTTGATTTCCTTTAATTGAATCAACTTACCTTTTGTGAATTCAGGAGCTGCTTGAATTCGAGTTGCAGAAGCATCTTGACTTTCCTGCTCCCAGGAAAGTTTTGCAAGTTATTTATAGTTTGGTGTGTGTTGCAATGTGCACGCGACTGTGTGTGGTGCATGCATATTGCAGAATTGTTTTGAGTAAGTTCCTGTTAGTTTCATCAGCTTGAAGACAAAGTTCTCGTAAGGTTATAACGTCATGATTTTTATATGTGCGCTAGGGCCATCTGCTAGGTGGAATGTTGCCCTGCTCAGTCTTCTGGCAGAGCTGATCTCTTTGGATAGGTCTGTGCTTTGGGACCTAGTCCTGGTGGATGGGTGGGTAGGTATTCATTAGCCAACAACTGTGGTGTCTGTGACTCAAGGATCACTTTGATGTTTGCCCTACTGTTGTAGTGAATTTCTCTGTAATGACGTGTTGAATTATCATGCAGGAAGTTATTTAACTCTCCTCAGGGGTGGCACCGGAGGCCGTTACTACAGCGAGATGGAGGATCTTGGGGAGAAGGTGCCAAGTGCAGGTTACCAGCACTGATAACGAGCTCTGGGGTGGGATGGGGGCTGAGCTGGGAGAGGAGGATTATTTTAACCCTGATCAGCGGCAAGAGAGCACTTCCGATGACTGCTGTGGCACCCTCCCCAGGGATCATTATTAAAAAGCGAAGAGGATTAGTGTTAACACTCTCTATTACATAGAGAGGTCCAGTGATTAGATTACTGCATATTTCTCTACACAGAAGCTCGCTGTTGTAATGATTATTGTATTGTCTGATCTTTACGTGGCTAGAATTGTCAGCCCATTAAAACTTCCTGAATAAAGATATTGGTTAATAAATAAATCAGAGAACAGGGTCTTTGTGCTTCATGTTCATCCTATGTGATAACCACTAGTCCCACTTGGTTCCGTACGAGGGGAAGCAGGACTGGAACTCACATCTCTAGAGTTCCAGTCCTGTCCCTCTGCACCGAGAGGCCCCGCCACCAGGGCATGGTGTGCATGTAGCCATGAGCTTTCTAACTCCGTGTCCCCGACTCCTCTTCCTAGGACATGAACGGCCTGGAGGAGGGGGTGGAGTTCCTCCCCACCATGAATGCCAAGAAGGTGGAGAAACGCGGCCCGAAGCGATGGGTGGTGGTGTCTGGTGTGCTGCTCATCTTCCTGCTCGTCTCCCTCATTGTCGGCCTCCTGGTGTGGCACTTCAAATGTGAGTGTGGCGCGTCCCCGCCTGGACATTGCAGCTAGACTGGACGGCTAGGGTGGGCTCGCCCGTGGCACCTGACCCCTCCATGTCGGAGGGCTTTAATTCCCGCAAATGAGCTGCCCACAGATGAACGCTGCTGCTTTTTGGGTCTATGGGCCCCATTGTATTGTCTCTGCACAAACACCAAAGAAAGATTTGGTCCCTGCTCTGCAGAGCTTGCAATCGAAGTGCCATGTAAAAGCTGGCGGCCGCCTCTCTGCTTAGTGTGGCTTATGTAGCTCAATTACACTAATTGGGGGGGCAGCTGCAGCAGCCCGTCCTGGCTGGGGTGCCCCCCTTGGCGACTGACTCCTGAGGTGCTGTGAGTGAAAGTGGGGTGGCCATTGCGGGGGCCTCTGGCACCTGAGCATCCCAGTCCCTCCTGTTCCCTGCCTGTGGCATGCAGCAGTTGAGTCTCCTCCAGCCTGCAAGACTGTGTCTGATTTTGGTGGCGGGGGGTGGCAAGCAGCCTGAGGTCAGACTAGATGATCTGGTGGTTCCTTCTGGCCTTCAACTCTATAGCTCTGTATGTGGTAGTGTAACCCACACACCTCCTGGGTGTGGTGTCCTGTCCCATCTAGTGGCCCTGAGAACACTTAGAGAGAGTTAATGAGTCTGCTCTACAACCTTGGCTAAGAGCCAGTTGGCTTTTAGCTCATGCGGTAGAGGCTCATGCACTAAGCTCCAGAAGTCCCAGGTTCGGTCCCGCCTGCTGACCACCGGGGTCTGTCTGTGTTTTCCAGTGGTTAGAGTAGGAAGTCAGGACTCCTGGGTTCTCTTCCCAGCTCTGCCCCTGCCCTTTGTAAGCCGAGTTCCTCGCCTTGCTCGGGCTCTCTCGCTCTGATTGCTGCACTGAGATCCTTTCTCTTTCTGCAATGGCGTTTTCCAGACCGGAGAGCCCCTGTCCAGAAGGTTTACAATGGCCACCTAGTGATTGTGAATATGAACTTCACTGACGCCTACGAGAACTCCAGCTCCACCGAATTTGCCATGCTCTCCAAGAAGGTGCAGCAGACGGTAAGGGACTCGCTGACTCCTCCCCACGTGGGAGCTCTCAGCTCAGCCGTCTTCCCACCCCAGAGATGGTCATGAGTGCTGCGATTCTGCACTGCAGTCCACTTGGCACTTTCTACCCTGATCCCTCCCCCTGGCTGCAGTACCGGCCTTCTGTATGGCCACCTGAGCACAGTGGGCTGAGCTCAGTGCCGTGGAACGGGTTGTGGATCCAGCTGTGTAGGTACTTCTAGGATGCCAACACCCCTTCTGCTGCCTCCAATCGCTGAGCACCTCACGGATGATGCTGAAGTTGTCCTCCTGTGACTTTGTAGGTGTCTAAATATGGACTCAGGAGCCTGCCTTAGGTTCCCAGGCTTGCAAACTTTGGCTGGGATGTTAGGGGGGGTTGTTTTTTAACCTGACTCTGTTCTTTTAACACCCAGATCTGCTGGGAATTGAATTGCTCCTGATTTTGTTTAGGTGCTTATTTGTATATTTAATGTGTTTCTCTTACCTTTTTTTTAAATTTTAGATCGAGCAGATCTATAAAAATAACCGAGACATTGGCCCTTATCACAAGAAGACAGTAATAACTGCATTCAGGTGGGTGCTGCGTCCCTACAGTTACATCCTGAGCCCATACGTGGCGGCAGGGAGCTGGTACATCCCGGGAATTAGGGGGAGGTAAAAACTCATCTTTCCTGGGGTATCATGGGACAGAGCCACCTCACTGCAGCAATACCTCTTGGTTTTCCCCCATGCACAGGGAGCAGCTATGAGCTCCCTAGTCGGGCTCCCTTTTATTTTAGAGTAAGAGAGTAAGACGGACTCAATGCAATGAGTCGTCTTTATAACACGCTGCTTCTGAATGGGAGCAGCCCCCAGGGAACAGTATGGTGCGGCACCAGACTGAAATGAAGTGAGGTTGGTCTGCAATGGGCCTCGTTATAATATTAAGGGATCGACTCTCTGTGGGTGACTCAGTCTGGCAGGGCCCTTCCCTGAACAGAGCTCTTGGCAAGGCCATATTCAGCCAGTTTGTTTAGCTCACCTTCTGCCCCAAGAGCCTCAGAACCAGGCTGAGCCAGGGGATTTCAGGTGAGAGCAGAGTGCGCTCATTCCCGGCAGCCTCCACCGCTCCTGGGCCTTGAATTCAGAGTGGAACGGGTGCAGAGGAGGACGTCTCAGATGATCCAAAGAATGGAGACACTACCTTGTGAGAAGAGACTCAAAGAGCTTGGCTTGTTTAGCCTAGCCAATAGAAGGCTGAGGGGAGATATGCTTGCTCTCTGTAAATACATCAGAGGGATAAATACCAGGGAGGGAGGGGAGTTATTTAAGTTAAGCGCCAATGTGGACACAAGAACAAACAGATATAAACTGGCCATCAACAGCTTTAGGCTTGAAATTAGGTGAAGGTTTCTAACCATCAGAGGAACAAAGTTCTGGAGCAGCCTCCTTACGGGAGCAGTGGGGGCAAAAAACTGAACTGACTTCAAGACTCAGCTTGATAAGTTTATGGAGGGGCTGGATTGATGGGACTGCCTATGATGGCGGGGAGCTGATCTGCGACTGGTACCAGAAAACATCTCCAGTGGCTGGTGATGGGACACTAGATGGGGAGGCTCTGAGTTACTACAGAGAATTCTTTCCCAGGTGTTTGGCTGATGAGTTTCGCCCATATGCTCGGTATCTAACTGATTGCTGTATTTGGGGTCAGGAAGGAATTTTCCTGTGGGTCAGATTGGCAGAGACCCTGGGGCTTTTTCACCTTCCTCTGCAGCGTGGGGCACGGGTCCCTTGGTTGTTTAAACTAGTGTCAATGGTTGATTCTCTGTAACTTGATTTGAGGACGTCAGTAACTCAGCAGAGATGAGAGGGGTCTATTATAGGAGTGGGTGGGGGAGGTTCTGTGGCCTGCAATGTGCAGGAGGGTCAGACTAGATGATCATGATGGTCCCTGCTGACATTCAAGTCTGAGAATCTGAGTCCCCAGATCCCCTCTCCTCCTCCTCCCGCCCCTGGCATGTGCATGCTGTCGGTAACTTATCTCCCTTTCCCCCTGCAGTGAAGGCAGCGTGATTGCCTATTACTGGTCGGAGTTCATCGTCCCGGCATACAGGGCCGAGGCGCTCGACAAGGCCATAGCTGACAAGCAGAGTCTGATCCAAACGGTGGAGTTCAAGGGACGGAACCCCGTGCTGCAAGTCAATTCGATTGTTGCTTTCCGTGAGTCCTGGCTCCGTTCCCCTTCTCTTCTCCCTTGTTGGGCTCTGCGTCAGGCGGGAGGGAACTGCCTGATGCCCCTGGTGATTCGAACTCTGCAGGGTTTCTTTGGGAGGCGGAATAGAACTTTGCTTGGAGGCCTGCGAGCCGTCCTAGTCTTAGCTTTGCCACTAGCTCGCTGGGTGTGGGTAGATCTCTTAACGGCTCTGTACCTCAGTTTCCCTGTCTGTACAATGGGGATGACATTTGCTTACTTTGCCTGGGCTGTGAAGGTTAATGACTGGGAGTGGTTTGAGAGTCCTTGGAGGGAAGGCTCTACAGAAGGGCAAAGTGCTACTTTGACAAGCACTGGATGCCTGGGAGAGGTGACGTGCTCTAGGTATGGTGCAGGGGAAGCAGCAGTAGCAGCGCTAAGGGACTCTTGGGGGTGGGGCCGAGCCAGGGAGTGGGATTTTTTTTTTTTTTTTTGGCTGGTGAGAGCTCATGTCCCCTCGGATGGGGGTGACGGGGCTGGGAACCGGGACAGGCTGGCTGGAGAGAAAGGAGGATTCCCCAACCCCAGGTAGCTAGTGAGGGGCGGCGACTCTTAGGCATGGGAGCTGGAAGCAGGTGGTGCTCATGGGGAAACCTGGCGCTTTCCCTGCTGCTTCTGGAGAGACTGGAGTCCTTCCTCCAGGACGAGATCTTAAGAGAACTCTGTACTGTGGCTCTTTTGCTTGGATTCTGAAGCCTCCGGACCTGAGCCCTCTCCCCTATGATCGAAGGCACCTACGCCAGGACCTACTTGTTTTGGGGGCAGAGGACCAGCTTCCCCAGGTCTCACTGTCCGGGAAGATGCTCCCCCGCCCTCCCCCCTCAAATGCAGGCTGGCTAGGTGCTCCCTGCCTAGCATCTGAGTAGTGAACTTGTTACTAATGAAATGTGTTTTTTCTCTTGTAGCTGCTGATTCCAGTATAATGCAGTCACCAGGAGACAGTAAGTGTAACTCTTACTGTTCTTGCCAGCAAATATTGTCCTTGAAATGGAGGGTGGGACTGATTCCACTAGGATCCCCCTGGGTTGAGCTTTAGGAAATCTTGTATTTGCTGAGAGGGTTTTCATTCGCGGCCAGGAGAAGCCTAGGGATGCCCATGATTCCAAATACGTGACCCTTCACTGGGTCTGACCTCGGGGGTCGTCCAGTAGGATTAGGTGGGCCTCTCCCAAGTGGCAGGATTTTCTATAGATAGTGCAACTTTCCTTTTTAGCTAAAGGAAAACCATAACAAGAAAGAACAAAGGTCTGGTCTCCCTGAGAGAGCACAGTGTGTGTCTCCTCTGTAACAGTCTGCAGAGAGACTACAGACTAAATCCCCTGTTGGACTCTGCATGCAGGGAGAGTTTTTAGAAACTTAAAGCTTCGCACAGAAAACCAAGTCATCGGAGCTTCCTCTTAGGATTACTGGGAGCCAGACAGAGTGGTGGTGGTGGACCCTGGTGCTTTTCATCTCTTGCGGTTTAACCCAAGAACTACCTGTTTGCGACGTCTATCTTCTTTCTCTTCTGTACTGCCTTTACTGACATCCGGACCTTCTCCCCTGCCCTCCTCTCGGCAGATAGCTGCAATTTTGCCCTACACGCCAAGGAAGGCGAGATCACCAGCTTCACTACCCCGGGCTTTCCCAACAGCCCATACCCGAACAATGCTCGTTGCACGTGGGTCCTGAGGGCCGACGCTGACTCCATCATCAGCCTGACCTTCAAGACCTTCGATGTGGAACGCTGCAGCGAAGGGAACGACTTCATCAAGGTCTACAACTCCCTGAGCCCCGTGGAACCCCACACCCTTGTGACGTGAGTGACTTTTCTGGGCTACCTCCTTCCGTGGGGAGATTCGGGCGGGGCAGAACGTGGGGCCCGTCCACAAACGCTAAGGAGTGAGAGGAGTTTCCTGGGCAGAGCAAGGGGTATAGTTAGGAGTAATGGATTCTGCTGAGCCACAGGACTCTCGCGCTGAATAACAAGGGAATTGTCCGACAGCCAGAGCTGCTAGACTGTGGAATTAGCCTCCGAAGGAAAGTGAATAGGAATCAAGCCCTTCAGGGCAGGGACTGTCTTCCTGTGTGTCTATGCGGCACCCAGCACACAACAGAAGTAATCCGATAAATCAGTGGGGTGACGCTGAAGTCCAGACTTAACAGGCTGTTGGGGTCAGACCGAATACTAACTGAACAGAGCAAGAATGAATAAATGCAAGACCCACACAAGAGCAGCAGGGGGTGTGAGCAGAGGGATTGCAAGGAGAAAACCGAGATGCGGGGAGAGCTCTTGAATAAATAGGTCATTTGAAGCCGCCTTCCTGGGCGGATTAAGATAATGAATATATAATTAATAATTCACTTATTGTGTTGTGGTGGCACTTAGGAGCCCCGGTCATGGCAGGCACTGTACGAACACGGAACAAAGAGGTGGTCCCAAGCCGATAGAAATAGTCCTTTTTAATGCATATTCCAAGGGAAGCAGTTTGTTTTTTCGCCTGCTGAGCTTTCTCATGGCAGAGTTAGCCGACCTGAATGTTATCGCCATAAGCCTCTGCAAGTGAAACTGCCCTCGCTGATTTGTTTTTGTCCACCTGGAGGGTAACCCAGCGAATGGACAGTCGTCTGGTTTTACAAAACAATCACTTCTAATAACCTTCACGTATTGGCAGCCCAGGCAAAGAAATGTTCGCTTAAAACAGCTGCGGGGGCTCTCAAGATGTGGCACAAACTATGAAAAAGTTGAACCGAAAGAAAAACCACTTGGATTGCAAGTTTCTCAGGACGAGGCTTTCGTTTTGTTTGTATAGCTCCTGGCACGGCGGGGTCCTGGCCTGTGATTTGGGTCTCCGTGCTGGGCATTGCTGCACTACACATACAATCTAGGCAGTGTTGGTCTAGCCTTGTTGGTACCATGGTATTAGAGAGACAAGGTGGGGGAGGTAATAGCTTTTGTCAGACCAACTTTGGCTGGTGGGAGAGACAAGCTTTCAGGCTTCCACAGGGCTCTTCTTCAGGAGCTTTTCTTCACGGCTGGGAAATCTGCTCCGAGTGTCATGCACCTAATAGCTGCCAAGCTGCCTATTCCTGACCGCATACCATCCCTGTGGCAACGACAGTTGCTCACAAAAAAGTCTTTCATTTCTTGTCATGCAGTTTAGCAACCAGGAGGAAGAGCCACTCTGCAGCCCCCAGTAACAGGGTCCCATAGCTCAGGAACCACTGTAATCCATGGAGACAGCATGGCCTAGTGGACTGGAACTTGAGACCTGAGTTATCTTCCTGGCTCTGCTACTGGCCAGCTAGGTGACCTTGGGCAAGTCACTCCCCCTTGCCCCTGCTCCATGCCTCAGTTCCCCCAGCTGTTAAATGGGGATTATGAGCCGGCCCTCCTTTGTAAAGCACTGTGAGGTCTAATGCTAACTGGATATTATTATATGATTGAGCTGATAGTGTCCCTTTAAATCTGGGATTATTTTTTCTGGGGCAGGGTAGGGACTTTGTACGTGGTGGGGAAGGGGATTGCCAAGCAGCGAAGAAGGCGTAACGTGGTGACCGAGCTCCTGTCTCTGCCCCGTTCCATTGCGTGATGCTCTCTGTGCTTCCCTCCTCCCAGGCTGTGCGGCAGTTACCCTCCGTCCTACAACCTGACCTTCCTGTCCTCCCAGAACGTCATGCTGCTCATGCTGATCACCGACGCTGAGGGGCGGAATCCTGGCTTCAAGGCGGAGTTCTTCCAGCTCCCGAAGGCTAAAAGTAAGTCGGGGGCTCGGGAGAGCCCCCCTCTCTCATGGAGGTGAGGAAGGGAGAAGCCAGGTGTTTGTGGTGATGCTGCCAATTGCACAGGAGTCCCTTAGAAGCAGGTCTCTTCCTGGCACTCAGAAGCTCTTGACTTACCCACAGTGCACTTGGCTTCTTCAATGATGCCCCCTCAGGAGAAGGGGGAAGGAATTATGTTGGATTAGCTGGGAAGACCACCTAATTGGTCTCCTGGGTTCTAGCCACGCCTTGGAGTGGAGCCAGTGTCTCCAGAGATTGGCTTAACCTCATTAAAGGATGCTCTGCCTGTGTCTGTTTTTGCCTCGGGTAGTAGCCGAACACTGCTTTTGGAAGCCCTGGCATCTCGATTTCATTTTCCTGCTTGTCTTCTAGGCTGCAGAGAGACTTTGACAGGACCAAGTGGAAACTTCACCACCCCTTACTACCCGGCCCACTATCCGCCCAACATGGATTGTGTCTGGGACATAGAGGTGAGAGCATGGGACGGACCCTGCTGCCTAGCGTGGATTGGTAAAAGCGGGAGGTGGAGGCGGCCTGTTGGGGTCAGCTTAGCCCATTGTTAAAGTCATGGCAGTGAGTTCGGCAGGTGATCTCCAAGACCAAGAGATTAGCAGGATTCCCACAAGGAATAGGGGTGAGGATAGTTTTTTTTGAAGGTGCCTAACTCCTGTTGCCTTTGTAAAGCCGTAGTACCGGCTGTGGCTTTACACAGGGCATAAGGGACCTCGGGGAACAAGCCAGCCTCTGGTTGATGGGATAGGAAGAAACTTCTGCCGTGGGCAGGTTATTCCACTGGAGTTGGTTCTTGTACTTTCCTCCGAAGCGTCTGCTGCTGGCCACCATGGGGGATGGGATGCTAGAGATGATGGGCCCTGGCTTGACTTGATTTGTCCATTGCTGTGTTGGTTTCTCCCGTCTGTCAACATTCCCTTACCTTGGTTTGGTCAGTCCTTGTTCTGAATGACTCCAGCGGTGTCCTGAGGCTTTCCCCTGACCGTTTGCATCTGTCTTCTGAAACTGACTGGGTCAGCTGGGCGCTGGGTAACACCTGGCTCTTTGCAGCTAGGATGAAAGCTATGGCTGGCCTGGCAACCTATGGGAGTTGTCCAGAGTAAACTACAGGTGGTAGATTCTGTCTGACTGGCCTGGTCTCTGTTGTGAATCAGGGTTGAAAAAGCTCTGCATAAAAACCTGAAACGCCCACCCCTTTTGTGACGCTCACCACTCTCTTGGGGCCTGGTGGCAGGATCCTGGTTTAAACAGGAATTTCAAAGACCTGCAGAGGCAAAAGAATGCCCCCCGCTGAGGCAGGGAGGCACAGAGCACTGTGCAAATGCCAAAGATTGTGATTTTTATTATTGTTCTGCTCTGGCCTTTCCTCATGGACTCATCTTCTGCCCCCCAAATCTCGCTCATCTTCCATCTAAATTGGTGTCTCTCTCCTTTGTCTGATCGCCAAAGGGGGAAGGAAAAGAAACTAATTTTCACTCTCCTTTCACTGCCTCTGCTGACTCTTGCCTTGCTCCGCTCAGGTCCCCCCTACAAAGAACGTGAAGGTGCGTTTCAACCTGTTCTACCTATGGGAATCTGGTGTCCCGCTCAGTTCCTGCACCAAGGATTATGTGGAGATCAACAATACAAAGTAAGTGCTGGGCAATGTGACGTGACTCGGAGGCACAGGCTGGGGACAGCCAATTAAACAAAGGGTGGCAAATTAGACTGATCAAAGGAAATACTTTCTCACGCAACATGTCATTAGGCTGTGGAACTCACTGCCACAGGGTCATTGAGGCCAAGAATTTAGCAAGATTCCAAATGGGATTGGGCATTTATATCATTTACAAGAATCCCCAGAGCTGCTATAGCAAATGTGAACAGATTCTGGAAGGGATATAAAACCTCATGCTTCACGGTTTAAGCCAATAACTATTGAGGATTAGGGTGAGACCTTCGTGGTTATCTCACACTTTCCTCTGAAGCACCTGGCACTTGCCACTATCGGAGATGGGATACTGGACTGGATGGACCAGGTGTCTGATCCAGTCTGGCAGTTCCTATGTCCCATGGCGAATGGTGGGATTACACTATTGCTGCTGTGAGAATCTGGCTCGTTGCCTGTCACTGGGGATCACTGCCTAGTGGCTATAGCTGGGGGTTACTCTACTTGGATTTCAGCATCGGATGCTGTCTACAAAGCTAACTGCTGTCAGGTGCCGGTTAGGAATCCAGATAGGACTCTTCTTTCTGTTCTCACCGAGCAGCCCTGTACTTTCAACCTCAGTAAACGTCCTAAAAGAGAAGCACAAAAGTGAAGTGGAGAAGGGAAGTGGTCGGCGTGTGAATCATCTGAAACGAATACACCATGGCAGACTCATAGAAATTGAAAGGTGCCGTGTGCAGAAAGCAAGATCAGCTATGTACGCTACCAGGACAACTTGGTTACGTTAGCTTTCCATTAATTTGTTAATGGAATTGAAAGCCACACCTGCCTGCTGCTTTGCAGTGTAACAACTCCTGCAAAAATAATTCATGGTTTTAAAAAGTTTTAATAGAAGTGAGGTGTCTTGTTGAGTGCTTGTGTCACCTCTCTAGGGCTAACCACATGGAAACGTGGGGGAGATCAGAAACTAAACCTGGACCCAAATTTCACAGCTAGCCCTTGGTAGCACTTGTGATGTGGTAGCACTGAGGAGTCCCAGCCAGGGACTAGGACCTCATTGTGCCAGGCGCTGTACACATACAGAACAAAGAGACTGTCCGTGCCCCGAGGGATTTACAATCTGAGTATAAAACAAGAGACAACAGGTGGATCCAGGCACAAGGAAGCAATGTGACCTTGCTGGTCAGCATGAGGGGCAGTGGTCTCTCAGCACACCAGCTACCAACAATTGCCAAGATTTTTGCAGGCTCTTAGATCTTGCATGGGCCATATCAAACAGTCTCCTCCTCGCCACTGATCTAAGCACCCCGACTTTGAAATCCAGGTCTCAACTTTGCAGCTCTGCAGTTTGGGGCGAGGCGTCTAAATCTGGCACCTGGCATGGAGCCATGGTCACCCCGCTAATCCATGCTGGGGTCAGCCCTTGTTTAGAGTGAATGAGAGTGAGAAGACCCTGTTGGTGTCCTAGGCCAATGGACGTATGTGAGGCACAGAGAGGAAATTGCCTTTTTCTACTGGTGAGGGAGGGACCCTCTCTTCTGTACTGTAACAGTTCCTAAATCTGTGCTGTCCTCCCCTCCCGCCAGGTACTGTGGTGAGCGCCCCCAGTTTGTGGTGGCAAGTAACAACAACAAAATCACAGTCCGGTTCCATTCAGACCAGTCGTACACAGACACTGGCTTCTCGGCAGAGTTCCTGTCTTACGATTCCAGTGACCGTAAGTTGAAACCTAGATGCTGTGAACTTTCAGGGGAACTGGCTTATTTTCTTAGCTGCTGAGGAAGGAGGTTTTTGGTCTGGGTTATTGGTCTGCCCTTTGACCTCTGGAGGGTTTGGGTCGGAAATGAAATGAGCTGTAGTGACAGGTGTGCATAGCCCAGCTGGGCCATCACATCTTGGGGAGGACACCTGCCCACTTGGCTTATTGCTGTAGTCGCCCTATAAGTTGGGTTGCATGCATTCGTTGTTCACTGATAAAATCCCGGGAATTCTATATGTATCTATTTGCACATCCCTTTTTTTCTAGTGCAGTTCTGAGGCAAATACAGGTTATTGTTAAAAACGGGCCAGAACCTTGAACTGGACCACCCCAAATCTAAATTTTGTTTAGTATAAATGGACCAAAGGAAATCGTAGCTCAAATTTAATGAGACCACCCCAGGTTGCAAGGCCTTAGGCATCAAGGGTATTTGAGTGAAACGAGTGACTCCTCTTCACTGGGAATAAGTAGCAGATTGTTGTAGTCACTGGACCCAGCACTAGAGGGAGACATAGAATCATAGAAGCAGGACTCTGGTCCCCTGCACTTGGTGATCAGACTCACTGAATCCACGAGGTACAGATACACTTGTGCTTTGGGGAAGTCCGGATCAGGATCCAGTCTGTCGTTCTAACCTTGTCTCATGTTTGTTCTCACATAATGTTTCATTTTGGCTTCTTCATGCCAAGTGTCCACTGGGTGGAAACGGATGTGGTGAGATGCAAGCACAGGATAGAACAGCTGATCCGGGTCTAGGAACGTCCCGGTGCAGGAAGCAGTGGGTTTTCCCTGGAAAATCCACTCCACTCTCACAAGAGCATTCACTCACGCTGGTGCTAGGGTGACCAGATGAGAGGAACAAAATATCGGGACACATGGGAGAGGTGTGGGGGCGCCGGTGGAACAAAATAAATATTTTTTTAAAAAGGGAGTGCTGCTGGCAGAGCGCAAAAAACCCAACAACCCGGAGTGCGAAATATCGGGACAAATGGTGTCCTGACCAAACATCGGTTGGGATGTGGGGCAAACGTCTAAATATCGGGACGTCTGGTCACCCTAGCTGGTCCAGGTGATGTGTTCTCAGTGCAGCATGTGTATTCAGAGAAATGGACACACCGAAAACTGAACGCAAGAGGAGCTGATGGTTACTGGCAAGGCTAATGCATGTCGCACCTCTCTCTTTCTCCCTTGTTGCCTGCAGCCTGTCCTGGCAAGTTCACCTGCAACACTGGCCGCTGCATTGATAAAGTCATGCGCTGTGATGGCTGGATGGACTGCACGGATGGCAGCGACGAGCGCTCCTGCAGTAAGTCCTTCCTTTGGATTCTCTTTGCAGGGCCATGTGATGGGACGGAGAGGTCTCTGCAGAATGTCAGCAAGTGGGAGGGAACTCCTGACTTGCTCCGGGCTCTCCCAAGTGGACAGATTGGGATAATGCATTGGGGCTGGGGGCTGAAGGCAGTTCTTGGTAGTCCAGCCGCAGGGCTGGAGGTTAGCCAGACTGGGATGTCTTTTAGAACCTGTGCATCCTAAGCCGCAAGAATTACCCTTTACGGGGAGAGATCTTGGTGGGGAAAGTCCTTTCTTCGTTGCTGGGCCCAGCAATCCCCTCTGGCAGCTTGCAGAGCTGCTGTCTTGCTGGAGATGAATTTAGACATGGGTTGCAAGTCCAATGCTGTGTCAGTGGCTTCGACATCCAGCTGCGTGATCTGTGGAGTGCACCACCAGCCGGGCTGCCGAGCTTTCGGGCGATAGCTCTACCGCCGCTCTACACAGGCTGCTTCAGCTCTGTACGTGCGTAGCAACTGATGCAAAGGCATCGGAGCTGCTGCTGTTCCTATCGTTCGACAGGAATGAAAATGGATCTTGGTGCAGCTGCCTTCATCCCAGCACCCAGCTCACTGAGTTGATTCGAACCCCTTGAACACTGGGGACAGTATGTGTGTGTGTGTGTCTCTCTCTCTCCCTCCAAAGATCAGCCTTCTGGTGCTGTGGCCTTTTTGTTGGAGACCTGAATCTGTCTGTGGGTCAGCTGGTCCTCCCCTTTTCATGGAGGAAAGTCAAACCCTGCTGGCTTGGGGAACACCCCCGACCAACTAGTATCAAGCTCCCAGTGGAAACAGCTTCCTCCCCCGACCTTGAGCCCGGTGTAGATAAGGAACAATCAGCGGCTTGATCAGTCTGGAATCCCTGTATAGTTTGTGAGCCTTCATTCTTATTGTTGTTAATCTCCCTGCAAAGAGCCAATGCCCGGTGACTTTCACTCACTAACCTCCCTCCGACCACTGCCTGTTGGGAGATGGTTTCTGCCGTTTAATCCTTGCTGATGCTGCTTTGTGGTCCCAACCACCTGGCCCCTGCATGCCCTAGGGCGCTGGCGTAGCCGCACGCATTTAATTACATTTCATGACCTGTCATGCTCAGGGCACTACGGTGCTGTTTATAGCTCCTTCCTGGGCAGAGCATGGGAGTGCGTGTGTGTTTGTGGATACACTTTTGTGTCTCTGATTAATATATAATCCCACAGATCATGTCATTAGCCATGGCCTAGAGTCAATGAGAGGAGATTGGAGCCCCTGGCTCAGGTCTCGTTGTACTAAATGACGGGATGAAAATGGTGTGCTCCCGGCCCATGGGTGCTCGCTGCCCCCCTGGGGTGATGAGTGGATGCTCGGGCTGCCCAGGTTTGTACTCAATCCCAGGCTCTTTTCGAGTGAAAAATCTATTCTCTGGTTCTTCTTTGCTCCCTCACCCTAGAAACGCCTCGGGCTCTGTCTGTGCTACTGAGTGTGACCAGTTAGTGACACAGTCGGCTCAGAACACGTTAGCTGCCAGTGGCTACTGACAGGGCAGTAGAGTCTTGTCTCATTTGGAACACGATTGACTTTCTGTAATGGCTTTGGCTGGTGTTGCTTCCTCCTGACTCTTCCAGTGCATCCCAGCGTGCATTGCTCCATGTGCTTCTGGTGTCGGTCTGTGCGCACGTTTGCTGGGCACTCAGTCCTCTGCTGAGGCATGATGGGGTAGCTGCCCAGATTTTCCCAGAATTCACTGGGGCAAACACTTAAGCAGTATGGCTGGTGAGGATGCCCAAACTGCATGGAAAAAGCTGCTGCCAGGGTGCCACTCAGCCATGCTTGTCGTAACTCACTCAGATTAAGATGTTGCAAACTGGTTACCAAAATATGTCTGTGCGTGTTGCCAGTCCCTTGGGCATTTGCAGGGCACCGATCCCCTATGGTATCTGGCACCGTGTGTGTGAGGCTGATGCCAAGTGCCGAACTGGCCAATGGCTGGCTGGCTGGAATGGCCAGTTGTTGCAGAAGGTCCCATCTCATCCAAATGCTCAGCCCCAGACGTTGAGGCAGTCTTGGTCTGAGGGACTAAACATCGGTCCCCATTTGATGTTAGAGAGGCTCCTGTTTCTCCTCCTTAAGGGTGCATTTGAAAAGTTCTTTGTGGCTTTGAAGATCCTCCTTGGTGTCCCCAAGTTATGGGAGCTGCAGGCTCTCCCTGTACAGTCAGTCGTTCTGGCTCTTCTGTTTGTCAGGAAGGGGCCCAACCTGGGAAACTGCTAAGCACATTCAGCTCCTGTGGGTGGAGATGCAGGAAGGACTCCGGACCACCCAGGGCCGTGTCCAAAGTATATTCTAGGCATGTCTCCCATGGAGAGGGACCTGCTGAAATGTCACTGTCTGAAACCTATCACCAGCCTGTAGTTGTGTATCGTACCGGTGAGCGATGGCATCGGTGCATCATCTAACATCTCCCCTTCCTTCCCCAGATTGCACCACGGAGCAGTTCAGGTGTAATAACGGCTGGTGCAAGCCACGCTTCTGGCTCTGCGACGGTGTGAACGATTGCGGGGACAACAGCGATGAGCTGCAGTGCAGTAAGTGACTCGCCCATTGCTTCGCCCCACGCTGAGACCTGGCCGTTAAGTCACAGTGTTGAAGGCCAGAAGACACCACCAGAACATCTGGGCTGACCTCCTGTATAGTCCAGGCCACTAACACACCCCCCCCAAGTCAACAACCACAATCACCCCTCAGGAGAATAAACTAATGTGTGCTGCAGACAGAGAACAGGAGAGACTGAGACCTGACAATGCGTGAAAAACACTGGTGGGAAAAGTGGTAGAGCTGGTGAGGTGCGAGCTAGATCTGACTCTAGCTGCAATTGGGGTGACTGTGTGTGTTTAGTTTGAACTGGTTTTAACAGAGAGGGAGGATCAGCTTTACCTGCAAATAAATAAATAAAATAAATATAAAATTAGGGTGACTGGAACTAGATTAATATTTGCACTTTTTTCCCACAGAAAAGCAAGAGTTTTATAATAACTTATTTAGATTTCAGAAAAAAGTTTCCTATCCCATGTTCTGGGTGCCCTAACATAATTAATCCATACAATAAATGCAATTAAATTAAATGTCGGCCGTATTAAAATCAGTTCTGCGGGAACTCTGCTGCTGTGTGACCTCCTGTGTGATCTAGGAAGTGCACCTCAACCAGACCCTTTCAAAGCAGGTTTCTTTTGCAGAGCACCTAGAAAGTTGCCAAATTCAGGCTATTTGGGACAAAGTAGCTGTACTGTAAGGGGATGTGTAAGGAATAACTAGGCTTGGATTTTTGTAAATGTCAATTTCATCGTACACTCAAAACTGAGGAACAACTATCTCCATCGATTGACGATCTGTCATTTTTGAGAGGCAAAGTAAGAAAATTGCTGCTTGAGAACGTATTAGAGTTTTGGTTCAAGGACGTTTTACTTTGCATAATTGGACAGGTGGTGTTGACAATTTGTGTTCTTTTATAAAGCTGTAACTTTCTGAATCTCAAAGTCTGGTGTTCAATAACTATATTCCCTGACTCCAGCCCCAGTTTCCAGCCACTCAAAATTGAAATCAATAAAAATTTGGGGGCGGGGGAATGCTTAAACAAGTAATTTTGCACACCTGTGAAAATTTAACTTGCTAGCTCAAAAAAAAAAAAAGCTTAAAAATCAAAATCAATATTACCCATCGAAATGAAAAATCAATAAAAATGGGAATTCTGCCAAGCGTAGGAATAACATCAGTGTTTTGTGGAAAAAGGGAGAAAGAAAAGAGCAGATTCGTAGGAGGAGATGGAGAAAGAGACAGAAAGGAAATAGAGCATGAGTGTTGGGTTAAAGGTAAGAGGTGTTAGTCTAAGCTAGAGAACCACAGGGTCCGTCTGCGTCCTGCAGCCTCCGTAAGGAATCTCCTTTCTATCCCTGAAAGCATGGTCCTGTCTCCTCCATCAGGCGGGTTGCTTAAAGCTGGATCTTTGGCACTTTGTGCCCTTTTTGCCGTTTCTGAGCAGCAGCGGCTTCCTCTCTCTCCCAGAATGCCCAGATAAGAACTTCAAGTGCAGCAACGGGAAATGCATCCCTGAAACCCAGAAGTGTGACGGCAAGGACGACTGCGGGGACGGGAGCGACGAGGGCACCTGCAGCAAAGGTGAGGACAGGCTGGGGAGGAGAGTCTTGAAATGGGCACAGTTACTAGCGAGACCCGCATGAGCTCCTGCAGGCCCCCAGCAAGGGGCCACGAACAGGGCTTCCGTTGGCGGGAAATCTGTGGAACCACGACCTCGTGCCAAGAAGGGGCTCTCGAAACTATGACACAGGGACACAGGTGGGATTCCCGTGGGAGCTGCATGTCACTGGTGTTGCATGTACCAGTATAACCATGTAGCTGATAAAACGCTGAGAGGCTCATATTGTTCTCACACCCTTCTGGGAAGGAGCCTAAAAGGCTGTCCCAGACAACATTCCTCCCGGCCTCAGCGTCCTTTCTAGGAGCTCGTGCCTGGGGGGTTCCCCAGCACGGTGCCATCTGGGGCTAACGCTTCTCCCTTTGGCCTGCCTGCAGTGGCGTCCGTCTCCTGCAAGGATTACACCTACAAGTGCCGCAACAGCGTGTGCCTGAGCAAGACCAACCCGGAGTGCGATGGGACGAAGGATTGTGCTGATAACTCGGACGAGGAGAGCTGTGGTGGGTGATGCCCCTTCTCGGTGCTGGTGTGGTGGCTGGCATGCCTGTAAATCAGGGCTTAATTAGCAGGTCTCAAGATCTATCTTATGGGGTTGGAAAGGGAGGTTGCGGAGGGGATAGTTTGGGCTCCCGAATGGACATACTGTGCCTTTTGGAACTGATTTGTTTTGCTAGGGAATAGCCAGACTGTCATCAAGAAGTTGAGGTGATGGTTTGATCTTCGTTTTTAAATTTAAAAGTTTATGTAGGACCTACACAAACACTTTTATTCACACACTGCTGACTCTGCCACTGCAGGTCGCAAACTCTATTCCCACTGCAGTGATAACTGTAATGATCAGTTGCCAGAGCGATTGGTGGCATCAGCACCATTAAATAGATTCCCCAAGGACGGAGCGGGGGTCTGACGAGATTGAAAGCACGTAACTAACAGGAGTGGTCTCTTTTCTCCGGTCTTTCTCTCACTCTCCCATATCAGACTGTGGGACCCGCTCTTACAGCAAGAAGACCCGGATCGTCGGCGGGCAGAACTCGGAAGTGGGCGAGTGGCCGTGGCAGGTCAGCCTGCACGTGCAAGGCAATGGGCACATCTGTGGAGCCTCGCTGATATCGGACAAGTGGCTGGTTTCAGCAGCACACTGCTTCCAAGACCAGGGGGCAATCAGGTTGGTGGGTGCTGTGGGATTGGGTCTCTGCTACTCTCTAGGGTTGGGCAGACTTGGTGCCATGTCAGACACGCGCGTGGAGGATAGGAATTGCTATAGCAGATCAGACCAGTGGGCTCTCTGGCCTAGTATCCTTCCACCAATGGAGGCCAGTACCAGCTGCTTCAGAGGAAGGCGTAACCAACATATGTATAGGCTTCCCCCTGCCTGTAAGGGAATAACCGAGAATGTTCTCTCTAAAGGGGAGTTTGCTCTGATGCACAGGGGATGCCTCTTTCCCTCCCAACAATTCAATGGATGCTTTGAATCCTGTACTGGTCTTGGTCCAAGTAATGGCTCCAACCCCATTGTTATCAGATGGCAGCCTCTATCAACTGCCCCCCAGATCGCTGGGGGTGATAAGTGCGCTGGCACTGGTCATGCTCGTTAGGTGGGATCCTTGACTCCTCTCCAGCATCCTGTTGTGGCTGGTAGTTCTTAGCAAGTAGTGGCTCTGCCATTGGACTGCTGGGGGAACCTGCCATGCTTAGAAAAACGGAAGGGTGTGAGTTTATCATCATTTCGCTGGTCACAGCTGTTTAAACTGCGTCTCAGGCTCACCTTCCAGGTGGTTCGTAGTAGGTGCTCTGGTGTCCCGGGAAGCAGCAACTCAGGGATGATCTAGTCCTGCCAAAGGACTCGGAGTCAGGACACCTGAGGTCTATTTCCAGCTCTGCACCTGATTCTGACTGTGGGTGGGACCCTTAATTTCTTTGTGCCCATCTGTGAAATGGGGATAATACCCACCCTTGTGAAGAGCTGTGAGAGGTTTTTGGATGCCATGGAAGCGTACGGTAGTGGCATTGTGCCGTGCATATTCTGGTAGAGAGCTTTGCAGAGAAGCTCCATGTTCCACCAAATAGCCCGGCAGCCACAATGGAGCTCTGAGGGACTCCTGGGAGCCCTATGGAGCTGGTCAGAAAATGGGCACTCTTTCCCCCCATGGCAAAGTTCAATTTCAGTGAAAAAATCAAAATGGGAAGTGGTGCCTCATGGGAGTTGTAGATTGGCTGCCTTATGCTCCTATTCCTTCTAGGCCGGGTTCCGTGGTCAGACTAGATCTCTCATTCTGCACCCCTCATAATAGGGGCAGGTCGTTGCATCATGGGAATCAGTGACTGTAGTGCATCATGGGAGATGTAGTCTATCTGGGGCATCCAAACCATAGAGGAGAATGGGGGCATGAGGTACCTGAACGACTGCTCCCGTGAGGCTTCCTGACAGGCTAGCCCAAAGAGTCCTAATTCAGTTTTCAGGCATTTGTTTGCTTGACCAGAAACCAGACGTTTCCGTGGAAAACAAACACTATTTTATGGAAATACAGATAGTTGACAACCCAATTTTGTTTTTTTTTAAAAAAAAATTTGCTGGAAAACTTTTTTTCCCCAGTCCAAACCCTGCCCTAGAGCCGTCTCCGGTTTCGCCCCACGTCACCCTGTGGCATGTCTCTGTGCAGGTACTCGGACCCCAAGCTGTGGACGGCCTTTCTAGGGCTTCATGACCAGAGTAAGCGGAATGACAAGATGGTGCAAGAGCGGAGCATCAAAAGCATCACCAGTAACCCCCAATTCAACGACTTCACCTTCGACTACGACATCGCTGTGCTGGAGCTGCAGAGTCCTGTCACCTTCACCACCTCTGTCCAGCCAGTCTGCCTACCCGATGCCACCCATGACTTCCCTTCTGGCAAGGAAATCTGGGTGACTGGATGGGGGGCCACCTCGGAAGGAGGTGAGGGGGTCACCTGGGAAGGGGTGAGGGAGGTAGGGCTGGATGCCTGTAGTTGCTCTGGATGCACCGGATGCCACTTGGCTGATCAGTGCGTAGACCGAGTGGGGAGGGGAAGAGCCTACAAGGTCTTGGTAGAGTCTCACCTCATTGGAAACTCATTTAACCCACAGGCCGCCATTGTGGGGGCCCTGTGCCGAGAATGAAGGCATGTTTCCAGCAGCTGAGAGAGAAGATGTTTTGGGACTGTCTGGAGTGAGTCCAGAGTCTGCTGCCAGATTTTTCCCCTCAGCCAGTGCCACACACGCTGCCCCCAGCCCCTGTAGCTGGTTTTGGATCCTCTTGCTGGGAGAAAGTGGGCTCCTGTCAGGAGCCTGGGATGCAGTGGTGGGGAGAGGTTGGGGCGCGGCTGGCGGTCAGTAGTGGGATTGAATCCGACAGGAAGGGAGGTGTGTCTGGGGTGCAGCTGGGTTCTGATGGCTGGAGTTTGGGACGGGGTGTGCGAGGGGGGGGGGGGCTTGCTTTGGGGGAGGGTGTGAAGGGAGCATGTTGGTGAGGAGAGCGCTTGTCCGCTCGTAACCTTCAGGGCACTGAGGATTAGGAACTGGAGCATGTGCTCCTCACCCCAGACTCTATGCACGGAGGGGACTCCCATCTCTGGTCCTTATAGGTGCTGGTGCCACCATCCTGCAGAAGGCGACGATTCGAGTGATTAACCAGACCATGTGCAACACACTGCTGACCAACCAGATAACACCACGCATGATGTGTGTGGGGATCCTGACGGGGGGTATCGATGCCTGCCAGGTAGGGGCCTCTGGGTTTGGAAGGGATTTGACCAGATTGTGCTGAAACCCCGGGAAGCGGGGGTAGCCCTTTCTTAGCAAGCTGGGTCCAACACGGTGGCTTACTTCGTATATCTGTCAGCCCTGGTGCATTCTGGATACGTAGGCAGTCTGTCTCCTAGGGGAGATTTTATTTCCTTAGTGTTAATTAATGGGAATCGCTGATGTTTTCCTTTAACACCCCGTCCTTTGGACGGGAGGAGTTATTTGGCTCTGGATCCAGATTTCAAAGCATGGGTCACCACCATTTGCTTGTCGGTTTTCATCCGGCCCTGGCTCGCTAGTGCCGGGAAGCTGTTGCTATCGGATAGCTGTTTGCCTGACTCCTCTGGCCTACCTGCCCGGAGCCTCCATCTCCACCCGCATTGCTGGTGGTCTCCTGAAGGGAGGCCAAGGACCCTCCTGCCTCAGCCAAGGGTCAAGATCAGGGCCGAGAGGGCACTTAGTGCTGCTGCCTGCATAACAGGTTCTATTCACCAGCGTGAAATTCGCTGGAAGACGGGACTCCCATTCCCCAAGTACCGTCAAGGTCCCAAAGGGAGGGGAGAAGCTCAAAGAGAAAATTATTGCAAACATCAAGGAGCTTCAGACACTCTTACCTCCTGCAAGGTCTTTTTAGGTGAAAGAAAAAACCACCTAGGAAATTCCCATGTGAAAACTTCATCAACTTACAGTGAGGGTCGATCACCCTCACACCACCTACCCCACCTCTAAACACACTCGTGTGGAAATGACCAGCGGACGTAACTTCTAGAAACATTCCACGTCCCTTACGAATTCCTTCATTTGCTTAATAACTGTCTGTGGGCAGGGGCACGTTTTTGTGCTCTAAATGGCGGAAGAGCCGGAAGTGGGAGGGGATTAGCCTGGTTTAACCTGCGGTTCTGTTTCCATGCAGGGGGACTCGGGCGGGCCGTTGGTTAGCGTGGAGAACAACAACAAGCTGTTTCTGGCTGGTGTGGTCAGCTGGGGAGACGGCTGCGCCCAGCGGAACAAGCCAGGAGTCTACACTCGGGTCTCCAAGCTGCGGGACTGGATCAAGCAGCACACCGGGATCTAGGAGGGCTCCAGCGAGGGGCTCTCGATCCGGATGGACACGCAGGGCAGGCGGTGCCTCTCGCGTTCGGCTCTGGGTCTCTTTCAAGCCGGTGGTTGAAGACACTCCCAGCTGATGTGAAGGGAATCGTGTGTGTACGTGTGTGTCGTTGCCTCCCCTCCCCCATGGGACTGGACCAGCAGGACGCCTGGCCTGTTGGAAGGCATGGGGGGAAGGAGTGGGCAGCTCGGATCCTTCCCCATATTCCCTCCCTTCCTCCTTCAGGGAGCTGCCCCTAATGTGAACTTAACCCCTACCTCTGGTGAGCAGGAACCTCCAAAGGGAGGGCGTAGGAATCCCACCTCTCCTGCCATCTCACCTCAGCACACACTGTGACGGGCGGACGTCCTGGAGAGAGCGGGGAGAAACCCCTGCTCATCCTAATCCAAAGGGACAGGACTGCAGCAGCCACCAGGAGGTGCTGCACTAGGAGACGCTTGTCCGTATGTAAAGTGGGCTGTGTAATTGTGCGCGTGTGTTTGCAGAACTGCCCAGTGTCTGGCAGGTGATGGCAGAGCTGTTTATTTTATTTTGATGAATCCTTTGTTTCCCACCCTGAAATTGATATGTTTGTGAGATGGAAATTCCTTGTGTTCCAATCTTCCACCTGCTCCTTCCGGCCTGTTGTGTCCAAACACCCGCTTATATGGCGCCGGAGGGATATGCAGCTTGAGCCCTCACTAAACTCCCATTCAACCCCCACTCTCTGGTCCTAGCAGCCACCTAGGTCCGGTTCAGATGGACTTTTTAGATACTCATTTTTTTTAACCGTGTTTTTGGTTGTTTTCGGAGCAGGTTTAATTGTGAGGCACTCCAATTCCCCCGACAATGCTGCATGGGGCAGGTTAGACCTCTGTACTGGTTGCCTACTGTTGTATGACCCCTGCAAAAACTCCTCTCGGTGACTCCAATAAAACACTTTTATACAAGAGGTTTAATATCGAGAGGTAAAATCTCCCCTGATCTGTCAATGATCTCAAAGATGACCCTGCTTGCTGAGCACTAGGCTTGTGAACCCTGCGCACTAAGGGATCTATCACATTGGGGGATGGAGCTACAGAGCTTGCATCTCCTTGTGAGGGGGGGGTCGTGCATAAATTTAAACACAGAGGTTTGGCCCACCAATCTGGGCACGCTGCTCAGATACATGCAGGGCACTGCCTTCTGGGTCCTGAGGTCTCTCGGCGAGGTTCGTCACACAGATCCACAAGGAAATGCACTGTAGCCTCTGTTGAGGGGTATCTGGGGGTCACATTGCAGAATTCCAGATAAGCCAGTTGCTACTGAGTTGCAGGGTGAACTCCCCCCCCACCTCCCGTCTGCCTGTTTTTTTACAAGAATGGTTTAAATGTATCCACTGGAGAGCGTGTGTGTGTGTGTGTGTGTGCGCGCGTTATCTATCTTCTGACCTGTTTACGGTCAGATTGGCATTGCCACAATGTGCCTTAACTGTAAGACGTGAAGTGTGACCTCGTTAGCTGTCTGTGAAACCCCACGCCTGTCTGTGGGACGTGAGCGCCTCAGTCCTTTAGCTGGTTCTTTAGTCCTTGCGGGAGGCCGAAGCCTCAGGTGCCATATGAGAACGTGGAGACAAAGGGTCACACGGTGGTTGCTCTTCACGGTACCCCAAAGTAGGCCCCCAGGCAGTGCGTTGAGATCCTGAGCACGGGGCCGACCCTGTAGTTCTTATATGGACCGGTGGGAAGACTCTGTAATGCCTTTGGGCAGGGCATGGGCTGGGCACCCCACTAGGAGACTTCTGGCTGCTTGGGAACATGGCTGCAAGCCCTGTGTGTGTGTGTGTGTGTAGTGGTGGTATAATAGAAGCTATTTTGTGGTTGGCTAGCATTGCTATGGGGACAAGGTGGGAGTAGAGACCGGTAGGTACCTGTGAATGGCCCCTCTAGGAATCTTTGCTACTTCCCTCTTCTTGCCAGTGCTGAGCCCTGATCCTGGAATTGCTGGCACCTGGCTCATTGCAGGATCAGGCAGCAATCTGCCAGGAGAGAGGGGAGCGGCTAAGCGTGTAAAACCATTTGCTCGTATGAACAGCTTGCCGCAGCCCTAAAAGAGAGTGTTGCCGTTTTAGGAAATGTCTCTGCCTGCCCCTGGTCCTTGACGCAAGCCGGGCTGGGGTAAGGGGAGGGGACGGACGCTTGATGGCTTTTTAATCTTTTATTTTTTTTAAAAGGAATGTTGCAAAATGATTTCAAATGTGCTGATTTTTGATGTGGTTTTCTTCTGTATATATTGCTCCCTACCGTAGTGTTGTACATGTGTCAGAGTAAAGGAAGCAGGCCTTTTCTGCTCAGTTTAACCTCCTTCCGCACTTCTTTGTTGTAAAGTCACTTTTGTAAAGATCTGAATGAAATGGAGAGGCTTGGAGAAAATCTGTATTAAACTGGGGATTTTTGTATTACTCTGAACATTTCGTTCTTTATTGCTGCACCCAGAGGGCTTGGGGCACTTTGTAAACCTCACTGATCTGATCTCAAGGTCCTCTGTGAGGCAGGGATTGTTGTGCCTATTTCACAGCTGGGGAAACTGAGGTGCAGAAAGGTGACTTGACCCAAGTTGCAATGGGGAAGGTCTAAGTTGGATATTAGGAAACACTATTTCACTAGGAGGGCAGTGAAGCACTGGAATGCGTTACCTAGGGAGGTGGCGGAATCTCCATCCTTAGAGGTTTTTAAGGCCTGGCTTGACAAAGCCCTCGATGGGATGATTTAATTGGGGATTGGACTAGATGATCTCCTGAGGTCTCTTATAACCCTAATATTCTATGATTGTGCAGGAAATGGGTGACAGGTTACCAGATTTGGTCTGAAATTCTAACAATGACAAGGCTGCAGAGAGGAAGCATGGTCCAGTGCTTAGGGCGCGGACTGGAGGCCTGGGTTAAAGTCCCTGCTCTGCCACAGATTTCCTATGTGACCTTGGGCAAGTCACTTAATCACTCCGTGTCTCAGTTTCCCATCTGTAAAATGGGGTAGCCCTGTCCTACCTCACAGAGTGTTGTGAGGGTCAATCCATTATCCGTCATGTGGCACTTGGATACTCTAGGGAGGGGGGCCAGGTACGTACATCAACTAGATGCTTGTGGATCGCTCCAGAGGATACCAATAGCCAGACAACCTTGTTGCAGCAGCCCTCTGGACTGAGCTACAGAAGAAAGCCGAGTGCAGCGGATGACAGCTGAGCTACAGCAGGGTGAGTAACCCTACGAATCTCTATCTGGTATCAGCCCCTGGCAGCCTCTGCTCTCCGTGCAGGGCAGTGTGATGGCAATTTGTACTTATGCTCTCAGAGAGCAAGGTTTTCACTTTCCCAAATCTGCCCGTCATGAGGCATTGAAACAACCCAGCGGCTTGCCATCCACCTCAGTATGCGCTGCTCCCTGGGAGCTGCCTCCATGGCAGTGGCGTGAGATCCCTGCTCAAGCCACACCTCTGATCCTGGGGAGAGGAGGGAGGGTTAGCTAGTGATCTCTTGGGCTGTAGGAGCATCCTGAGCAGAGCTGGCCAGAAAATCAAATGTTGACGTTAGGGCTGCTCAAACCTGGGCTTTGACCCATTGTGGGGATGGCACAAACCATAAAACTTGACTCCAGACCTGGGCTCGCCCAAGCTCAGGTTCACCGGATTCTGGGATTTGACTGGCTGCCCAGTGTGCTCACGTACCTATTAGCCCTGTGATCACCGTCCTTTCCCACGCCGGACGGCGGGCTGCTCTGTAGGAAAGAGCCTTAGCTTGCTGCACGTGACATGGGCCTTGCCAAAGGCTGGCACGGTCGCCGATGGCAGCGTAAGGGATGCAGCGGGAAGGCTCGGTGATGTGAACTGGCTGTTTGAAGGGGGTGCTTGGAATTCTGCACTCAGGGCCCCTGCCCATTGGCACGGAATGGGCTGGTGCAGAAAAAGGATCTCCTGGAAGGGCCTTGATTTGTGACTGGAGCAAATTGGATGCAGGTTGTCGGGGCACTGCCCCTTGATTCCTATGCACCAGGCCAATCCTATACCCTAACCCCAGCCTCCTTCCTCTCTGCAGGACTTGACGGGTCTGGATCCTCACTCCCAGGTGGGACCACGGGACTGCTCGTCAGCCTCTCAGCTCAGGTAAATGGAACCCAGGCTCCCTCCTGGTTGGAATGTGTTTGGCTTGCACCAAAGGGAGGCTAGATGGCTGCGTGGCGGTGGAGGGCATTATTGGTATTCCAGTAACAGCCACAGGCCCCAGCCAAAGTCAGGGCTCCATTGTGCTCGACCCTCTACAAACCCAGTAAGAGAGACTCTGCCCCAGGTAGCATCCACTCCAAATAGACAGGAAAGAGGGTGGGAAACGGGGCACGGAAAGGTGGAAATAGAACCCACGTTTCCTGACTGTGGTGCCAATGCTCCATCAACTAGACCCCGCTCTCTCCTGCCCTTAGTCTGAACGACTTCCTCAGCTGTACTCACCCTGCAGTTCAGTTTCTGGGGCTCTCTGGGCTTGGGGTGGGTGGATGGATGTGCTTTTTGGTGCTCCCCCTCCCTAGCTAGTGCTTCCTGGGGGTTTCCTTGCTGGGTCCTTCCAAGTCTCCAGTTGTGGGAACGTCCTTGCTCGCCAGCCAGGACTGAGCATGGGGGAAAGGAATGCCTCGTTTGTCAGCCGTGCGCTCTGTGGAGGTGACGCACACAAGAAGGGAAGATGGAGTGTCTCCGGGCTTGTCTGTGTGCGGAAGTTACTCCAGAATAAGGCAGGGTGTGAGTTTAGTATGCTGTAGCTATCTTGGAGTAAAAAGTTCTACATGGAGAGCTGTCATAGGTCTCACCCCACTTAGAGCTGTTGGGTTCCAAAATGGGGACCTGCACTGGTTTCCCTCTAAACTAAAAATCCTAGTTTAGATCTGGTAAAAGCTGCCACCACCCAATCAGGTACGTGGATTGGGACACAGTCCTTCCCCAAAATCCTTGGGGATCCCAAGAGCCCCAAATCCATGGAGTTCTTACACCCAGGAGAAATAAACCATTCCCCCCTGCTTCCTCCCCCCTCCCTTTTCCTAGGAGAGATACTGGGATCTAACTACAGAGGGATGCTTCCCTCCTCCCCTTTCCCTGAGAATCCACCCAAAGATTAATCAAGTCCTTTACAGAAAAGATTTATTCAAGAATAAAAGAAAGTCAGTCTCTGTGACCAAGATGGAACATACAGGGTCTAAACTTATCAATCTCTGGAGAGAATTCCCCCTCCTTCCTTTCTCAGTAAAAGCAATCACAGTACAGACTTAAAGAAAATTCTATAGCCAAACACAGAATTGCAAATACAGAAATAAAAGTATAAGAATACTAGTCCCTTGCTAATACTCACTAGCTTGAATAGAAGAATTTATTGCAGAAACCTGGGAGGACTTGATTCAGATGTCTGGACTCTCTTAATCCCCAAGAGAGACTCTCTAAAAACAAAGAACAGGAAAAAAACTTCCCTCCACAGGGATTTGAAAATCTTGTCCCTCATTGGTCCTCTGGTCAGGTGTCCACAGGTACTGCTTGTTAACCCTTAACTGTTTATGACAAGAGCTATTCCAGAATAGCAATAGTAGAATCCTTATTCTGGAATAACTCTGCTGGCCCATTTCCCCATGTAGACAAGCCCTTAAGAGTTTCCCAGCATAAGCTTTGCTGTAATGAAGCACTGTGACCATTAGGTGGCAGTGCAACCCACAGCCAATTTAGGATGGGTTATAGCTCAAAACTCCAGTAGTTGAGACAGGAAAGGCTGATTAGACCCAGTCTGTTGGCTCTGCCAGGGCAGAATGTGGTCCACAAACAGAAGACCTGTTGTGCTATTTGGCTGCGAGCTGTCAGCCTCCACCCCAAACCCTGCTTTGCCTCCAGCATTTATAATGGTATTGAATAGATAGTGTTTTTAATTAATAAGGGGAGGTCGCACTCAGAGGCTTGCTGTTTGAAAGAGGTCACCAGTAAAAAAAAAAATTCACGAACCACTGCCCTATAGAAAACTGGAGGTGTTGTATTTCCTGTGACTTCTGAGAAGCCCCAGCAGCCTCTTGGAATTGACTGGATATAAGGTAGTGTCTAAATTGGAGCTGGCAGCTTTGGGCCTGATCCTTCTCTTGCTTCCACCAGTAGTTACTGCAAGGGTACCCCACCTTTATCTCAGTAAGAGGCAGTGTTGGCCCCTCCTGTTTCAAACATATTCAACACAGCCCCTCCACAGCCCCCTCCCTCCCTATGAGGCAGTAACATGGCTCAAGAGGCTGCTGGGAGCCTGAAATACAATTGCACTGGCTGAAATCTGAGTGGATAGAGGCGGTTTGGGCCAGGAGGAATTGCATTTTCTTTCTTTGAGTAAAGAAGAACTCTAGAAAGATACCTGAGCTTTCCCCCCTCTTACCTTCACAGTGGCATCACTTCCAGCCATTGTCATCAACATCGGCCTGGCTCTGTCGCCTGGACCCAGACCCAGCACTATTGAGGAAGATAGACCAACTAAGGAGCCTTCTTGCCGAGTAGGTTAAAGCTGAATTGTGTTAACGGGCATTCAATCACCTCTGGGTACAGGCAGCAATAGAATGGGTGACTACATGAGATGGTGAATTTTTTTGCCTCTGGCTGGTTCAAGTCCAGCCCATGCTGGAAGAGATGCAAAGTTGCTACCAGCTGACAGTTGTTGGCTAGCCTACAAAAAGTGAGTTGGAGGGTTTACATTACAGATTCCCCTGGAAGACTAAACCAGTGTTTGAGAAAAAGAGTCTGTGTGTCAAAATTGGGGGGAAAAATCAGTTTGAGGGTTTTTTTTTTATATTTCAGGTTATAAAAAAAGAATGATGTATTAAAATGAGTGTGGGGGGATTCCCACCCTGCATGACCATGGAGAAGGAACTTTCACTCCTAGCAGAAAAGGGAGCTCAAGCCAGGTCATGCTTCACAACTCTGCTCTGCCTGTTGCAGAAACCGAACGTTTCTTTCTAGGGCTGGTACCTTTCACCAGCATGAACCTATTTTGATCAGTTTTAAACACGCAGGAGAGATTATACACACTAAAAAGTAGAGCCACTGCCCTTTAGTATTGGAAGCATTTATTTACATTTTTGTAAACTTTTAGAAACATTGGAATAAGCCGTTTACAGATAAGCCCTCTCTTTTAAACCGTATACAGGCCCCGTGTAAAATCCATTCTCTCAATCTTTGCTCCCTGTGCTTCTGAACTCTTCCATCAGCTCTTGTGAAGGGCAAGGTGCCGTGCTTAACAGACGCAGTGAAATCTACTCCAAAGAATTTAAAGTAGTTCAAGGTTTCCTATCTGCCTTGGAGCTCCCCTGCCACTTTCTGGCCTTTTATGATCCATTCCCTCTCTTTTGCTTTGGTGGTGGTGGGCAAAAAGCCCCCCGTAGCAGCAACTATGAAACTCATCATACACAGCAGTGGTGTCACAGCCAGAGTAAACCCATCTTTCAGTTACATTTATAACAAGAGTTGATCCAAAACTTTCACAGAGAAGTGATTACATTAATTAGCCCTGAACAGCTCTCGGTAATCTACTACAATCATCTCCTCCCGGAGCTAGTGCGAAAACAGCAGTGGTCTCAGCTACCAGGCACTTAGTAACCTGTTTAAAGCACACAGCTCGTTAGGACAGGTGCTAGCTAGAGCCAGTGAAGGTGGGAGACTAGGGATGAATATGGCCCCCAGGCATCATTGCTAGAGCCAACACTTAGATAAAAAGATAAGCCTGAAAGAGGGGAGGTGATGCCAGCCTGAGCCAGGAGGGGGGGCAGTGCCCCTGGCTCTCCATATCCCCACCCCTGCTCCTCCTAAATTCTGACCCCACTTCCTCCCAGGCCCTGCCTCCTTCAACTGCTCGCAGCCAGTAACAGCCACCACGCTGGGGGACCTGGCTCTGGGGCCAAGAGAACCTTGAGGAGCAGGGTCCAGGAACCCAGGCCAGAACAGGCAGCTGTGGGGAGTCCCAATCCCTCCACCTGCCCTGGACAGTGCCTCCCAATGGGTGGAGACACAGGGTCAGGGGCAGAGCTGGGCACCCAGCCAGCAGCCACTAGGGGGTGCAATAGTTCCTGCAAGCTTCCCCCCTGCAGTGCAGCCCCTGCTCCCAGGTGGTGCTTTACTTAAGAACCTCCGCATTAGCAGCAAGTCTGTCTGTGTGGCCTGGAAAGATTTCAGTGCCTTTTTCTTGATTTCTTTCCAGTCTAGTGAGAAAGGAGTTAGTGCCATGAGAATTATACCCAGCTGGCTGTGGTGAAGGCTGAGAGAGAGGGAATCCCAATTCAATATCTGCAGCTGTCAGCTTGATGATGATCTTGGGGGCATAAGACCTGCAAACATACTTATGGCAGCACCAGCTGTAGAGGAAGCTTACTGGCTACCAGCAGAATAAAGAAGAGTAAGAACCTAAAGAGAGCAGAATTCAAAGACAGATTTTTGCAGTGGTGGTTTCATCTCTCCAAGCCTGGGGGGCAGCACCCTGGCCTCAGCCTAAATTATAGAGTGAGGGAAACCGGGTGGGTTGTGCTGCACTGAGCAGCTGAACTCTCTGGATCATAAAGAATATGGCCACACCGATGCATGCCAGCCCGATCACCACGGCGAGGATGTTGATGGTTCTTGCGGTGTCAGAGGCGGACTTCGCTCCTGCGATATCTCTGCGTGCTAGGCACTCCTCCACCTGGGGACAGAGGCATGGGCTAATTAGTGACATCTTGTAAACTGCTTTCAGATCTGTGCGTCTTGTACCTAATGAACTGACCTCCCCCACAACAGGCAAAATAAGATCTGTATGGCATGCAGGTAAGAGAAACAGGACCAGATTCTGCTTGGTTATAAATCTAAAGTCGCTCCACAGATTTCACTGGAGTTACTCTGGATTTACACCAGCAAAAATGAGTGCAGGAACTGGCAGAGTTCAAAAGCAGCCCCTTATTCTTAGATGTCAGTTTTTGGGCACTCAACTTGAAACCCCCTTTTGGCTTCAGAGGTACTGAGTACGTAAGTGCTGTTGGGTGCTCTCTGCACCCCTAAAACTAGTCCCTAAGGTATCAAGCTGGGCAGACAATCAGGGGCTGTTCCTGAACATTTAGGCTTGAAGTATCAGAGGGGTAGCCGTGTTAGTCTGGATCTGTAAAAGCAACAAAGAATCCTGTGGCACCTTATAGACTAACAGACGTTTTGCAGCATGAGCTTTCGTGGGTGAATACGTATTCACCCACGAAAGCTCATGCTGCAAAACGTCTGTTAGTCTATAAGGTGCCACAGGATTCTTTGTTCCATTTAGGCTTGACTGACTTGTCAAGGCCATGCAGCAGTCTGCTGCTCTCATGCCTGGAGACAGAGGTGCTTCATGCTTGGGTAGGTCAGCTCTCCCTCCTGGGGTGGGGTGATCTAAGTATCAGAGTGTGGGGCAGAATTAAGGTTAAATCTCTTCCCTTTAAGTCACTTGTGTTACAAGTGCATTCTACCAGGGGATCAAAAGTCTTAGCCTCTCAAAGATACTGAGTTCATCTAGCCCAGTGGTTCTCAACCTGGGTACATGTAACCCTGGTACATGTAACCCTGGAGGTACACTGAGGTCTTCCAGGAGTTACATCAACCCATCTAGATATTTGCCTAGTTTTACACTAGGCTACATAAAAACCACAATCAATCAATTTCATACAGACAGTGACTTTTTTATTCTGCACACAAATCTATTTGCAACAGAGTTCTGCTGAAATAAGCCAGCGGTCACCAGAACAGCCAGGTTGAGCAACAACTTTGATGAATGAACCATTTAACTGAAAGAAACCCCTTATCTGGTCTACGTTATCCTCCCATACACTAACCTGTTTCCCCGCATACATTTTAATATCTTTTAGTGCTGGTGAGAAGGGTTTGCCAGCCCAGGAAGCAGCCGTGCAAGACTTCCCCAACTCTATTCAGTCAACATGTTTCACCTTTGGAGTGACCCACCCCGTCCTGGAGGTGAGGTTCCCCTCCCTTCAAACCATTCCCACACACAGAGGAACAAATGAAACTTGTTCAGACCTGTTGAAGTTTCCATGAAACACGGTCAGCCAGTCACACCCCAATCCAGCACAGCACAGTAGTGTCACTGAAGTCTCAGTGGCTTCCACAAGGACTTTATACTTGTGCTTAAGTGCTCTTCTGGATTAGGGTCTAAGCGTGTGTCTACGTTCGGGTTGAAGCCACCAGGGCAACTACACTAATGCAAACCCCGAGCGTACATGTGCTGCACTGATGCAGTGCACTCTTGTTTCATATCACACAGCGTGTTTACACTAGCTTACATTTGTGCAGCTGAGACCTTAATAGACCCAGCCAAAGTCTGGAACAACAAGCAGGGCAGTGAGCTGTAGTGGCCAACCAAGGAGTATTTTTTTTAAAAATTAACTTTTGAAAGGGTCACCTTTCATTTAATACACAAACTAAAATGCCCCAGTGTCTCTTTAGAGATTCTCTCATATCACTGTATTTTAAGCCCACTTGCTTCCTGTTTTTGAAAGCTTTATGGGTTAGGCAGAAGCCACTGAACTCAGTGTGGGTTTAGAAAGTTTTTGCTGCTCACAACAGACCCGCCATCCATTGGCAGCTGGGAGGAGAACAGAAAAGGCTGTTGGGAAAAACTACGCAATGCAGTGAATTCCAAGGAGGGAGCTAGAGAAGATGATTTTAAAATCAGTTTTCCATCCTATTCCCCATCCCTCCATTCTCAGGTCCCAGTTAGTCAGCTCCTGCCAGGATCCTGCCCCACAAGCTGCCTGCCCATAAACGTATGGGGTCAGAATCAGCAATGTTAAATCAGATTTTTCAAACTCAAGCATGTTGAGTGATTGCACCGTAGACGGCATCAAAGGCCTGGCCTTCCCCTCTAGGCCATTGCTTCAAATCTAGTCTAGGTTAGGAGCAACTACGCATGGTTACTTGGGTTGTGAACTGTCTGCGCTTGAAACCAGAAAGGTTTCGAAGCAGAGGAACTGCCAGGTTCCGCTCTGAACATCCCCAGGGGTGGATGCGATCTAGCTTTCCTTTTGTAGTCCGGCTGCCCCTTTTGAATGACTGTTGCCTTAAAATCTAACATCAGAGGCTCCCGAGTAGAAGTGTAACTACTAATGCATCCCACCAGCAGTTATCTGAGTATCACAATATTACTGCAACAGGATTCCCACTGTGAAGGCCTGGGTGATAACCTGGCAGCTGCCAGGCTGACCTGCCTCCCATGAGCAGTGCAGATCACAGAACCGACACCTCCCAGTAGGCACTATCCCACGGTGATCAAAGGGAATGTCCCCAATGGCAGCGTAATAGGCTATTGCTGGGGAAAGCCTGCTCTGGTCACCATGTAGCCTCTGCTGGGCACCTCTTTGTTTAAGGAGTCAGCAGGGGGCTAGGGGCTCTCCTGCCATGCATGGGAGTCCTGGTCATGTTGGCATATCCAATGCAAAATAGGAGGTTAGGGTGGATCTCAGGTCATCTTTGTTTTGGAGGGGACACATTGGGTCCAGAATCCTACTAAAATGATAGGAAGATACAAGAGTTTAATCCAACTGCTGTGTGCGAGAGGTTATTCTGACATTTCTTTGCTTTTACAGTCAATCGTCTACTCGCTTTAGCTACTGTTACAGGTAACTATGATTACAGGGAGTGGGGAGGGGAATTCCTCTTGATTGTCTACAGGCAACTTTCTCTCCTGATTGTGGGTCACACATGGCAATGGAGGGAGGGGGAATGTTGAGCTGTCACTTGTCTAAATTAGACTTGTAAATATTTCTTATTCTGGACACCAGGCCCCCAGGAATGCACCAAGAAAAGTCAGATGCATCATCGGGCGGGCTTGGAGGCTGTCTGAAACAAGGCTGCACTTAAACTTCGCCACTACTGTGGGTAAGGAAATACAGGACATGATGATATTGGAGGCAGCCGGCAACCTGCAAATGCCCAAGGAGAAGCTTACGAGATTTCTCACAGCTACATCCCTTAAGAGGAGGCACTTGCCAAGAGGAACAGATTCAGGGATTATCATCTTTGGTGCCCCTATACTAACTACAAGGGTGGAGTAGGACCATCTACCACCTTGACTTGTTCAGTGGGGCCGAGCAGACTTCTAGAACCAGTTGCTGACAGCCACCACACCCACTTCCATGTGTACATGACCATCTTGAGCTAAGTGAGAAGTCAGACATGCGTTCAAGTCGGGGTGTATTGCTTGCACTGAGATGATACAGTCCTGATTTAAGAATCCTGTATTAGAGGCTGCTGCCATTGGCTTGATTCTTAATGTTACCCTCTCACTGTACAATTAAATTGGAGTTGAAAACCAGGGGCTGTGTGAAAGTGTGGCTCTAAAAGGTTTCCTATTGCTTAGTTCAGGGCAAGACAACTATACCTGTAAAACAAGATTGTAAGGTCTATTTACTTTGCAGCCCTGCTGCAGGAAGTCTTCTGCTCTTAGTAATCAGTGTATCGGGTGTTAATGGGAGAGTTACTGTCTTCACGTAACCCCTAAGCAAATGAAGCACATGGGTCATGAGCTGAGCAACTCACTTAACCAGCTGTGCAAAGTCCCTCTCAGCAGATGCTCCTAGGTCCTGGCATAGCACTGTCAAGGTGCCGCACCCCTTGCTGTTCTACTCCTGTCGGCGTAGGTAGCGTCCACAGTGAAGTGTGACAGCGGTGCCTCAGGGTTTCAAGTGTAGACAAGGCTGCACAGCCAGTCAGTGGGAGAAGAAGCTAGGGGGGCTAAGTTCTGAGTCTCACCCCCCCCAAAATAGCCATCTTCACCATAAGCCTAGTTAGAGGGGGGAAGGTTTCAGATCAGGAGGATTTGAAAATTCACACGAGTACACCTTAAATTTGGGGAATTTTTTTTTTTTGCTATAGGAGCTGAAAGCCTAATAAAGCTTTGTCTAGAGCCACAGTTGTCTGTCAGATGAAATATGATAAATGTGTTGATTCATCTGCTCTTTAACAGGGCATTATTAAAGATCATTGGGCCCAAGAGAGACTTCACACCACTTTACCAGGACAACTTAAAGGCTGAACAATCAGCCATCTCTCTAGCCACTCCAATA
This sequence comes from Mauremys mutica, assembly GCF_020497125.1. Taxonomy (NCBI): domain Eukaryota; kingdom Metazoa; phylum Chordata; order Testudines; family Geoemydidae; genus Mauremys; species Mauremys mutica. The sequence goes on along the minus strand of NC_059093.1, from coordinate 13,268,829 downwards.
TGAACAAGAGAAAAGACAGGCCCATTAAAGTTTTACTAGGCCCAGCTGGGCAATTCCTTAGGAGGAACTGTCCCTTCCTTATTACTTGAAACCGTCATGCTTTTTGTTAATGTGTAGCTAGTTACCTGAATAAATTAAGCTAGCACAATTGCTTTGTTGTTAAACCTAGAATAAACACCCTTTCAGTATCCAGTCACGGTTGTGTTACACTTCTGCAAAGGGACTGAGTAATGTGCTAAACCCACAACTAAAACTTCCCCAAATCCTAGGGTAGGTTAGAGCTGAACTTTCCAGCTTCCGCCTCTCTCTAGAAAACCCCTAGGACAACTTGGGCTCACTTGTTGCTTGGGCAGTGGCTAAAAGTGTAGAGGAGGGTGACTTTGTGCCAAGGTCTTTCAGAGTCGATAGACCAACGGTCTAGTTGAGGAAACCCTACCTCTAGAGTAGCCACCTCAGCAGTATTAAACAGGTGGGAGAATTGCCTTCCTTGCTCCCAACAGACAGTGCATAGCCTGGCGTGTTCAAATCCCAGCAGATAAAAGGGTAGGGGGAGACTTCTCTGCAGCTCCCTGGGGTGACCCACCTCAAAGCATGAGATCTGAACCTTCATGTCAGAGTTTGCATAGTTACAAGCATGTGTGTCATAAAATCAGCACTCAGCCCTTAAATGCCCAGCTACAGAAGTAAGGTACATCAGTGAAAATGCTATGCCCGCTTTTGTGTTAGTGAGTTAAACTTGGAAGGAGGATTAGATTTGTAATCAGTAAATGGGGATTTCTCTGTCCAAACACAGGGAAAAAAATATTTCCATTGATAATTGGAATTTACAGCTAGTCTATGTGAGAAATGCTGCTTGAAAGCATGAGTTTGATTTAAGGACATTTATTTTGTATATTTGGACATGAGATGTTGACAGTTTATTTCTGAATCAACATCTACTGTCATCGTCCGACTCCACCCTCAGAACTTCCTGCACCTGTGAACATTTTAAAATCAGGGGAGGGGTAGAAAGCCTTAATCCATGATTTTGGGCAACCCTGACCATTTAAATAGACAAATCAGAAATTGCTTAAATAAACTGGTATATATCCATTTTTTAAAAAATGGAGAATCAAGTTCAACCAAGTCTGTAGACAGAACACAAGTTGATATCACGCCATGCTCTAGAACTGATTTTCTAAATATATTCAGGGCTGTCTGCCTTTTATACTGCCTGGGGCTGTGAGAACTTAGCCATTCAGTTTCTCCATCAAGATAAAGGTTTAGATGAGGTCTGAGAAGCAAGGACAGACCAAGTGCTAAGACAGCCTGCTTGGTATGCTAAAGCAGACCTTGCTGCAATATTCTGCATAAATGTAATGGGCCATCATATTGGGAAGAAAGCCACACGTAAATTGTAGAGCACCAGGTTAATGCTGATGGCTGCCGTGTGCCTGTTCCACATAACCGCTCTAGCATTCTCTCTGTCAGAGAGAATTTGATTTCAGCAGCCTGGAATTTCCAGACTCTATAGCTAGAGAACTAAACCCATCACCCATAGTTTGGGGGGGAGGAGTGGTCCATGTCCATTCTCAGGTGAGAAGCCCCTGACAAGCCACTGCTGTGGGAGGGGATGGAGCTGGGATTTCTCCAAGGCTGCTCCTTCCAGGACTTTCTTTTGGGGGTTCCCTTGTTTCATATAATTCTCCACCTAGTGGGGAGCTTCAGATTTCAGACCCCAGAGCTGCTCTGGCAGCTATAAGGGAAGGGGAGCAATCTCCTCGTCCTTCACTCCCATAGCAGGATGTCTTGGGAGGCTACAAGAGTGGATGAGGAAGGAAGGGGTGAGATTCTACCTTTTCTCCAGCCTCCTGGCTTGCTGCACTGGGTGCACTTGCACAGCTCCACTCCTCCCTCAGCTTTTCTGGCTCTTGAGTAGGGGGTGTCTCCTACTCTATCCCTCCTGCAGTCTCCCCTTTTGGGCCCTCCTACCTAATGATGACTAGACTGATGCTTGTCGCTTTCACCTTGACACAGGCTTCTAAACAGCAGCAGTGAAAACTGACAAGAAGTGGGTTTGTTTTCACTATGGACAGCTTGAGAGAACTCGGAGCTGCAGACTCCAGAGCCATCAGTCTGCAGACTCAGGATGACAATACTGCATTGATTCACACATCATTACCAATCAGAAAGCTTCCTGAACAGTAAGAAGGGATAGATTTGTTTTTTTAAAGCTTAGATTCTGCAGAAACTGATCGTCCTTGCCCTCTGATTTTTTCAAAGCCAGCTAACCAGGTAAAAAGAACCTGCCTAATGCAAGTGTTGATGAAGAGAGGTAAGTGGTGGATTAACAGAAGAACAAGCGCTACACCAAGAGGAAGACCAAAAATGTATTGAATTAAAAAGTCAGCAGCAAAAGTTAAACTCATTGGGCCAAATTAGGTCAGGGTGAATTTGGCCCATTTGTTCCAGTAAGTGAAAAATCTGTCTGATTGCACAATGCATTCTGGGTGTGTGCTCTTCTATCATTAAGAGAGACAGATCTTTAAAACTATTGGCTTACAGGCTTTTCCAGTAAAACATCCCCTATTCTAAAGCTTTGCAATTTTCATGCTTAGATCTCAAAGCGTGGAACTTTGGCAGGTAAAGCAGCATTGTCCCCACTTTACAGATGACAAAACCGAGGCCAAACAAAAACTTAGGTGCTGCTTCTGCCACTGGGTCTCCTGATTCTCAGCCCCATACCTTCTCTGTTGCACCACATGTCCTAGTCATGCAAGGAAATGCTACAGCATTACAAAATGATTATTGAAAATTAAACTAGCATTGATTTGTCAATGAAAATCAAGTCACACAAGGCTTACAATCTCTCAGCTTGTTCCCAAGAGTGCTGAGCACCTGTCACTCCTACTGAAATCAGGGGGAGATGCTGGTATTCAGCAATGCTCTGGATCAATCCCAGACACAGCACTGCAGAAGATATTAGATGTAATAAATACAGGGAAGTAAGTAATTAATTGCCATTAAGATATACCCAAGATACAGGTAATCAAATATATGGGGAAAAACAATTGAGCTAGTGGCTTAAATACAGAGCAGAATAAGGAAAGATGTAGATGGCAGCTCTGTGTGGTTTCATTAAGTACAGAATCAGAGCAAGATGCACGATAAGGGAAAATTAAGGTTAACAGGCAGTCTATAATTAAGCGTCCGTACAACAGTGCTAGCAAGTTCTGAAGCTCAGTGAATTCAAGGATTGTTAGTTTCACAGTAATGAACTAGGCTGAAACATGAAATTGCAGCCTGTTGCCAGGGTCTTGACATGCTCAGCAGGATCAGAGCCTAGATATGAAACCCAGGAGGGCCAGGGCAGCTGTCTGTAATGAAGGGGTCATCCTGAATTGAATCTGATCTTTGGTTTGTGCACCACTCCCAGGGGGTTCCTCGCCATTGTAAAAAGATGCCCTGCGGCTGCATGTTCAGCGTATGCAATAGGGATACAACTATAAGTCCTTTAAGGAGCGCCCATGGTCAATGGGAGAGAACTAGCTGCATTAGGGCGAAGACTTTCCAGTGCCTTAGGGCGCTGCGCAAACCCCACAGCAGTCGGCTGAAATGGCTACCATAACTCCCTGGGGTGAGGAGCTTACAGAGGGTTTCCTGTCCCAGTAGGGGGTCTCTGAGGGCCAGCCCTTCAGGGGCATATGAAGGGATATTCAAGCCCTTACCTTCCTCTGAGCCCAATCCTACTGTCTTTGCTCATCTAAGTACTTCTGTAGCCCCCGGCACCACCCCAGTAACTGACGGGAGGTATTTGCATTTTACAGATGAGGAAGTGCAGGACAGATCCCTTAAGTGCTACATTCACAAAGGGACTTAAAATCCAACAATTAGGCCCCACCTACATGCACAAAATCCCCGCTCAGCTGCTGCTTGCTCCTCTAGGAGCCTAGCGGCCCCCACAGGAGCTGCCTGGAGCCCTTGCTCGTGCCCAAGCCCTGAGGGGATTCTCAAGCGAAGCGTTGCCTTAGCAATCTCGCTTGGGTGGCCTGCTCAGGTAGGTGTGCTGAGCATTATCCCCCCCCCCCCAACACACACACATGCACAACAGCCGGGGGCAAGCAGGGTAGGGATTTGGGGGGCAGCTGTGCATCCCTGGAATACCCAAGTACCCAGGGGCAAATGCCCCAGTCACCAGGCTACAGTCTCACTGTCTCGCTCACTGAATACAAAGTGGAGCAGTTTCAACCAGAGAGATTGAGACACCTACCCCGCAATACACTGTAGCCAGGTACAATGGGCATTTTCCTAGGTTCAAGTTCCTGCTCCAGATAAGGTAGCTCTAGGATTTGAAAACAGGACTCCCACATTCCAGGGGAGTGCCCTGCCCCAAGGCTATTGGCTGTATGGGGGTGCATCTGTCTGTCTCCTCCTCCCCCCCAAAATGGCTGACCTGATTGAGAAGACTAATTCCAGGAGAGAGTTGATGGCTGAGACTCCCCAGTGAGGTTAGACACCTTCCTGCAGCCTGTTGTCAGGTACCTACAGACCCAGATCCATGGGAGTTAGGCACCAAGACCCTTTGTGGATTGGGCCCTAAGCCCCACTCCTTTTGTCTGCATCTCACTCCTGGCTGGCTTAGGCAGCTCCCTGTTCAGAGTGCTGGCTTCTGAGAATCCCTCTCTTAGGGGCCTAACTCTCCCCTACAATGCACCTGAAGCCTGGGTGCCTAATGTGGGGCTCTGAATTCCACTGGGCACCAGGACACCTTTTTTAAATCTAGTCCTTAGCGACGTGCCTGAGGTGACCCAGGGAGTCTGTGGCAGAGCCAGAACTGAACCCAGATCTCCCGAGTCCCAGCCCAGTGCCTTAACAAAGCCACGCTTCCTGAGGTATTAGATCTGTAGGATACTGCGTAAAACTGATCGCTGTGCTACTTGGCAACAGTTTTCTATTTCCTTCGGCTCAGTCCACCTTTGCCCATGTCATCCCTGACCACTTCCTGACAGTCTAAATCATGAGGCAGACAGGAGATAAACAGCAGATTCCACCAGGTACATGATGGAAGAGGAGAGGGCACGGGGCCTGTGTTTGGCCAGAGATCGTCAATTCAGCCAGTTGCTCAGGGGCTTCACTGTCTAAGCAAATCTCTCACCAAGTCATCAGAGCCTCCACTTCATAGAACATCCCTGATAACAACCTTTGCCAGGCTCTAGCACCTTCCTTCCAAGCTTCTCCACATGCTGTACACTCAATAGCGGCTTAAACCTCGTGACGTTCCTTAGGGGTTAGAAAAGGAGCAATGCTTTACAATAGCCCAGAGCGGTGAAATAACTGGCCTGAAATCTTCTCTCCCACCAACAGAAGCAGGTCCAATAAACGATATTCCCTCACCTGCAGTCTCTCTAATTTGCCTATGATTATACTGTCTGAACAACATCCTCGAGGGAGTCCCAGTCTCAGCTCTGAAAACTAGGCCCCCCCACCCCCGGCATTAGCATTATGACTTAAGACCTTGAGCGGTGTGGAAATGTGACTGGTTTCCCCCCCGCCCAGGGAAAATAAAGCCACAACAGTGAGTTATTCAGATTCCTTCCTGCTATTCTGCCCCGTTTCCTGTGTAGAAATCACAGAATTACCGGCACGGGTGGGCGAGGTCTCCGCTGCACGACTTGGAGCCTTTCATTAGCTTGTTTGTACACGGTGAGGCAAGAGGTTAGGCTGAGCACACAGCTGCTGCTGGCACTTGCTATTGCGACACTGGGGAGATTTTGACTTGGCAGAGGAGTCCTGATTTTTAGGGGCCAATGGCACTTCTTGAAAAGTTTACGTCGCTCGTCAGCAAACAGGGCCTGGGGCAGGGGCAATACTTGTTCAGTTTAAAACCAAACGGCTGCAGGAAGTGGTTTATCCAGAGGTCTTGCCCCCGCTGTACAACTCCCCCCTGCCCCTCCAACCCTGGTTCCTAGCACATATTCAACCTATTACAGGTGCCAGTCCACCAAGGTAGGCAGGTTACCATTTTACACACTGCATCACCTAGCTCAGTGGTGCTCAACCAGGGGTACGCAGAGGTCTTCTGGGGGTTACATCAACTCAGTCAGAGATTTGCCTTGTTTTACAACAGGCTATATAAAAACCACTAGCAAAGTCAGTACAAACTAAAATTTCCTAGACTACGACTTGTTTATAGTGCTCTATAAATGGAACGCTGAGATGTAAGTACAATATTTATATACCAAATGATTTATTTTATAATTACATGGTGAAAATGAGAAAGTCAGCAATGGTTCAGTGACAGTGGGCTGGGAGGCTTTTGTATTTTTTAGGTCTGATTTTGTAAGCAATTAGTTTAAGTGAGGTGAAAAATGGCCTGAAAGGGTTGTTTATCTTGTGTAGTGTGTATATATATAATATTTGTTTGTTTGAGGTTGAGAACGTAACCAAATGGTTCCTGTCTATGCTGTATTGTTACTTCAGAGATCAAAAGGCGATCCTAACATTTAAATGAACTGTAAATAGAGATCACTGTATAGCAATCACCTGTGAATGGTGGAAGATGGGCAAATGCCTTATGTTAGTTAATTACCAGTGATGCTTAGGAAATAGCTCCCCTTCAAAGTCTTGATGATTGCCTGTTGTTTGCCTAAGGATTCCATACCTTCAAGGGAAGGCCTGGAACTGTATATAGGTGTCTTGGGTTGTGATCCTTTTTATCAGATCTGCTTGATGCAGGAGAAGCTTGAATCCTAAGTCTGAGCTCTCCAGTCCCACCTGGATCGTCCTGAATATGAACATTGAACTATAACCTATGGGCTAACTCTGAAAGGACTTCTTGAAGCTACAAAGCTCCCCATCTCTACTATAAAACTGATCTCAGAATGGTACTCATGTCTGTATGTCTACTGATCTTTTAACCAATACTCACTTTTCTTTAATAAATTCTAGTTTAGTTAATAAGAATTGGCTGTGTGTATCTGGGGAAGATCTGGAATATTCATTAACCTGGGAGGTAATGTGTCCAATCCTTTGGGATTGGTAGAGCTTTCTTGTATGATAAGTTTTTCAGTGATCCTCATCATATTTGACTTGGGTGTCTGGGTGGAGTCCTAAGGCTGGGTTGCTTTAAGGCTGAGTTGCTGTGTTTTGACTGCTGGGTAACCAGTTAAGTATTACAGAAGCTGTTTTGAGGCTAGCTTAGTGGATTTAAGTACAGGAATGACCACCAGCTTTGGGGATTGTCTGCCCCATTCATTGGGGTTCACCCTAATCGAGTGACCTCAGCGTGGCTCCCTGGGACCCTGGTCACAGCAAGACAAAAATCAGACTCCTGAAAGGGGTATAGTAATCGGGAAAGATTGAGAGCCACTGACCTAAATTGTAAGCTTTTTGGGCCCGAGACTCCCCCGCCCCCAGGGTCTGTCCAATGCTGAGCACAATGGGGCCCTGGTTCATGACTAGATTTTAGGCACTACCCTAATACAAACAATTATTAATAATTAGACCCAAGCCAGCTCAGTGCTTAAAAGAGCAGCAGCCCTTCTATCCTAGAATTCCCAGAGTCAATAACAATGGTGCAGATTCTTCAGTGTTATTAATGTCCGGTAATTTTGGCCAGATTTACTGAGCAAGAGAGAGAAAGAAGCTACAACAGTGACTGAGCCCATCCAGGTTCCATGATTCAACAGGTCCCAAAGTGGCAGGAGCAGCATCGCCAGTGTAGGGAGAAAAAAAGCACAACGAATGGGGAGCATCAGGGCCAGCTCCACGGAAGCACAGAGCCAGCACAACAGCACTTCCAGCGTGAATGGAACCTCATTGCAACAGAGGAGCCAGAGACCTAGTGAACATAATGGCCATACTGGGTCAGACCAAAGGTCCATCTAGCCCAGTGTCCCGTCTTCTGACTGTGGCCAATGCCACGTGCCCCAGCGGGAATGAACAGAACAGGTAATCATCAAGTGATCCATCCCCTGTTGCCCATTCCCAGCTTTTGACAAACAGGCTAGGGACACCATCCCTGCCCATCCTGGCTAATAGCCATTGATGGACTTATCCTCCTTGAATTTATCTAGTACTTTTTTGAACCCTGTTATAGTCTTTCCCTTCACATCCTCTGGCAAGGAATTCCACAGATTGACTGTGCATTATGTGAAAAAAATACTTACTTTTATTTTTTTAAACCTGCTGCCTATTAATTTCATTTGGTGACCCCTAGTTCTTGTGTTATGAAAAGGAGTAAACAACTAACTTTCTCCACACCATCATGATTTTATAGACCTCTATCAGATCTCCCCCCTTAGTTGTCTCTATTCTAACCTGAGAAGTCTGTCTTATTAATCCCCTTTCATTTGAAAGCTGTCCATACCCCATCTCATTTGTGTTGCCTTTTTCTGTACCTTTTCCCATATGTCTTTTTTGTGATGGGGTGATCCCATCTGCATGCAGGATGCAAGGTGTGGGCGTACCATGGATTTATATAGAGGCAATATGATTTTCTCTTATCTATCCCTTTCTTAATGATTCCCAACATTGTTTGCTTTTTTTGACTGATGCTGCACATTGGGTGGATGTTTTCAGAGAACTATCCACAATGACTCAGATCTCTTTCTTGAGTCATAACTAATTTAGACCCCATCATTTTATATGTATAGTTGGGATTATGTTTTCCAGTGTGCATTACTTGGCATTTATCAACACTGAATTTCATCTGCCATTTTGTTGCCCAGTCACCCAGTTTTGAGAGATCCCTTTGTAGCTCTTCGCAGTCTGCATTGCACTTAACTATCTTGAGTAGTTTTGTATCATCTGCAAATTTTGCCACCTCACTGTTTACCCCTTTTCCTAGATCCTTTATGAATATGTTGAATAGGACTGGGCCCTGTACGGATCCCTGTGGGACACTGCTATTTATCTCTCTCCTTTCTGAAAACTGACCATTTATTCCTACCTTTTGTTTCCTATCTTTTAACCAGTTACCAACCCATGAGAGGACCTTCCCGCTTATCCCATGACAGAGCCTTTGGTGAGGGACCTTGTCAAAAGCATTCTGAAAAAAAAATTTAAATACACTGTATCCCCCATGCCTACATGCTTGTTGACCCCTCAAAGAATTCTAGTAGATTGGTGAGGCATGATTTCCCTTTACCATGTTGACTCACACCCAACAAATTGTGTTCATCTGTGTATCTGACTATTCTTTACTGTAGTTTCAACCAGTTTGCCCCGTACTGATGTTAGGCTTATCAGCCTGTAATTGCCAGGATCACCTCTGGAGCCCTTTTTAGAAATTGGTGATCCAGTAAGTGGGGATAGAACACAGCGTGCTGACTCCGCATGGAGAACAGATGCTGACTTGTTTCCCCCAGTTTAAGAAGGGGAATACCAATGGCTCTCACCCCCTTCGATGCCATGTAGGCAACTCCCTCTGTGGTACATCTGCCCTGAGCACAAAATGGCTGCCGCTCTCTGCACACCGAAAACGAGCATAGGAGTTTAAAAGAGTGACACAAAACAAAAAGCACCACAGGTTCACATCTACCCACACCACAGAGGAAAAAGGGGATACAAAGTGAAGTCCCATGACTACGCTCTCATACATGCTCCTACAGTAAACTGGGACCCTCAAGCGGCTCATATGGTCTGATTCAAAGGGGTTTCAAAGGAAATTGTTGATAATTGATATACATTGTTCAGTTTACATGTACAAGACAGGGAAAAGACCTTCTCATCATGGGATGCATCAGAACACTGTGCTGAGCACCAGGCCGTCGGGTTTCCCCCTGCGGATCGGCTTTGTCTTCCCACTCCCTTACTGGAGGTAAAAAGCCATAGCAGCCTACAGCCAAAGGGCCAGGCCAGTCTCTGAGGATTATGATCAATTTAAAGTGGCCTTGCTCCTTAAATTCCCCAGGCTGATTGGAAAAGATCTTGGGAGGGGTGAGGATTCTAAAGAATAAGGGGAGGACTTAGAAGGAGATGGCAACTCAGCTGGGGCATTACCTCTGCAACTGGGGCAAAGGCAGGGGGAGTCTCTTCCAGAGAGGAGCTGTATGAAATGCTTGGGTTGGAACAGGCTTAGAATCTGTCCCCCCATGATCTTACAAGGTGGGTAGGGCGAGGAAGCCAAAAGACCTCAGTGCTACAGGCTGACAAGTATCTGGATACCAGGCCTGGTTCTTAAAAGAAGCCCGAGGGGGACTGGCCCAAGCATGGGACCCAGGTGGGGGGAATATGCAGGTGCAGCTCAGCGAGGGGAAGTGGATAATCTTAAAAAGGGGAAAGGGGGCAGCCCCAAGCTGACTCACAAAGAGTTAAAACCCCTCCAGTGTCTGGGAACAGGTCACAAGTGAGCAAGCTGCCCAGGTTTCACGTGCCAGAGGGCTGGCCGTGCTGCACGGTTGGCTAACATACTGACCGTCCAGCTGGAGAGCCAGCCTGAGTGGCAAAAGGTCTGGCCTTTACTAGGGTATTCAGCCTGGAGAGGGAGGGGAGTTCCACAGCATGCGTATCGGGCATACAATGTACAGGTGGCTGAATTCACTCGGCCATCTGTGCACAAGTTCTCTTCCTCATGGGAACAGAAAAACCCAATCCCCAATGCAAGTTAAGGGGGAGACATTTTAGGGGTGGAAGGACACTAGCCTGGCCGAGACTCTAGTAGAACCCCCAGGGGTCAAATCACATCAACTGCTGGAAGGGAGACAGACATGGGGGAAAGCTTCCAAAGGTAGAACCATTTGCGGAGACCCTTAGCCCAGACCCCAGTAGAGATCACTCAGGACTATCAGGGGCCATTGCAATTGAGATTTCCTAAAGAAGTGATTGATTTGGCAAGCTTGGGGCAGAGCCCAGCCCTGCTGGCTGTTGCCTGGGCAAACAGAAGGCTCTGTTAGCCCGCAGGAGCTAGGAGGAAGGTGGGGGCAGCTCCTCCTCACTGCTTGTAAAAAGCGGGTCAGCTCAGAGCACTTGCACAATGTCAGGGAAACGGGAGAAACGTCAGAGCGGGAAAGGGGAAGGACTTTGGCACAGGGCCCCACATTCTGCGTCAAATTGGCTCTGATGCACAAGGCCAGAGGCAGCGGCCCAGGGCCAAGCCACTGCCTCCCATTACTGAGGGTTATGCAACCAGGGATTTCTATAGAGGACACAGAGTTCTGACCCATAAGGGGATAGGCACAGAGAGGACTCTGGCTCTGGAGAGAGCCTAGGGTTGCTCCCCAGGAAGGAGCAGGTTTCCTCATACAACACACACAGCCCAGGGGTGAGGACGGATATCCTGAGAAGGCATACCAATAACGGGGGGGGGGGGGGGGGTTTGGATCCTTCCCAGCCCTGATTTTGGGTAACCAGAGCCCAGCTGGCCGTCAGGAATGAGGGATCTCATTCACAAAGAATGAGAAATTTGCTCACACACAAAAGTTACTCATAAAATCTCTCTGTCAAGACATGCTCCAGCTGGTCTTCACCCAGCACAGTCTCAATGGAGGGGAGCTGCCGTACAGAGATCAGCACAGAGCAACTCACATGTTCTAGAATAGTAAAGTTCTGTAGCCTTTTACAATGTCCACCTGCAAGGCCATCTCACACCTGAGAGCAACAAGCAATCTTGCATACCCCTGGGGCTGCTCATCTAAGGCTTTTCAGCATTGGATTTCCCAGTTCTCCTCCATGTCTCAGCATGAGGTGCAATATTTGAACCTTCCTGCAGTTTTTTGGCACTCTGGGGGTTATAAAACCCTCTGTCTGTCAGAATATGCAATTATTTCATTACACTTGGGTCACTTTCACCAAAATGAACAACAGTCTAGTTCACAGATTCCCAGACAAGGGCCAAAAAGAAAACATGCAAAAGTCGCAACAAGAGAGAACTTTTAGAGGCCATAAAAAATGGCCATGGAGTGAGTCATTGAGACTGAGGCCACCTTTATGCCACACACTTTGAGTTGAGGCAAGTTGCATGGGTATTAAGGCCTGGCAGTCAGTACGTGACTGGGGCACGTGCATACTTGACTCCTTGCACGCTACAGGGGTGCTTGTGTTGATGTGCAGGGTATGAGGCTTAAAGGGTTTCCAGCAGCTTGGGACCCACCCCAGTCGTGGAGGTTCAGCAGGAAATGCATCCCCAACTCCCCTACAGCCACAGGAGTATTAGAAACACACAGAATGCCACTCACTCTCCCCTCTGAGGAAGAATTCACAAACTCAGAGCCCCTCCCCACCCCCTAAAGCACGCAGGCCAGCTGTGCTGCTTCAAAGGATAATTATTAAATACCAGCACCGCAGTCTGCACACCGCGGTGAGAGGAGGCAAAGTTTGCTGGGAACAAGAAAACACTACTTAAAAAAATAATGCTCATGCACTGAACTAAAACGTCTTTAGAAACTAGCAGACTCCCTTGGCACCCGTCCCGAGTGAAGGGAAACAAACGGGAGGCTTTGCCCCGAGAGCCCAAGCACAGGCAGGCTGGGGAAGCTGCAGTTTCTGCAGCACCAGCAAAGAAGCTGGTGGAGGGGAAGCGGGGGGCTGCTACCCCCGGGGCCAGGCTTACTCGCGCCGCTCCCTCTCCAACCTCCGGGCGCTTCCCAAGGAGGAGCCAGGGAGGTTTTCCTGGGGAGCGGCCCTGCGCCCGGGGAAGGGACCCCCCCCTTACCTGTCCCGAGTAGAAGACAGCGACCAGCCCCAGGGGCAGGCAGCAGCACAGGATGTTGAAGATGGACCAGTACTTGTAGGAGGGCACGGAGTCGAGGTCGGGGATCTCCAGGCGGGCGTAGGGCACAGCGCTGGGGGGGTCCATGGCTGGGGAACCGGCAGGCCGGGCGGAGCGGAGCGGCAGAGAAGGTGCGCGGGCAAGGCGGCGAGCTGGGAATAAAGACGAAGGGAAGCGGCTGGATCCGCTCGACCCCTCCCCTTCCAGCGCCGGGGTTTTCCCACGTGAGGGCCCCGGGCCGGGAACCCGGCCAGCTGCAATGCAATCAGCGGAAAGCCGCGGGCGGGGCGGGGCTGGGCGCGTTTTAATTAGTGCTGCAGCGCCGGACCGTCCCGCGGAGGAGCGCCCCCTGCTTCCAGCCAGCGCGGCAGCTCCTCCCTCCCAGGCAAGCACAAATCCGGCCGGGGAGCTCACCTGGCCCAGCTCCGAGAGGCGGCCCCTGACGGGAAAAGACCGAGGGGGAAAACCCCTTAAAGGGCAAGGCTGCATTACAAAACGAATTGCCCCCAAGTTGCCTGGCGGTGCAGCCACTGGGGGGGGATCTAACTGGCTTTTGCACGTCCACACTGCGCTCCTTGTGTCGGCCGTGCAGGGGCCTCCCCAGGAGCGCTTGCACCGATTTCACCGCCAGCGTGCGCCATGGTGAGATGGCTTCTGAACGGCAGCGCCGGTCGGTGTCAGCAATGCAGGGTGGCGTTATGATGTCAGTGTCGTGGGCAAGTTACCCTGGTGGGGGTGACATTTTAGTGTAGACTCTTACAGAGTGAGGTCGACATAAGCTGCGTTAGGTGGACCTCGCTCTGCAGTGTAGATCGGGGCAGGCTCAGATGCTTAACTTGTTTCTTGTGCGCTTGTTAGATACTTGTCTAATGCCCCACAAAACAATCCAGGGGAGACAGGGGCCTCCTGTGTAATCTTTAGCCTTGTGGTTAGGTCCTCCCCTGTGATGCGGAGGACCCTGTTTCAATTTCAGCTTGGAAAAGCAGTGACTCAGGGGGGATGTGACAGAAGTCTATAAGATCATGAATGGGGTGGAGCAAGTAAATAAGGACGTGTGATTTAGCCCTTCACCTAACCCGAGACTCAGAGGTGACCTGATGAAATTAACAGGCAGCTGCTTTAAAAGCACCACTTCACACACACCGCACTGTCAACATGTAGGACTTGTTGTCAGTTGACATTGTGAAGGCCAACACTATAGGCGGGTTCAAAAAAGTATTAGCAAGGTTGTGGAGGATCGGTCCATCAATGGAGGGATGCAGCCCCATGACCTGGGAGACCCAAAACCTCTGACTGCCAGATGCTGGGCAAGGATGACAGAGACCAGATCCCTACATAAGTGTCTCCTTCTGTTCATTGAACGTCTGGCATTGGCCACTGTCGGAAGACAGGTTACTGGGCTAGATGGATCAGTGGTCTGACCCAGGCCGGCCGTTCTTATGTCCGTAACCACTCTGCCTAGTGAGGAGAAAGGATTTGAAGAGGGCTCACCTACCGCCCAGGTAAGTAAGTGCCCTAATTATTGGGCTGTGAGCTACTGTGATGGGAGCTCCCTCAGTCTTGCCTGTGAAGCTGTTCCACTTTCATTATTCAGCCCAGGTAAAGAGTGAGGCTCCTGTCTAGTCCAGCAGTTGGGCTTCTCCAGTGGGTTATGAGTGCTGGTCATTCAAATATACTTTCTCCCTGCTGAGGGGCAGAGGGTTTGAAGAGGCCTCTCCTGCAGCCCATATATGTGGCTTGGTTATACTGCTATAGCCATGGGGCTTGGGGGGTTCCCTTCATCTTGGCTGTTGAAGCTGTTCCACTTTAATTAAATATTATTTGGGCCAGCAAAAACCTGTGGCTGCTGGTATAGTCCAGTGGTTAGGCTGCTTACTTAGGTGGTGGGAGATGCTGTAGCTTTAAATTCTCCTTCTGCATGTTACAAAGGACCATGAAGAAGTGTCTCTAGCAACTGTGATGTGTGTCCTTATTTCTGTCCCTGTCTGTGGAAGCTGTTCCACTTTAATTAAATGGCCTTTGGGCCTCCCCCCAGAACCAGTACCCTCTGTAGGCTGATGGTCGTGCTCTGTGCCTGGGGTGCCGGCGACGTGGGCTCAAATCTCGCCTGGTGCCTGTCCCCTGACCTTTCTGTAATAGTGATGGGGTTGCCTGTCTCCTTCTTGCTGCTTGAAGCTGTTCCACTTTAACTATATATTAACCGGGGCAAGGTAAGCTCTTGTGTCTGTCTATGGTATGGGGGTTAGGGTGCTTGCTTGGATTGTGAGTCACCTGAGTTCAAGTCCCCACTCTGCAGGGCAAGAGGGCCTCTGGTGGGTGAGAGGAGACCCCCTCCTAGCTGAGCAAGAGGCAGCATAGGAGGGCCTCTGGTGGGTGAGAGGAGACCTTGCCTCGCTGAGCAGGAGGGGCTCTTTGCTCTTTTAATGAAAGGGACTTCTTCTTTCATTAAAAGAGCAAGAGGCCCTCCTGCAGGCCTCTTGCTCAGCTAGGAGGAGGTCTCCTCTCACCCACCAGAGGCCCTCTTGCCCAGCGGGGACTTGAACACAGGTGACTCATAATCCAAGCGAGCACCCTAACCCCCATACCATAGAGGGACACAAGAGCTTAACTTGCCCCGGTTAATATATAGTTAAAGTGGAACGCTTGAGCGGTAAGAGATTGAGACGCCCACCCCTTCTCAGAAAGGATCTGAACTGGGGTCAGCCCCCAGTGCAAGTGCACACCCTAACCCCCACACTGTAGAGGAACTTGAAAGCCTCATTTGCCCCGGTTAATAGATAGTTAAAGTGAAACGCTTGCGAGGCAAGAGATCAAGGGGCCACCCCTTCTCAACAAACAGAAAGGGGTCTCAAACCAGCCACTCACCGGTTTGCGAGTAAGGAGCCAAACCACAGGACTACCGAAGGAGCCACAGAGAGGTTGGGGCCCAATTCTCATGTGCTATTTACTGCCAGTGGCCCATCTTCAGCAGAAAAGAGAGGGAGCCCCCACATCCCAGCCCAGCACTTAGGCCGTTCAGTTGAGAGCTAAGTGCTCAACTCCCTTCTCTTCAAGAGGAAAGGGGATGGGAACCGCCAACCTCCTGGCCACTGGGCACGTGCTCCAGCCACCGCACTAACCCAACCGGCTGGCTGGGCCTGTGGCCCAATGACTATGTCACCAAAGTGACCCTCCTTCAACAGAAAAGACAGAGAGAGTCCCCACATGGGAAAGCCGCCTAGCCCGGCACTCAGGCCATTCAGCGGAGAGGCAGGAGATCAAGGTTCAAATCCCTTCTCAGCAAGAAGGAAGGGGCTTTGAACCCCAAGCGCCCACATGCTGGGCACGCAGCACAAGCCCCCGACTACAGCCTGCTGCTGGGTGCCTGGCTGGCCCCGTGACTATGTAATGCAAGTAAATGGCCCAGCTTCAGCAGAAAAAAGGAGAGAGTCAAGGGGCCCAAGCACCCCAGGAGAACACCTCTGAGTCCAGCAGCTGGCGCTTCGCTTCAGAACAGGCCATTCAAGTCCTTCCTCAGCAAGCTGGGGCAAGAGTTGAATTAGCGTCAGCCACATGCTGGGTAAGTACCCGAGCCACTGGACTACAGAGGGGTGCATGGAGCAAGTCTGCCCAGTTAGTACTGAAGGAAAGTGGCACAGCCTCCACGCGCTACAACCGGCAAGCCTCCTCAGGCTCTCCTTCCCTTCGGCGCCGGGGCTCGCGCTCGAGAGACTGCAGGGCCCTCTTCGACTCCCTGCTCGTCAGGCGGGGAGAAGGAAACTGTCCCAGCGTATTCCCCTCCCAACCTCTGCTTGCCGGCCACGGCCCGGAAGCCCTCAGGTCACTTAGGTGCCTAACCCACTCAGCGTGAGCTGGTTAGGGACCTGCCCAACGCCCCGCAAAACAGCCCAGGGAGAAGGAGGCAGAGGCCTCCCGTGTAACTTTTAGCCTAGTGGTTAGGGGCCTCACCTGGGAAAAGAGACAGTTAAGGCTGGATCTGATAGAGGTCTAGACAATCTGGTTGCAGTTCCCTCTGTAGCCTGATGGTCAGTCTGCGTGCCATGTCTCAGCACTGACCGGTTCCTACTGAATGGAAGTGGCACAGCCTCAACACGCTCCAACGAGCAAGCCCCCTCAGGCTCTCCTTTCCTTCGGGATCGGGGCTCGCGCTCGAGAGACTGCAGAGCCCTAGTCAACTCCCTGCTCGTCAGGCGGGGAGAAGGAAACTGTCCCAGCGTCTTCCCCTCCCAACCTCTGCTTGCCGGCCACGGCCTGGAAGCCCTCAGGTCACTTAGGTGCCTAACCCACTCAGCGTGAGCTGGTTAGGGACCTGCCCAACGCCCCGCAAAACAGCCCAGGGGGAAGGAGGCAGAGGCCTCTCGTGTAACTTTTAACCTAGTGCTTAGGGGCCTCGCCTGGGATGGGGGTCGGGGGCTGCTTCGGGTTCAGCTGGGAAAAGAGACAGTTAAGGCTGGATCTGCTAGAGGTCTAGCCAATCATGCCTTGGGTGCAGAACGTGACTCAGGACGTGTTATTCACCCCTTCACGCGATGCAAGAACCAGGGGTCATCCGCTGGAATTAGTAGGCAGCGGGTTTAACCCAAACCAAAGGCAGTACGGGCGAGGCTCATCTTACGCGCATTTAACAGGAGTGAATTCAGCTTTGCGCGGTCCTGAAGGAAAGGACAGCCTGAGGAGGCTTGCTCGTTGGAGCGTGTTGAGGCTGTGCCACTTCCATTCAGTAGGAACCGGCCAGTGTTGAGACATAGATCCTCTTGTAGTCCAGTGGCTTGGGTACTTACCTAGCATGTGGATGATGCAGGTTCAACTCCTTTCTCAGTTTGCTGAGACGGGACCGGAACAACCATCTCTTCTCTCCAAGTTAAACATGCTGCAGCTGGACTAAGAGAGGTTCTTGCTGGGGGCTGTGTCTGATTTTTGTCTGCTGCAGTTGTTCCACTTTCACTACATATTCATCGGGCCATAAGCTTTGCAACCAGCCCTGTGTGGTGTAGTGGGCTGGTGTGGTGGCTGGCGTGTGGGCAGCTGGGGTTCAAATCCCCTTTATGCTGCCTGTGACAGGATTCGAACCTTGGTCTCTTACCTGGCAAGTGAACGGCTTAAGTGCTGGGCTAGTCAGTATTCTGCCCCTGGGGCTCCCTTGCTCTTGTCTGTTGAAGCTGCTGCTCTTTCATTTCATACTCATTGGGCCAAAATCCAAACAAGCAGCCCTGTGTGGTCTAGTGGTTGGGGTTGTGGCCGGTCTGTGGGTGGCTGCGGTTCAAATCCCCTTTATGCTGCCCGAGACAGGATTCAAACCTTGGTCTCTTACCTGGCAGGTCAGTGCTCTAAGTGGTGGGCTAGGAGGTAGCCCAATGGGCTGGCTCCCTCCGTGTTTCCTATTGAAGGTAGGCCAATGTCAATAGGTAGTTAAACAGTCACTGGGCCATTGCTCCACTGTGAGTCCCTTTGTGGTCTGGTGGTTGGGATGTCTTTGTTTAGGAAGTGGCAGGTGCCAGTTCGAATCCCCTTTATGCTGGCTGAGACGGGATTTAAAGGGTGATTGCCTACCTCTCAACCCAATGGCCTAAGTGCCTGGCTAGTGGGCTGTGGGGTCTCCCTCGGTCCTTTCTGTTGAAGGCAGGGCACAGTCAGTAAATATGACATGAGAATTGGGCCCGGAGCTTTGCGTGATTCTCACTATAGCCTGGCGGTTTGGGTGCTTACTCCAGATGTAAAGTGGTGTGGGTTCAAATCCCTTCCCTGAGATGGGGTTGGTATCTCAATCTCTTACCGCTCAAGTGTTCCACTTTAACTATATATTAACTGGGGCAAGGTAAGGTCTTAAGTCCTTCTATGGTGTAGGGGTTAGGGTGCGTGCTTGCACTGGGGGGGGCTGACCCCGGTTCAGATCCCTTCTGGGTAGGTTGAAACAGCGTGGGTGTCCCAATCTCTTATCGCTCAAGTGTTCCATTTTAACTATATATTAATCGGGGCAAGGTAAGCTCTCAAGTCCCTCTACAGTATGGGGGTTAGGGTGCGTGCTTGCAGTGGGAGGGGTGACCCCAGTTCAGATCCCTTCTGAGTAGGTTGAGATGGGTCAGGTGTCTCAATCTCTTATTGCTCGAGCGTTCCACTTTAACTATATATTAACCGGGGCAAGGTCAGCTCTTGTGTCTCTCTATAGTATGGGGGTTATGGTGCTTGCTTGGATTGTGAGTCACCTGGGTTCAAGTCCCCGCTCTACAGAGCAGGAGGACCTCTGGTGGGTGAGAGGAGACACTCCTAGCTAAGGCAGGTAGGAGGGCTTGGGGGGGGAGAGAGGAAGGAGACCCCCTGCAGCAGAAGAAGAGGCAGATAGGAGGGGGGGAGAGAGAGGAAGGAGGGCCCCCCCAGCAGAGGAAGAGGTAGGTAGCAGAGGGGGGGGGAGAGAGAGAGGAAGGAGCCCCCCCCTAGCAGAAGAAGAGGCAGGTAGGTAGCAGTGGGGGGGGGAGAGAGAGGAAGGAGCCCCCCACCCAGCAGAAGAAGAGGTAGGTAGTGGGGGGGGGAGAGAGAGGAAGGAGCCCCCCCCCCAGCAGAAGAAGAGGTAGGTAGGGGGGGGGGGGGAGAGAGGAAGGAGCCCCCCCCCAGCAGAAGAAGAGGTAGGTAGCGGGGGGGGAGAGAGAGAGAGGAAGGAGCCCCCCCCCCAGCAGAAGAAGAGGTAGGTAGTGGGGGGAGAGAGAGAGGAAGGAGGCCCCCCCCAGCAGAAGAAGAGGCAGGTAGGTAGTGGGGGGGGGAGAGAGAGAGGAAGGAGGGCCCCCCCGGAAGAGGTAGGAGGGGAGGGATAGGATAAGGAGAGGCCTGCCCCCCCTACAAAGAGGTGGGTACAGAGGCCTCTTGCTCCTGTACCCACCTCTTTGTAGGGGGGCAGGCCTCTCCTTATCCTATCCCATCCCTCCTTTTCTCCCCCCCCCCTTCCTACCTCTTCCTCTGCGGGGGGGCCCTCCTTCCTCTCTCTCTCTTCCCCCCCGCTACCTACCTGCCTCTTCTTCTGCTGGGGGGGGCCCTCCTTCCATTCTCTCTCTCCCGCGACCTACCTGCCTCTTCTTCTGCTGGGGGGGGCCCTCCTTCCTTTCTCTCTCTCCCTCCCGCTACCTACCTCTTCTTCTGCTGGGGGGGGCCCTCCTTCCTTTCTCTCTCTCCCTCCCGCTACCTACCTGCCTCTTCTTCTGCTGGGGGGGCCCTCCTTCCTCTCTCTCTCCCCCCCCGCTACCTACCTGCCTCTTCTTCTGCTGGGGGGGGCCCTCCTTCCTTTCTCTCTCTCCCGCTACCTACCTGCCTCTTCTTCTGCTGGGGGGGGCCCTCCTTCCTTTCTCTCTCTCCCTCCCGCTACCTACCTCTTCTTCTGCTGGGGGGGGCCCTCCTTCCTTTCTCTCTCCCCCCCCGCTACCTACCCTCTTCTTCTGCTGGGGGGGGCCTCCTTCCTCTCTCTCTCCCCCCCGCTACCTACCTCTTCTTCTGCTGGGGGGGGCGGCCTCCTTCCTCTCTCTCCCCTCTGCTACCTACCTCTTCCTCTGCTGGGGGGGCCCTCCTTCCTCTCTCTACCTGCCTCTTCCAGGGGGGTCTCCTTCCTCTCTCTCCCCCCCCCTCCTATCTGCCTCTTCTTCTGCTGCAGGGGGTCTCCTTCCTCTCTCCCCCCCAAGCCCTCCTACCTGCCTTAGCTAGGGGTGTCTCCTCTCACCCACCAGAGGTCCTCCTGCTCTGTAGAGCGGGGACTTGAACCCAGGTGACTCACAATCCAAGCGAGCACCATAACCCCCATACTATAGAGAGACACAAGAGCTGACCTTGCCCCGGTTAATATATAGTTAAAGTGGAACGCTCGAGCAATAAGAGATTGAGACACCTGACCCATCTCAACCTACCCAGAAGGGATCTGAACTGGGGTCACCCCTCCCACTGCAAGCAGCCACCCTAACCCCCCATACTATAGAGGGACTTGAGAGCTTACCTTGCCCCGGTTAATATATAGTTAAAGTGGAACGCTTGAGCGGTAAGAGATTGAGATGCCCACACTGTTTCAACCTACCCGGAAGGGATCTGAACCGGCATCAGCCCCCAGTGCAAGCGCACACCCTAACCCCTATACCGGAGAAGGACACAAGAGCTTACTTTGCCCCGGTTAATATATAGTTAAAGTGGAACGCTTGAGCGGTAAGAGATTGAGACACCCGCCCCATCTTAACCTACCCAGAAGGGATCTGAACCAGCGTGAACCCCCAGTGCAAGCACGCAGCCTAACCCCTGTACCATAGAGGGACACAAGAACTTACCTTGCCCCAGTTAATATATAGTTAAAATGGAACGCTTGCGCGGTAAGAGATTGAGATGTCCACCCCGTCTCAACCTATCCAGAAGGGATCTGAACCATAGTCAGCCTCCAGTGCAAGGGCACACCCTAACCCCTACACCGTAGAGGAACTTGAGAGCCTCCTTTGCCCCGGTTAATAGATAGTTAAAGTGAAACGCTTGAGCAGTAAGAGATCAGGGTACCACTCCTTTCTTCCCCACCAGAAAGGGGATTTGAACCAGGAGCAAATATATGGCAGGTGAGCACCTTAACCCCTATACCTTAACCCCTATACCACTTCTTGCATCTGAAGAAGTGGGTATTCACCCACGAAAGCTCATGCTGCAAAACGTCTGTTAGTCTATAAGGTGCCACAGGATTCTTTGCTGCTCCTATACCATAGAGGCTTGTAAAGATGTGTTTGCCCTGATTAATATATAGTTAAAGTGGAACACTTGCAAGGTAAGAGATCAATGTGCTAAGGGCTTTTCAAGGACCGGAAAGAGGATTTGACCCAACAACTCACTACTTCTAGGGCAACCCACAGTATTACCGCAGAAGTCATATGGAATTACTAGCCCAATTCTCATATAATATTTACTGAACGTGACCTACCTTCATCAGAAAAGAATAGAAACAGAGAAGATGTGTAGTGCCCCCACGTCCGACTACCTCCTATCCCAGCACTTAGGCTTTTTAGTTGAGAGATGATCCATCAAAGTTCATATCCCTTCTTTTCAAGAAGAAAGGGAATTTGAACCTCCCTCTTCTATAGCATCATTCAGTACTCAACCCACTAGACTATACCCAACTGTTTACTATACCTTTTGCCCAATGAATATGTAATGAATGGGACCTTCCTTCAACAGACAAGACTATGGGCTCTGACTACCTCAGCACTTAGAACAGTCCCTTAAGAGGCAAGAGATCTGGGTTGAACTCTCTTCTCATTAAGAAGAAAAGGGATTTAAACCAGACTCACTAGAAACCTGGGCAAGTACCCAAAACCCTGGACTACAGAGGAGTTTCCATGTTCTTTGTTGCCCAATTTACTATTTGATGAAAGTGCAACAGCTTCAAGAATGTACGAAGAGCAACCGAATATCCCTTAGTTCAGTGATTGGGGCACTCACTTGATACAGCCCTATTCAAATCCTTTCTCGTGGGCTAGAATGGAAGAACTGATCCAGAGTCTACCACATCCCCCATATGTTTTCTAACCGCTGGCCTAATAGATATGCATGAGGCCTCTTCTCAGGACACACAAATCCTCTTCAAATCCCTTTTTCACACCAGGAAGGGAGAAGAAACTGACCAAGGCTGTCCCATACCCAGGGTGAGTATCCTAACCTGGGATCTGAATGTGATCATGGGGGCTGTTTGCTCCCCAACCTCCTTGTGTGGAGTTATGTGTGCAGTGTAGCTGTGTTGGTCCCAGCATATTAGAGAGACAAGGTCGGTGAGGTACCCTCTTTTACTGGACCCACTTCTGTTGGTGAGAGAGAGAAGCTTTCAAGCTACACGCAGTTCTTCTTCTGGTCTGGGAAAAGTCCCTTAGAATATATGCTAACTATTAAACAATTTGTTCCATCTTGCATTTAGCTGTGCTGTTTTGGGTACTGGAGCGGGGCAGTTACCCTGCTCCTGGGGAAAAAAAAAAAAAGGTAGGCTGATTGGGGAAGCAGCCACAGCTGTGGCCACATCCAACCAGGCCACACCTGGCATGGATATAAGGGCTCAGGGATGGGGGCGGTCAGTCTTACTGCAGTCTGGGAAGGAGAAGGACCTAGCTGCTTGGGAGAAAAGGATACCTGAAGTAGAGTAGTGCTAGGGAAAGGCAAGAGGTGCTCCAGCCTGGCAACTCCCCAGGCTGAGGCCTTGTTTACGGCCCAAGAAGGTACTGGGGCTGCAGAGGTGCAGCCTGGGACTGGGCAGAGGCAACTGGCCTGATCCCCTTGCTGATGAGTGGCCATTACAGACTGCAGTTTGCCCCAGTGAGAGGGGGCTAGATGATGACTGGCAGTAGCCACTGAGGCAAGGTGGGTATAGGGGATTGGGCATTTCCCCTGGGAGGGGAGACCCAGAGTGTGGGGGCACTGCAGTGGGCAGAACCCCAGAGTAAGGGGCACTGGGTCTAGGAGGGACATGGGGCCTGAGGCAGGTGAGACACTGGCCAGCAGGGGGTGTTCTGAGGCTGGAGATCAAGCTAATTCCCAGACTGACCAGCAGGAGGCGCTTGAGTGAGCGAGCTGCTACGTGTGGTGGTGAGTGCTCTGTTACAGGTACCTTCCCCAGTGAAAATATTTAAGGCTAAACTGATTATTATTGTTTAACACCGAGGAGCCCCAGTCTTGGCCCAGGACCCCACTGTGTTAGGTACTGTACAACCACAGAACAAAATGAGTCTCTCCCCCTCAAAAGCTTATAGTCTAAGTTTAAGACAAGAAAGAATGGATGGGTATAGACAGAGCAGAGAGGGTGGGGGGAGAGACAACATTCATCAGCATGATAGATGGTGGACTCCACCCACCAGCAGCCTAACCACCATCCGTTTTATGTAGGCCTCATGGCAGAGATCTTTGCCAGATCTGTTTTATTTTTTGTAATTTAAAACCCAATGCACCAGCTGCGTAAGTACCAGGGAAATAAGAAAACAACCTGGTCAAAGCCCATTTCATACTGACTGACCTCTTCCTGGGGGAGGAGAGGACAACCTGCTTGTGGTCTCCCCTGCTACGTGCATAAACACACCAAATGTCATCAAACTGGTGACGGAATGTCCTGAAAAGGCCTCCCAATCATCAGCCAAGTAGTAGCAAAAGGGTCCCTTCCCAGTTAAACTGGATGCTGGCCCCTCACTGCATATAATGCAGTTACCCATTATGGGTTTATCCAGCACAAAATGTGACTAGCTCCCGAAGATCCTACCAACAGCCCATTATCCTCTTCTCTTGTTCCAAAGCTGGGGTAGTTTAGCTGCTGACGGAGTTCTCCAAAGTGGTTTGTGGCCACCCTCATATTACTAGTCTCATTTGCTAGGAGGACAACTAATGCACATGCATGAATGACCAGAGATCTCCTGCCTCCTAGTCCTGTGCCCAATGACACTAGACCATGTTCCCTCTGAGCAGCAGCTTGTGAAAATTGCAGGTCCCCACATACAGCACTCTGTGCAGAACACCTCACACTAGCGTGTAGCCTATAGGACTAACCTGTTTGCATAAATACATAGTTATCTTTTTATTTGATGCATTGTATAGGTTTATAACTTTGTATTAAAATAAGTTTGGCTGTAATGCAAGAGACCTACAGGCCATATCCTGTATGTTAAGCTAAAGCAAAGTTAGCATATCTAGGTTAAGACTTTTTATTCAGAAAGCAAAGTTGACCTATATCTTGTTACCTAAATAGATGAGTACCCATGCCTGTCTATGACCTTTTATTTAGAGTGATAGACAACGATGAATGGCATAGGGGGGTTTTCCCACAAACTTAATAAGTACACCACAAGAGACTGATGTGCGTACATACCTGTCATCAATACGCACATACGTACTAGCCTGTGGTGTAATGTATTCTAACATTTCTGTGGGTGAGGAATGAAATTTGGGCATAAGAGGAAGGAGGTCTGGCATTTGCCCTATAAAAGAGGTAACCACCTCAATAGAGTATCTCCATTTTCTTACTAGCTTTAGATTTCTATTTTTCTCTCCATCTCCATTTCTCACTTACTACTTCCACTCTATCTATGATGACTGCTACTATTTGTAGGCTAAACTTGTTCTTCTTAAACCTTAAGTTTCAAGGGAACTAGGATAAGCTTGGTTTCCCTAAGTTTTACTCTTACTTTTAGGTTTTGATTTAAGTTTAAGATAGTCAGGTAAATCCTAGTCAGCTTTAACAGCTCTTAGCATTTTCTAAGCACTGCATCCCTTTCTCAAGAATTGAGAAACCTGAACTGCAAGGCTGGTCCTGTTTCTTACCACCAGGTTATCAAGGAAGGATATGAGTATATTAACCAAAGCTTTGTTGCCTGTAATACTATATTCTCATAGGTATCTTTTGAATAGCAGTAATGCAACTGTAACTTTGTAATTCTTGAGTATTTTACCTTTTACTTACTATTATTGATTTTAATAAGTCTTTAAGGCAATATCTGTCAGTGTGAGCTTCCTGTCACACCCCCGAGGGTCCTTTATAAATTCGGTGAAGCCTGATTCAGGACAAGAACTTTTATTTTCTGATCAAACAGATTGGCGTGCCTAAACCCATACTAATATTAAAATCAAATAAAATTACATTAATAAACTAAATTCCCATAATATCCAAATTAATATTAGTACACCCTAAATCAGGCTACAAGCATGGATACCTCCAGACAAAAGATGAGGTCAAAAATGGAACAAATTGCAACTGCCAACCTGTGGGATCCTGCCCTGTGGTCAAAGCATTTCTCACTTAGACAGAGCTGGGGAATGGCTGCTTTAAAATGGAAACATCAGTGGCAGCTGACCTGCATTCAGTCCTTTCAGACATGGTTGCAAGGTATCCTTTTGAATCAGGCTGAGAAAGCATAAGGGCTGGGGAGACAGCTCCAAAGGGCTGTTACCTCCTTGCTTTTTAAAGCCTGAAGTTCAGGTCTTGAACATGGCTGGGAGATTGTGCTGTGGCCCAGCTGAAACCTAGGCCCTTGGGTGCTGCGTGCCAGGCCTCAACCATCACTAGCTGCCTAACTGGCAGCTGCAGCTCCTCTTGAGGCCAGGGGCTGGCTGGGTCAACCATGGGAGGTAAGATAAGGAGCAGGGAGGAAAGCAGGTGCTCTGGGAGTGTCAGGCTGGTGGGATGGGAGATGTCAAATATCAAAACTTGTTGTTCATCTGCTATTGAAAACAGTATGATTGTTACTTCAAACACTGCCCTTGTTTTATTTATTTTTTAAAGATATTATCTTGTTACACTTTTATTGCATGTTATCTTCCTTTTTTCCCCAAACAATCACTTGACTGGGCTATAAAACCATGACACATTTATGAGCAGGATCCATTGGGTTTGTAATCTTTAGTTTTACATCTATGATAAAATGGTGACTCTGATGGGTTTCCAGAAAGTGCTCTAACCATTCCTGATTTTCACAGGACTGCTTCACATCTGGGGGGTGGGAGGAGGAGACAAATGAATAATGAAATAAATTAGTGAAAGAGGGGGAATGGGGAGACCACTAGTCCCCTGGTTATTTATGTAGTGATCTCTGCAAGGCACTCATGTCCTCATCTCAGCATAAGATCCTAGGTAGATCATAAGATACAATCAGCCCTCAATTTGGGATTTCTTGTAACAGAGCCCCATGTTCCCTGATGGGGAAACAGGTATTGAGTAGTTAACAGACTTGCCTCAAAGGTCTGTTTTGGGAATGAATGGGAGAGCTGGGAACAGAATCCAGGGGTTTTAAACTAACTCCAATTTCCTTGTTCTAATACACTTGAGCGAGAGAGAGAGAGATCAGTTCAGTCTCTCCCAATATAGACGCATGCCATATGGATGAAATGGAATTGGTTTCTTTTGTGCACAAATCAGATTTCCCAGCTCTGTGCTTCTATTAACCACCTTTGATTTGTTCCACCACACCTCTCAAACATGAGCATACTTGGTGTGAACGCAAATGACCTATTTAATACCCTTCTGATGAGCTGCTGTAATCCCTCCAGAAAAAGCCAGTTCTCTGAAGCGTCCCAAATGGGGGGGAGAAACACACATTTGCAAATTAGCAATTCTATAGCAGTTTCCAAGGGTGCAACTTAACCAAAACAAACCTAGGTGTGGGGGAAATAGACCCCAATCTAATTTGGAATCTACTTTAATTCTCTCTTTTCCCCTTTGTTGTACATTCACAGGAATCTTTTCAGCCACTGACTGTGTTCTCTCACTGCATATTTTAATGGAATTTGCTGTGGGAACGGTTTCTGAAAACTTTTCTCCAATTTATCTGTGTAGTGCAGTTTTATTGTATGTTTGTGATCTTGTCTCACTCTAAGATAATACATGAAATGATAAAAATAATTAATACACCGCAGTGTTCAAAGGTGGTTCCAAGCATATCCTCCCCAGGAAAATGCATATTTGTCTAGGTGGTTATATAGTTAAAGGTCTGCCCGGTGCCCATCCTAGGGTTGTCAATTTCCAGTCGCATAAAATGGAACACCCTAGCGCGCCCTGCCCTGCCCGAGGCCCCACTACTGCTCACTACATTTCCCCTACTTCAGTGGCTCGCTCTCCCCAGCACACTTTCATTGGGCTGGGGCAGAGGGTTGGGTGGGAGGGGGTGAGGGGTTTAGGGTATGTGGCAGGGGTTCAGGAGGGGGTGTGGGCTGGGGGTGCAGGCTCTGGGGGCAGGTTGGGGTGCAGGAGGAAGCTCTGGGTTGTGGGGCTCAGGGCTGGGACAGGGAGTTGAGGCTCAGGGTTGGAGTACAGGCTAAAGTTGGGTGGCTCCCAGTCAGTGGTCAACAAGGCTAAAGCAGGCTTCCGGCCTGGCCTGGCACTGTGCTGCTCCGCGGAAGGGTGGGGGGAGGCTCTGTGCACTGCTCTCGCCCACAGGCACCGTTCCTGACCAATGGGAGTGCAGAGCCGCTGCTCAGGGCGAGGGCAGCGTATGGAGCCCCCGTGGTCCCCTCCAGCCCAGGAGCTGGCCCTGCTGGCCACTTCCAGAGCACAGCGTGGTGCCAGGACAGGTGGAGACTAGCCTGCCTTAGACCACCCAGCACCCTCGACCGGACTTTTAATGGGCTGGTCAGCAGTGCTGACCAGAGCTGCCTGGACACCTGTCAAAAACCGGACACCTAGTCACCCTAGCCCATCACCTTGCCCCCTGGACATTGTACATTCCTAAACATTTCATCCATGATCCTGCAAACACTTATGACCATAAGTATCTTTATTACTGAGAGTACTGGACTACTCACAATAGCAAGGTTAAGCACATGCATAATAGCAGCATCTGGGCCTTATATGACAGTAGCACGGAGAGGCCTCACAGTGTGCTAAGCATTGTACAAAAGAGGATAAAATCCTTCCCCAAAACAGTTTACAGTCTATGAACCGTCAGGTAAATAAACATCACCAGAATGAGTCTTCTGAAGTCTCAGGGGTGAGCTAAGAGTGGCCCTAATTCATTTACTCAGTAAGCCAGACAGTGCCACTGAAATCTATGGGAGTAATTGCAGGAGTAAACACCACTTAATGTAAGTCAGAACAGGGCCCAGTGCCTGCACTATAGTTCATTCCAAAGGCAAAGATGCTACAGACAGATCACTATTTCCTACACACTAAGGCCTGATCCCACAAACACTTACACATGTGCTTAACTTTACTACAGTGAGTGCTGCCAGAGATTTCAATGACCACCTTGTTCATTTCACGTATTTTAACATGTGCTAAACTGGTCACGTCTCCATCGCCTTGTCTACAGCGGAGTTTTAGAGTGTGTTTAGTTAGCATGGGTGAGTCAATGTGTTCTAAAAAACAATATACCTTTAAAACCCTAATTCCCACCCCTATGGTAGCCAGCAAGCAACTGAGTAGAGTTAGTTAAGATGTGACTCTAGAAAAACAACAAGGAGTCTGTGGCACCATAAAGGCTAACAGATTTATTTGGGCATAAGCTTTCATGGGTTAAAACCCCCCCACCTCTTCAGATGGGAATCTAGGGGTTTCTTCCCGATTGTCACCCTGGTGGTTTGCTTTGCAACTCAGCTTTCCTTTCTCGCCCCAACCAGCTGTGCTTGTAAGAAAGGGAAAGTTCCCTCCAGCTCTGCTGCCGCCTCCCACCACCTCGCTTTTCTGGCGACAGAGAAATAGCCGTTAAGGCCTGCTTTTGATCTTACCCACACCGGCGAGGTGAGAATGACTCGAGTGAAGTTACCCACGTGTAGGCGAATGGAAAAGCAGGCTCTTTTGCTTTTATGCGCCACTCTAGGCCGACTTTCACTTCCGCCACACGCAGACCTGCTGTCATTTCACTCTTAGTGTGGTGAGTGAGTGTTTTATGCTGCGGTTATAGATGTTAATATAGGGTGGGAACATTCTCGCCTCCTGTGGGCCAGAGGAAGCCAGCCTGAGGCAGCAAGGGATGTGACCTTTGAACTGGAAGAAGCCCAAGGGTGCAAAAGAAATTTTGGATACACCATTGTGGATCTCTGGGCCTTTATGTGGCTAGGCA
Source organism: Mauremys mutica (assembly GCF_020497125.1). Lineage (NCBI taxonomy): Eukaryota > Metazoa > Chordata > Testudines > Geoemydidae > Mauremys > Mauremys mutica. The sequence goes on along the minus strand of NC_059093.1, from coordinate 13,239,621 downwards.
GCCGCTCCATGCTGCTCAGTACCCCCTGCCACCAATCTCTGAGGTCATCACTTCCTAAAGTGAAATAAAAGTTAGACACATGAAACTCCCAGAGGCCAAGGAAAAGAGGGACTGAAACCATTTCCCTTGCACCACCTTGTGGCACACATGAGAATGGCAAATACCTACATCTAGATCAGGGGTCAGCAGCTACCTTTCAGAAGTGGTGCGCCAATTCTTCATTTATTCACTGTAATTTAAGGTTTTGCATGCCAGTAATACATTTGAATGTTTTTAGAAGGGCTCGCTCTACAGGTCTATATTATATAACTAAACTATTGTATGTAAAGTAAGGTTTTTAAAATGTTTAAGAAGCTTAATTTAAAATTAAATTCAAATGCAAATCTTATCAGTTTAGTGTGATCCTTGCCCTTGCTTTTCCTTGCTGAGTTTTCCAATGTCTGACACGTATTTGGATACTTTAAGGTGGACGCAGGCTTCTGAGTGATCAGTTGTTAACATTTCCGAACACTGGTGGAGCCGGGCCCCGGGCCATGAATATTCCTGGAGCCCGGGCACCACGGCCCCGTACAACTCACTGCCCCTGCCTTCCTCTGCTACAGGCTTCCCGTGCGACCTTGGGCCAGTCACTCAACCTGTTTGGCTATGTCTGCGCTGCAATAAACAGGCAGCTGCTGGCTCCAGCTCGCAGGGCTGAAAAGAGTGATCTAGATGCTCAGGCTCTGAGATCCCAGAACGGGTCTCGCAGCATCTACATTGCTAATTTTAGCCCTGCAAGCCTGAGTCAGCTGCCCCAGGCTGAGACTTGGTGCGGTGAGTTTTTTATCACAGTATGGATGTCTCCTTTGTGCCTTAGTTTTCCCTCTGTACAATGGGAACAACGGCCCTGCCCCGCATGGCTGCCAGAGGGTAAGTGTCTTAAAAATAGTGAATTGCTCAGCTACTGCAGTGATGGGGGCCAGATAAGCCAGAGAATCCACAGCTGGACGGGACCACCAGCTTATTTAGCCTGGTCTCCTGCATGTCATAAGTCATCAACAACTGAGATTAGTCCAGGTGTTACAGCCAAAGCTACAGAAGGAGGTTACAAGATTGCACAGTGCACTGCAAAAAACAGAAAACCAGTTACAGACGGAACCCCAGGCCGGCAGCAGAGTGCCACTGAAAATCAGCTTGCTTGCCACAGGTTGCTGACCCCTGATTTAGATGATCAGCAGCAGCTTTTACACAACTTTCCTCAATTGCTCTCTCATTTTCAGGACTCTGGGTTCACGGTGCATCACCGGTGGTGTAAAACAATCCCTGGGAGTTAGTAGGGCCGTGTGGGTCTAGAGGGTACTGATCAGTGTCACAACCATCATTAAAGGTACAGTTCAAAGGATTTAGACAGAGGTCCGATGACCTTGGACCACTTGCTGAGGAGAGACGCCAGCCAAGAGGTCAGCACCCTGGTGATGCTCAGCACCTTGCACTGGCTTCCTGGTTCATTTCCTGTGCCTATTCAAGCACCTATCTTAACTGTGGAGGTCCCAGCAGATGGGTCAACTCATGACCCACCAAGACAGCTGTGAGTATCATGTCTGAAGTGATGGTGTAGTTGTGTTGGTCCCAGGATATTACAGTGATAAGGTGGGTGAAGTAATAGCTTGTATTGGACCAATGTCTGTGGGGGGGAGAGACAAGCTTTTGTGCTTACACAACTTTTCTTCAGGTCATGGGTATAACCAGTAACAGCTCTCAAGACAAGGACATAGTCTGTGGTTGCGTGAACCCTGACTAAAAAAGAAAAATAATTCTGGGATTGGATATCTGCCCGAGGTGGAGAAAGCTATACACTCAACTGGATGTCATTTCTTCAGCTGTCTGTCTAGTGTCAGAACTTTTGAATTCCACATCCCATCAAGTCCAAAATTTCAGGGAGTGTTGCAGGCATCAGTGGCCAGAACCCTACTGATTTGGGGTTGGGGGCGGGGGGCGGGATGGAAAACTGACAGGGGGAAAATGGGGGACACAAGGTGTTCCTGCCATCGGTTTAACAGAACCACTCCTTCAAGCACTCTGCAACTGTCTGTAGATCAAACTGGTTGATGGCACCCATTAGTGCCTTCTACCATAACAGTATCTTTGCTCATCCTCTCAATAGAGTGCAACATATAGACATCCTGAATGACAAATTATAATAGGGGGAGGCACACAGAATCCTTGGCAAGGGGAAGACTGGAGGAAGGGAGTCCCTGAAACAGAGGGGGATGGAAGGTGGCCCAAGGAACATGTGAACTGAAATAAAGGATTCAAAGAGCCCCTGGTGTGTGCCATAAGCTCTGCCTACAGAAGCGGTTAAGCGTGAGACCCCCTAGTCATACAGACCACCACCCCAGGCACCACTAATTAGCCTCCCCACTTGGCTGGGAGGCCAAGCGCTGAGTGGGCCATGGAGACTGATCTCCACCTCTTGGAGGAAGAGGGATTTCTCCTGCATGTGTGTGTGTGGGGGGTGGGGGGGGGACAGGGAGGTTGCTGGGACGTGCTGGAGGAGGAAGCTTACCCTGCTTCCTGTCTACACTAGCAGCACTCCGATACTTTGCTAGTAGAGGTGAGCCTGAGCTGCAGTTTGCCTTAGGAGCTGTATCCCTCTGGGATGTCAGGGGGTTTGGACCAGGGGCAATTGATCAGGAGCTTGCTCTAGGAATAGGCCTCAGCCATGAAGTTCAGCTCCGGAATCCAACTACCCCAGAATTTGGGGCTGCTGGGATTGGATCTGGGCCCTTCTCTAGTCTGTTTGAAACTAGGCAGATAGTTGTCTTCACCGCACAGACTGGGGTACAGGGGCCAGAGCTGAAGGCGGAGGCTCAGCCTACAGTGAGAAGAGAGAAAGCACCAGAATGCCCCTTTTATCCATATCACAAGGTGGGTTTGCTCTGAGAATTCAGTAATGCAGGTCTCAGCTCTTGAGGGTGGGATACTGATCCTGGACTTTTACCCTGACTTGCGCTGTCTAAACCAGCGGAAGGAAAGACTAAGCTAAGTACGCTTGGCCTCTCCCCGGTGAATCGAAAAGCTCAAAGTACTAGTGCATTGCCAGCAGGTGTCACTATCGAACAACACTGCAAGTGGCTGCAGTGCAGCTGCCCTGCCACAGTACAGAGGTGGATCCAGATGTTCCACAGCAGAGACAAGAGTTCATTTGGAGTGGGTCCCTTAGGGGCTCAGTTTCCTTGAGGTACATTAACTAAGCCCAGTAATACTCAGCCTGAGGGGTAAAGGTTTATTGTTGCCCCTCCTGTACAGATAGGGAAATGGAGGCACAGAGACCAAGTGACTTTCCACCCGTTCACACAGCAAGTCAGCGGTGGGATTAGAACCCAAAAGCCCTGTCTCCCAGACCCTCCCATTCCCATTTTCTGTCCCAAGTCCACACTCCTGTATATCTCACATGAGAAAAAGGACGTGGCGGCAGGAATGGAATACGGAGTTTGCCTCACGGCAGTAGGTAGCCAGGGCTAGAAGAGAACTGGGGGAACCAGGTCTATCCTGATCCTGGAGCCCCAGGGGACTCTTCCATGCAGTTAGGGTGCAAAGGCAAGAGGCAGCAGAAAGAAGGTTTCTATTGAATAAGGTTTTTAAAACTGCATACCAGGCCCTCCTGGCACTTCAAAGCTGTAGCAGGGACTGCACTCTGATCCTCTTACTCCAGAACTGCAGGCCTCGGTCAACCCCTCGCCCCAGCCCCAATTGACTCCACTAATCCAAATGCACTGAGTGCTCAGGAGCTGGAATTGGGATTTGACGTTCACAGCTCAGGCCTAGCTCACTTTGACAGAAGAATAGATTCTCTCCAGGGAAACAGATTTTATTCTGCCTATTACATGATGCTGCCTGTTTTTATAGGGAGGAAGGACGAGCTTGAAGTTAAGATATTGGGCTGGGACACAGGAGACAGTGAATTAATTACTTGCCGTGTCACAGACTTCCTGGGTGACCTTGGTCGAGTCACTTTGGTGGGCCTAAGTCAGTGGAAAGACTCCCATTGACTTCAATGGGCATTGGCTCATGCTCTTAATAGCTCTGTGCCTCAGTTTCCCCAGCTGTAAAATAGCATATTACTTCCCTATCTCACTGGGGCATGGCAAGGCTAAATCCATCAATCTATGTGGAATAGTCAATGTTTATGGGGCCTTCTAAGTAAATAGATGTTACAATAAGGGAAAGGGTTTAAATCAATTTACCAGCCTCTAGTGTTTGTAAATTACTATGGCTGTTCTGTACCAAATGGTCACAGACTTCCATAGAACAGCCTGGAGGCCTTTAGTTTAGAGAGTCCTGCTTCTTTGTTGCTTTTTTAATTCCACTTTCCAAATAGCACAAAGTAGTTTTCATTTCTTTTAAAGGAGTCCTGGAGAATGGGAGTTTGCATTAAGAAAAATTAACCCTTGACATTTGGTTGCTATCTAGTAGGCAGTCAACACCTCCCCTCCCAGTACTGTACATAGTAACAGTCTGGCATGCAGCAAGGGCTGCTAAGAAACTGCACTTCATTTGCTGGCTCCAGTCATGTGACTGGAATGACAAAGGTTTTTGGGACTCAGTCCCGTGTCGGGTCAGTTATACTGCAGCAGTGGGCTGGGGTTTAGAGATCTGGGTTCTGGGCTCTGTCATAGACAGTACATCCTTTGTCATGTCACTTACTCGCTCCGTGCCTCAGTTTCCCCCACTGTGAAATGAGGGCAATAATACTTCCTTCCTCTCACCCTTTACATATCTTGTCTCTAGACTGTAAGCTCTCGGGGGGCAGAGACTGTCACCATGTATATATACAACTCCTAGCACAATGCCCCCCCTCGATCTTGGCTGGAACTATTTAATATAAATAAAAACCACAACACAGGAGTTATCGAAATACAAATGAATCATAACAAAAAGAGTCAGCTATGGATTTAATATTTTGACTTAGCTTAATGGTCACACCTAAGGGCCCGATTGTGCTACCCCTCTCCTTATTCTGAGAGGTCCCTGTCTCCACAAGTCACCCCCTGGAATCAGAGCTCTCACTGTATCCTGGCTCACAATCATCAATCTGATCATTCCAAATGCCAGCAGCTCAGCCTTCGAGCGCAGAGTCAAACAAGCTAGTTACTGCCTGAATCGCTGTAATCCCCAGTCGCTCCGTCTCTTTCTCAGGCTGCCTCGCTCTAGTGGCCAGAATGAAACCTGGGCTGGGCTGAGGACCATGAATGTGCTATGTGGCTATTAGGATTGATTAGAAACAAAATTACCAAGGGCCCAATCCTGACTACAGGGCAGAGCTAAAGCTATTTGGGTTCCCTAGCTGTGCATTCGCAGCTCTTGGCTTGCCTGCATTTCCTTTAAATTCAGCATTGACTGAATATCTTGGGTTTACAGTGCTTGTTTTGGGACTAATTACAGCATTCTTGTAATGTTTTCTACCCTTCGGTTACTGATACGGCCTCGCTATCTTAATTCCAGTTTAACATAATTTAGCGTCCTGGAGTATGTGAATGTATCTAGCTAATCTCTCTCAAGCTGTGCTTGCATATTATCCATCGACACTTGACAACCTCTTTTCTTCCATGTATAGAAGCGTCTCTCTCTCTCTCTCTCTCTCTCACTCACTCTCATATTGTGTCCACTTCCTGTGGCATTTCTAATGGTCGGTTGTATGAAGCAGTCACATTTGGACAGGATCGAGGGGTGAAGATGGAAATCAACTTGCTTTAATGCACCCACGTGGGCTGGTTGGCTCTGTCCCCCCATTACCTCCACCATCACTTTGCATCTAGGCTCCTGCTGAACTCAAGACATGACATTCACTAGCACTGAACCTCCCCTATTGTTTGCACTCTTCAGTGGTCTGAATTCACTTTGCTTCTCTCCCGCCTGTGTGTTAGTTACTCCTCCAGTTTTGTTGTCATCCACAAATCTGACCCTGCATTTACACCACACAAAAAGAAACCGGCAGAAAGCCACGGAGCAGGGCTTCATGGTGCAGCAAGGGGCTTGGGTTTTCATTAGCCCCTGGGAATCTGTCCAGGGTCCTAACCTGAACTAGAGCTAGCCTGGGGATCTGGACAGGCGCTTTTCCCATAGAACAGAAGCTGCTCCATGGACCGCCTGGAAGTGCCGCGTGGGCTCTAGTACGATAACCACCAGATTGATCTTTACTGTCGGATTCTCCAAGTGAATCAAGAAAAATTCTTACTCAATCCAGTCCCGTAAAATTAAGGTGCTGAGCTGAGCCTCTGGACTAATCAAGCCTGCAACAGCATCAGGGCAGCCTCATTCACCAATGACTAGGAGGAACAGAAACCAAGCTGGGTATCTACAGTAGACTCTGGGGGCTAATTTTCTTAGTTACACAGGTGTAAATCAGGGATTAAGTGCACTGAAGACAGTGACAGTAAACTGGTATCAAATGGTGTAAGTAAGAGAAGGATCAGACCTTGGGTATATAACCCAAGTACATAGATCCTGAATGGCAGAGGGTCATCTGCCATCGTTCACACCTGGGTAGCTCCAAAGCAAGACAGTGGAGTGTGACAGCAGCCCATTGGTGCCATCTGGCAACAGGTTCACTGCTTAGTAACAGTAACTCCAGCCAAACTCATGTCACCTAGCCCGTCGCCGTCATGGCATTTATCCATCAATGATGTCATGTAAGAGCCTCAGTGAAAGCGGAGAGCAGGCTGATCATTAATATCTTTGTGAAATGTATGTCCAGTTATTATGTAAAACATTCCATCTGTAGAATGAAAATACATTTCTCAAGCCTGAATCAGGCAGGGTTGACAAACAGGTCTCTGCCAGGTATGGGATAGTCAGTCACCTGTCTGTCTTGGTTCACACAAAATTGAGCGTTGTAAGCCAACGCACTGCAAACTCCATTTACATCTGAAGTCAGCAGGGGGATGGGAAATCAACAAAGAGGCAAGACACGGGAGAATAAATCCTGAGGGGGGGTGGAGGTCCTCTTAAATCTGGGGACAATGACTCTGGAGAATATAAGAGGAAGGCAAAAAGATACCTCTTTACCCTGCACCTGCAGAAATAATCGAGTAGTGCCATTACATTCATGAAAACAGGCTCCCACCCAGCCTGGGTTGGAAATACCGCAAGAGAACTTGGGTGAGTTTAGACTGCTTTAGACAGGAGGTTAAGCTGAATTGCTAGAAAGTGTGTTAGAGTTTTGTTTTATATGTACCTTTGATGTTTCTATCATTCATCCTTGCTCCCTATCTTTCAAATCTTAATCTTTGATGACAAACTGATGGGTGTTTTCCATGTAAACAGATATCTCAGTGCTGTGACTCTGGGCTGATCAAACACACTAGCGCGTTCACTGGCCCCTTGAGGATAGCAAACCTGGTATTTCTGTGAGTAGTCAGTGACAGGGGCTGGATAATACAGGGGCTCAGGGCCTGGGGTGCACCATTGTTAAGCTGGAAGGCAAAGTTCAGGCTGGTCTGGCCCAGAGGAGATTTACAGGCTGGTGCTGCCAGGGAGCTGACAACCAATTAAGCGCCAGCAAGTTTCTCTCTCTCTTGCCGGAGGCAGGGGTGTAACAAGGTGACTCAGCCCTGGGAACAAGAAAGCATCAGATGGAGTTACTCCAGATTTACATCAGTGTAACTGAGATCAGAATCTGGCCCAGAGCCTGTGACATAACTAGAAGCCAAGCGGCTCTCAGTTATACTCCTTGTAAAGAGGAAGCAATTCCAGTGGTTACTCCAGATTAATATGGGTGTCAGAGAGCAGATCTGGACCTGCAATCATAGAATACCAAGGTTGGAAGGGACCTCAGGAGGCCATCTAGTCCAACCCCCTGCTCAAAGCAGGACTAATCCCCAGACAGATTTTTGCCCCAGATCCCTAAATGGCCCCGTCAAGGATTGAGCTCACAACCCTGGGTTTAGCAGGCCAATGCTCAAACCCCTGAGCTATCCCTCCCCCCACTATCAGTACAGGGCTGCTCCTGAGACACAGCCCTATGGCCTCTTCGGAAGTTTTCATCCCCATCCTAAAGCGTGGGGCCTCTGGGTGTGTGCAGTCATACCTCTCCCTCTCTAATCTGAGGTGACGGCTGAATGGGTGAGAAACCTCTGGGACGTTGGCTACATACACGACTTCCCTGGGCCCCCGCACTTCCCATCAGGGCTATGCGGTGCCACCCACAGCAGTGACTGTTCCCCTTGGCCCCTTCGCAGGCTGAACTGCTGTTAAGCCTCTGAGTGAGCGGATTAGGGGAGTCACTCAGGGTCTGTCACACAAATCTTCAGGCCGGGAGTGTGTCACATTGCTGGCAGAAGCCAAATGCTCTTTGAACCTACCCAGAAGGATCAGCTCATAAATATCACCGTTCAGTCCGATTTGGGCCAGCAAGGGGCTCATTGCAGTGAATCTGATGGGAAATATTTAGTGTATATTATTCTCACAGCAAAATGACTGACCAAGTATTATTATTAATCAACTACAATTGGTTAATTACATAGTAAAAGCATCCTGATTGGTTAATAATTAAATCACGCATGTTGCATAGAGCCGCAGGAGACGTATTTAAGAGCCACATGCGGCTCGCGAGCCACTGTCTGAGCATCGCTGCTCTACAGCATCTGCTCCAATCACGGGATACAGGATTAGATGGACCCATGGGTCTCTCCCAAGATCATAAATCCTATCTCTGAACCACTCCATTTCAATGGGTAGCTAGATCCAGTCTTTCCATAATCATCACGCGCACTCCAAGCGTGTGGTTTCTCTCTCCTTCACCCAGTCAGAACAAGCCCAGGAGATCTCCTCTTGTTCCCCCACCCAGCCATCCTCACAATAACTTGAAGTTAAGGCAGATCTTATGATTGGCAACGAGGAATCAAACTAATCCCAGATCAAGTTAAACCACCAAGATGACACTGAAGCAATTAAGTTTAGACAAATCCAATTACAATCCAGACCCTTTAATTGGCTTGGAGTAATGGAGGCCCTGCCACAACAAGCAGATATTACCGAGGCAGCTGGGCTGATCCAGACAGACCCTTGCTCAAGGTCCCTTGTCACTTGGGAATGGCACAGCTCTGGTCAGCCTTGCACTGCAGGCTGAAAAGAGAGAAGACAAGACTCAGGCCTTATCTACATTCAAATTTGCACTGGTTTAGCTAAACTGGGTTTACTTGAATTTGTGTTAGCCTCCATGTGGACACTCTTATTTAGGTTTAAGAGTGGCTCATTCTGGTTTAGTTTAAACTTGTTCCTAACTGACTTAAGTGAAGCCAAACTGCAAGGGCTCGGGTGGCCTTTGGCACCCTACCTGGGGAATCCTTCCAGCTTCTTCTGTCCTTGCGGTTGTGAACACAGAGGGATTGTACTACAAGCAGTGTTGCATCAGTTTAATTTAAGGGGTGATTTTAAGCTCTCCTTCCACTGAAATACAACGGTTCACACACATGGGTTTACACTGGTTCAAGTAAACTGATGCAAATGTGTGTGTAGACATGGCTGAATTATATTCCTGGAAGACTCTTAAATTCAGTGATTGGGTTGACTGCTTGCCAATGGGCTATTTCCCAACACCCTAGTCTCCCATCCCCCAGTATCTGTCTCAAAGGGTATGTCTACACTGCAATAAAACATATGCAGCAGGCTCACGGGGCTTGGGCTGTGAAGCTATCAAATTTCAGAGTAGATGTCCAGGCTCTGGAAGCCTGCAATGGTGGAGGGTCTCAGAGCCCAGACGTTCACACTGCAATTTTATAGCCCTGTGAGCCCAAGTCAGCTTAGAGTGCAGTGTAGACATACCTCAGGTGGCCTCAACTTCCACTGAAGTCACTGAAGTATTGAATGGTTCAGCTCCTCCCTATAAGCACTCAGATGCTATGGTGATGGGCATGCTTTTCCAGCCTGTTTTATGAACACCCTGCTCACACCCTGTAGAGTCTAAACTCACTTCCTTCCTAGGGTTTGGCTTTACTAATGAAGTAATCAACAACACAAAATTCACACAAGTCGTCTTCCCAGCTTTGGCTGCTTCTATGGTTCCCCCTTCACAGCTGCTCAGCCCATACGCTAGGTCCTCTCTCACCTTCCTTGTATCTCAGTGAGGTAGTGAGTCAGTGGAGCCCAGTTAACCCTTTCTTGGCGGGAGAGATGTTTCAGGCAAATAAATCATACCAGCTGTTAAATTGAATATACTAGTTAAAATGATGGGTAAAAATCTCAAAAATACGTACATAACTAAAGGTACTTTTGAATACCCACCCTCCCTAGAAACAAAACAACAAGCAGCAGGCCAGAACAAATCATTGTGGAGTACCTGCGTTTGTGTGGACATGACCGCTTTGCTTCGTAAACTCCTTGCTGACAAAGCCCAGTTAAAAACACATGGGTGCTTGAAGAGGCCAGCTTAATTGCTGGATGCGTCAAATCAGAAACCACCGGCTGATCCTTGAATGGCTGATGCTGTTCCTTAAGAAGTACACTGGGAGGTGGGGAGAAGAACGGAAGGACAATACTTTTCATCCATCACTGCAGACTGGATCTAAGCTAGTCGGCTATCATCTGTCCTGAATTAATTTTGGGAGAGGAATATCTTAAAAGCCTTTTTGGCTCTGACATCACATTCCTTCCTTCCTTCGCCAATGTGTCCTTTATGCCCTGAACATATACGTGACGCAGCCAGGGTCCTATCACCCCAAGATGTACAGTGGGAGACATGCTGCGGGAAGGAACATTCTGCCTGTTCTTGCTATGAATGGATCTTAACTGAACCTTTGATTTAAAAGTTCCTGCCTTCCATTTTTTGTGGGTTTATAATGTCACCCAATTTATAATGGGGCTATTGTGATTCTTGAGTAACATGGTTTGATATGCAGGGAAGGTTAGTGGAGCAGAAAACTCTTTCTTCACTCTTGGCATTGCTAGGTATGTGTGTTTATTGTGTCTGTAACTGTGACGAAGTGGGACTGTTCTTAATGTTTCCTCTAAATACTGTGTGGGTGCCTCAGTTTCCCCTATGCATTTCTTAAGTCTCCAGTGTGCATAAATTGCCAACACTTTGTATCCTAGCAACAAATGGCCGGGGCTCTTCACCCTGCAAGGGAATAGCTAAAGGTGAACAAGGAGATCAGGTGATCTCCTGGCCCTGGAAAGATACAAAGGCCAGAAAGGAGGGGCTGGAGGGGGTTTCAGTTTGGAGCTGGCTGGGGACTGGAAGTGAGGGCAGATGGGGTGGTCTGCCTCGCTGGGCCCCAGAATTGATCCGGCTGAGGGGTCCCGTTCTCTGTACCTACAAGCTCTGTTTTAGACCGTGTTCCTGTCATCTAATAAACCTCTGTTTTACTGGCTGGCTAAGAGTCACATCTGACTGCGAAGTGGGGGTGCAGGACCCTCTGGCTTCCCCAGGACCCCGCCGGGGCGGGCTCACTATGGGAAGCGCACGGAGGGGCAGAGGATGCTGAATGCTCCAAGGACAGACCCAGGAGGTGAAGCCGTGTGAGCTTCTTGCCCTGAAGACAGTCTGCTCCAAGGGAGAAGAGGCTCCCCAAAGTCCTGACTGGCTTTGTGGGGAGCAGTTCCAGAGCATCGCCTGGGGATTCCATGACAGTAACGCAAGATGAGTATGGACTGGAATGTATTTTTGAGGGCCAGCATTTGGTAAAATCGAGCTCTGAAGAGTGGTTGGGAGATGGGCCGAGAACATTAGTAGATCAAAGGAGTGGACACTGGACATACTCAGTACAGATGCTCCCCGATTTACGCAAGCATTCTGTTCCGGAACGCCTTGTATAAGTCAAATTTTGCATAAGTCAGGAACGTATACCTAACCAAAAAAAAAAAATGCTTACGGGACTTTTTCTGTAAGTGCGGATTTGCGTAAGTCAGGTTTGCGTAACCTGGGGAGCGTCTGTATGCTGAAGTCACCTGGGTCTGTTTGGTAAATGGCCTAGTTTTTTTGCCTGATCCAAGGGGCCAATGATCTCTTCAAAATAAGATATGTCATGAGCTTGCATGGAGAGGAACTAATGTTTTACCACCCTAGAAAGCTGGGAATATTAACTTGTTGATGATGTCTAGGATTTTTTTTCCCCCTAACACTGGTGGTATGTAAGAAATCACAACTCTTAATGACATTGTTCCAATGACAGTCTTGGTTTCTTCCTCTTATTTCATTTCCAACCTGATTTTCATGCTCACTGACTTCTCAAGGACTGTTACGAGACAGTACCAACACAGAATGCTGTCCAAGAGCTTGGAATCCCACATTTCAAGTGGAATATGTAATTCAACTCTGTCTCTAGGGACTCATCAAAATACTGGCTGCCAACATCATGCTAGAATTGAAATGAGGGAGAAAGCCACGCTGACCAGCATGGCCTAGTTTTAAAGCCGTGGGGTCATCTGACTCATTTTAACACCAGTGCCTCTGTTGTTACTGAACATGAAGTATGATGGAAGTCGTGTCAGAAGTGTCCCACACGGAAGGAGATGCTAAGATTGCTGGGAGAGGGAATCCGAGATGAGGCGCAAAGTTCACGAGGTCAAGAGATCTCTTGAGCTCTGCTCTGACAATGAGGGGCCTGGCGTGGCACATCAGCCCTCCGTGAGCCGTTGCCGGCCACTGAAGAGTGCTGGCAGCTCATGTGCCTATGGTGAAGTTGGGAGAGGGACCAACAAGTGGGACTTTCAAAGGAGGATCTAGCTTCAGTCTTCTCGTCTCAAGTTCTCATTACCCCATTCAGGCCCTCTGCTGTTGCCCCCTCTCAGATCCCATTTGCTGACCCCATTAGACACCACAGGGCCACCCTTAGCTTGCCAATCCCCAACATGCCAGATACTTCAGCAGCAGCACCCGAGGAGCTGCTTGGGGGGCACTTTGAGGTTTAGTTATCTGACTCACTCCTACCCCTAGACGTATCAACATCTACAAGGAAGACATTTCAAAATGTCTGAGTGGGCTCAGAATTAAACAAGATGACATCCCCTGAGCCTGTTTAGCCCCAAATGCATGTGATGGGTTTGCCCCGTAAACAAGAATGCTTACACTAAATGAAGTTCCAAAAATGGCTCCTCTCTTCTCCCCCTCCTGCCTCCCTGCTCCACAAGGGTCATTCCCCACCTTCTCAATGGCAAGGTTAGAGAGGAAGGACGGTCTCGAGATTATGGCATTGGATTCGAACCGAGGGGATCAGGATTCAGTTCCTGGCTCTGCCACAGACAGGTTACTTCAGCCCTGTCTCTCTCCAGTCCGGGTTTGTAAAATAGAGATATTTCCTCTCTCACCCCTTGTCTGTTTTGCCTATTTAGATTATAAACTCTGCACAGCAGGGACTGTCTCTTACCATACAGCACCTAGCACAATAGGGCCCTGATCTCAGCTGGGACCTTCTAGGCACTGTTGTACTAGAAATAATAATGGCAACACTTTTCTGTGTCTCATCATTCCCCTTTATTAAGACCCAGGATGTGAGATCTTCAGGCTCCTGTGACTAGTCAGAGCAGCCAGCCTGGTTCAGAGCAAGTTATTTATGCCACACACCAAATCCCCCACTCTCCTGTGTTACATGAGAGCAGAGAAAACTTTCCCATCACGTGCTTTATTCCCTGCTGCTACTGCTAGCGTGTTTCAGCCTAACTATGTGCAACCTATTAAGAGAGAGAGAGAGGTAGCAGTGCCAAGAATGGGATTTCAGCAAGAGACAAACATTACATCAAAGATTAGCCCTGTCTTTGGGGAGCCAGGAGATTACAGGTGGGGGTCTGTGCCTGTGTGTGTGTCAAACAAACAGGCCCTGTGTATTATCGTAAGCTACTTCTGATGTGGCAGACTAATTCTTCCCCTCCCCACACCCTTCACAAAGTTGAGTGCCAGATCGCTTTCCTCTTTGAGAGCCCACAGGGAGGGCTGATCATTAACTACAGAAGAATCCCAAATAAGCCAACCCATCAGCCTTCAGAGCTAGGAACAGAAGGACCCAAGTCAAGAACAGATGACTTGCCAAACTGGAGAAGATGGACCTTCTAGCTGTCAATGCTTCACAGGAAAATGTAACTGCTCACTTATCCTCACGAAGCACCAATGGAGGAGGGAGATGTTTTCTGGACTCCTCCCCAGCTGGTGATTGGCTAATGCTCCCAAAGCATAAACGCCTTGCAATATTTACCTTTGTTAGTGTCACTGTTGCTACTACTTTCTTACCCTTACTAATGTCCAATCCTAGTATGAAATTTACTAAGCTATTTGGTTTCTTCAAGAGAACGTGGAAATATTGTCCTGGTGGATGTCACACGAGCCATTCCAACAGCAGAATGGGAAGCAAGAAACCCCTGGGTCATTGCTGGGTTATTCAAGGTCATGAGCCTGGCCCTTCAGAACCAGCCTGAAAAAGAGCAGCATATCATGGCTGGACATCCACCCTACTTCTCCTACACGGCAACGCAATGAACTAACCCCAAAGGAAACCAGGGCTGCCCCCACCGAAGTCCCAGTCTGAGGAGCCGAGAGTCAAACTGGACAACGTGGAGTCCTAACTACTAAGCCTCCAGGCCTCAGAGCAGAACCAGCCAGGCAATGGCTAAGCCCACAACGACCCCAAAACTCAGTCTGCCGTGTACACCTTCTCGCATACCCACTCCCATCTTCTCTACTTATATGTGGAAAAACGAGGATGTTAAAAATCATATTTACTTCATCCCCCCACTAGATGTCTCTCTTTGCCATGCTAAAAAAGGGCTCCTGGCTATCCCGCCTGCGGAGAAACATCTGGGATGACAGATGGTGAATAGAGGGGCAGCTCAAGGGCAGGTATCCATCCTGCAATCCACGTCCCTTCCTCTCTCCAAGCCAAAGGGGTGGCTGCACCCAATACGTGAGACAGCACCTGGAGAGCACAGAGGAAGTATGAGAGACTCTACAGGGAAAGAAATGTAGTCAACACTGTGTGTTGCAGGGACATGTGCAGTTCACGGCAGCCGGGAGACGTTGTCAGGTAAATAAATAGACCTCTCAGAGGGGAAGGGGATGGGAATAGAACTGAATCAGTTTGGAAAGTCCCTTCATTCTGTTTGGCTCCACGTTCAAGCCTGACAGCATTTATGACGACAGACTTGCTCCCCCTAGAGATGATCCTGGATCTAAACAGCCCTGAACTAGAGAGGGAAGAGGGTAGTTTCAGATGTGGAATCTGAATCAGGATCCGAATTTGGCAGTTGGCAGACATAAAACTCTGACCCAAAGACGCCCAGATTTGGCTGGGGGGAGAATCCCAATCTAGACCTGATTTTTTGGGTCTCGGATCCTTCTCTATTTTCCACAGTCACTGTTGGTCCCCTTCTTAGGGCCTTGGTGTCTTTATGTATTTGGGTGTTGGCCCATCTTCTTTGCTCTGGAGCTGCTGTTTCTCTTAAGTAGTCTCAGAGACTTTAAGGTCAGAAGGGACCATCGTGATCATCTCCTCTGACCTCCTGCTCATTGTAGGCTATAGAACCTCACCCACCTGTAATAGACCCTTAACCTCTGGCTGAGTTATTGAAGTCCTCAAATCATGGTTTAAAGACTTCAAGTTACCGAGAATCCACCATTGACACTAGTTTAAACCTGCAAGTGACCCGTGCCCCACGCCGCAGAGGAAGGCGAACCCCCCCAGGGTCTCTGCCAATCTGACCAGGGGGGAAATTCCTTCTCGACCCCAAATATAGTGATCAGTTAGACCCTGAGCATGTGGGAAAGACCCACCAGCCAGACACATGGGAAAGAATTCTCCGTAGTAACTCAGAGCCTCCCCATCTAGTGTCCCATCACCGGCCATTGGAGATAGTTGCTACTAGCAGTTGCAGACTGGCTACATGCCATCGTAAGCAATTACGTAAGCAATCGTAATTGCAGTGCTGGATCTTAGACCCTGATTCCAGTTAGAGGACAGCTACTGACCCTTGGTCCAAATCTCCTGAACTCAGCTGGGGGTAGGCTGCAAAGCACTGTATCTAATCTCCCAAGACAGCCTCAGTTTGTAACCTTCCAAACCAGCCTGTTGTGGGGTTGGTTTGCCAGAGCATCACACCCAAAGGCCTGGAAACAAAACTGGTCTTTTGTCCCTCCAGGCAGATGGTCCTTGTCAGGACAAAGGCACGCTTGGTGGGGTTGTGCGTGAGAGAAGCTTGCCCGTCACTGCCGAGGCTGCCTTTGCTCTGTGGATGGACAAGGCAGCACCCCGTCTGTGGGGCTATCCGTTTGGCACGTCTCACCACCACTCAGTTTAGTCTAAAGTAAAAAGAAACTGCAAAGGGTCTGCTGAGGCCACGCTCTGAGCTGGCCATTTGCCCACTTGTGTTGGCCTAAATAAATCAGCAGCAATGTAAGCAGAGCGTTGGGTCCGCTTTGTATTTCGAGCCATTAGGGATGAGTGGTTGCTGCGCTTGGGGCTGGAGATGTTTAACAGTAACACTGAGAATGGGGAAGGCAAGAGGCTTATGTAACACGAGAGCAGCCCAGGAAGCAATTGGGAGGCGAAGCAGAGACGCAGACCTGTCCACGCACAAAATATACAAGGGGGACTGACGTTCAGCTCTTATTGCATTGGTTGCCTTAGAAACGGTGAGAAAAGTAAAGAGATCAAGGATCCCAAAGCAATCATCGGTGCGGCCTCTAACCCCAAAAAGCCCACGCAGGCAAAAGAGTCAGGGAATGGGGAGCTGACAGCATTTCACGCTGCTGGGAGGTGGAGAAAACCATAGCTAGATCTGCAGATGGTAGCTGGAAGTGGCTGCACCCCTTGGAGGTGAGTGGGAGCAGGACCCAAAGCAACCATGCCCAGACCAAGAACAAACCCCAAACAGATTGTGAGTGATTGCGAAACCGCACGGGGCCCTCTGGAGAAATTACACATGATGAATCAAATCGAGGAAAATATCCCACATGGACATGGTTATGTGGAAAAGATTTTCACATGACTTGGAAGGCCTAGATGAAATGACCATGAGGGCTTCCCTTTCAGAGTAAATCTAGGTATATTTCTGAGTTCCCATTCTGGCCAAGATGGACAATTATGTTCCATGTTCCCAACCCCCACCCCTTGCAGTTTTAATTGGATACAGGATTCGTCTCCACTTTGTGTCCTAAATCCTCACAGAGCAACAGCTGCCTTGTTCCACTCTGGAGGTGGCTGCATTTCACTGGCAGGGGTGCTGGAATAATTTGTATAATGAGGGGTGCTGAGAGCCATTGAACCAAACTGTAAACCCTGGATATAATGGAAACCACTTCAAGCCAGGTGGTGCAGCAGCACCCCCCGTGTCCCTAGTTCCAGCACCCATGTTCGCTGGTGCTCCCTGTATCCTGAGGATCAAATCCTAAGGGGTTCTGGGTACCTGTGAATCCAACTGGAGTCTGTGGCTATGGCAGGTGCTAAATGCCTCTCAGGGTTTGACCCCAAGTGTGTATAGAGCTTTGGAAGCTTTCAGAGGAAAAGTGCTACATTAACGCACAGAATATTTGCCCTGTGCAACCAGTGAAGGCTTCATGCTTGCCAGTGGCTCCAGTATAATTAACAAAGAGAAGGATAGAAACACGCTGGGAGGAGAGGGAAGCTGCCGGGTGAGGGCACCAGACTTGTTGAAAGAAACATTTCTCCATATACTGGCATTTGTGTGTTGCATAAATGCCGTCCCCCTGCGCTGCCTAGTCCAAAGGCTTGGCCATAACTAGCACGCACACAGTGCATACTCAAGGAGCGACTCAGTTTGCCCAGCGACAAGTGGCATGGTGCCAGCTGCCCGTCTGCTTGGCTGATTCTGACTCTCATGCCTGTGCCCCCCATGCTTGGCTGGCTTTTGTGCCAACGCCCGTGGGCCCTGGCTTTGATGCCCACCTCCCTTCCCCCTCGACCCCCTGGTTCTTGGCTGGCCCTGGCTCTCATGCCTACTGCTCTTCTGTTCAGCTGGCCTGTACTCGGACACATGCCTCCCTTGTGCTCGGCTGGCGCTGGCTCCAATACTCACCTCTTTCATACTCTTAGCTAGCCTAGGTTCTAGTACCTCCTGCCTCGGCCAACTCCCACTAGCCTGGGCTTTGAGGCCTTGGGCCCCTCCTTGTCCAGCTCCACTTCCATCCATTATCTCAGGCTTTACTCATGCATGCCACTGGCACCGGGAGTGTGGAGGTACCAAAGAGACTTTACTCCCTGTTTACACCTTTTTCCAGATCATTTATGAATATGTTGAACAGGACTGGGCCCAGTACAGACCCCTGGGGGACACCACTATTTACCTCTCTCCTTTCTGAAAACTGACCATTTATTCCTAGCCTTGTTTCTTATCTTTTAACCAGTTACCCATCCACGAGAGAACCTTCCCTCTTATCCCATGACAGCTTGCTTTGCTTAAGAGCCTTTGGGGAGGGACCATGGAGCTTTTGTCATCTGGTTGGCTTCAACCAAAAGTGGGGTGTCCTCTCTCTCATACGCACGCACGCACACCGTGGGGCTAACAAGGACATTCTATTTCTAGCCAGTAGATGGCAGGCCAGGGAAGCGCCACACCATAGCCATTCAGAACTTCACGGCAAGACTGGGGATAAATCTTAGGTCCTCCTGCTGCAGAAGCGCAGGCCTAGCTTGTGAGCTAAAGGAGAACCACACTGAAGTAGGTTTCTCATCCTGTCTGTGGCACAGCCCCTAGAGGGCAATATTCTCTCACAGCCAGCTCGGCTCTTACAGCACCCTTTTGTATCAGGCCCTACGTGTGCTTCAGCGCTAACCTACCCCCTTTTCTTGTATTTCACTCATGAGCTTGGAGTAAGCAACGGGACCATGCAGACTGCACAAGCCCATTTATTTCTGTACACTCCTCACTTGGAGAGCAGAAGCCCAGATGTTGCTTCCTCTCTCCTCCCAGTTCATTCTGGGGACACTACAGCAGAATCTCTGTCTGGTGTTAGCATCGCTGATCTAACTGTTCTTTGGAAAACGTGGTCATCAAGGAGCGCATCCATGAGAGGAGAATTACGGTAATGTGTCTGTCGGCCTCTTCACTTGAAACAATCTATTTCCTAAACACATTCCCCCGCTCACTGATGGGGAGATGCAGGAAGAAGCCACCTTAGCAGCCAAGACATAAGTGCACAGTCTCCGTAACATCCCTCAAAAACAATTCTCTCAGCCTGTCAGGCAAATTCGGTATTTCACAGTTACTCAGGCTCTTATCTTATCGCGGCTGACGGCTCAGTGTAAACGCTGCATACTTCAGCCCCATTTGGCTTCCTTGCTTGGTGATATTCTCCCAAGTACCTCACTGAGTTACAGCTCCTCAGCGGTGGAGTGGCAGGCATCGCCAGCCCTCTTGCTCTGCTCTGATCCTCGGTGTAATGCAATAATGGGTTCCATCAGTTCTCTCACTCGTTGCTTTGGGAGTACCAGGCTCGCGTCACACGTTAAACTGATTTAGTGGCATCTGCTTGGTTCCTGGAGGATGCATGTCTAAATAAACACATTCCCCACTCTTCTGGTGCAACTGGCAGACTTGGCTCAGGAGAAACCCAGGACTGGAATAGCAAGAGATGCTGCAGCTGAGGTCACTGGCAGTTGTGCATGGCTAGTCCAGGTAGCCAGAATCTGACTGGGGAGGAGGTAGGGCTCACAACTCCAACATGGGATTTCCTAACAACTGTTACTACTGAAAAATAATAGGTGAGCAAATATACCTCAGCAAATGAACCAACTCAGGTTTGCATCTAGCTCCCCGATATTCAAACAGGCTTACGATAGAGACAGTATTTTTTTCCTCCTAGGACGGTCATAAGGCAATGTACATGAGAACGCCATATATCTAGAGCACCTGTCGCCCAGGAAGAACTCAAGATGCTTTTGCAAACCCTGAGCCAAATCCTGCAGTCCTCATGGAGCCAAAACCTTCATTTGGTAAGAACCGGGGGCGAGATTCTCCCCTCCTTATTCACAGCGCATCGAGCCTCACTCTGTAAACCCCCACTGAAATCAACGAGAAGTAAGATGCTACACAACACGAGTAAGGCTAGCAGAATCAGGCCTCGAGTGAGGACATCAGGATAGGACATTGTCTAGCAGTATAGGTCACACTTCTTCCTCATTTGCTCCTGGCCCAAGGTTAGGGGTGGCCTATACCGGCAGAATTTTATTGCCCCCAGCAATGGCAGATCTGTGCTGGCCAGCGAGAGTGGAGCCAAGACTCAGCCTATACCCAGCTCTCCCTCACCAACGTGTTCTGGACAAGGAGTAAGGAAGCAGGCAGCCCTGAACTCAAGGTCTGAGCAGGAAATGTTGGAGTGGAAGGGGAGGGGTGGCTCTTACTTGCGCTTACGGTTTTGCGTGGGCATCGTAGTACAAATCATGATCAAGAGGGAGTGAGGGCGGCTGCTTCTGACCCTGGATTTTAATGGGACATTTGCCAAGTCAGGTGCTAAGAGGTACAGCACCTGGCCCATCATTTATAAAATGCCAGCTCCTTGCAGAGGTGCTGGGGAAGTGCTGGGAAGGTGGCAGCAGAATGACGGTTCCCAGTAAGTGAGAACAAAAATGTAATCAAACCATTAGCAATCCGACCCTGCAAGAGTGGCTGTGGCATGACTGGGCCAGGCTGCTTCCTGGTTAGCAGCTGTAATTCTATGACTTCTTTTTGTTTGTTTTGTTTTGTTTTTGAGTGGACAGAATTCCAATCTCAGAAGTTTCACGAAGGGGGAGGGGAAGCCTGGGCTTAGAAGAACACCCAGGGCCCGGGTCTGGGAAGTATGGAGCTGCTATTAGAAGCTGAGGATGTGCCATACTTCCCAGGATCGGACCCATAACTTCCAGCTGACTTCAGCTTCAGTGTAGGAGTTTTACAACTTTTCATTTTGTCTTGTGCAACTGATTTTTCCCCAGCCTCGTGCCAACCCAGAACGTTAAGAACCTGGCATTCTCAGAGCACAGGAGATGGGGTTACACTGCCTCTGTCACGCACAGAGACTCCTCCAGTGCATTCCTGCATGCACGGCCCCTGCATCCCCCAGCTCTTCTCTTCTCACGGACAGGTGGGAACAATAGATGCTAGAAGCCTTGATAGCAGCAGCCCGGATTGTTTTCTAATCCTGGAAGGAGTGAGAAGGCCTGAATTCCCCCACCTCCGATATTCATACTTGAACTGTGAAAGGGGACGGTTTGGTTAGGGGAAGTCTTGCTGATGGTATGTCTGGCTCTGTTGAGCACATGCCAAGGAAGGAGCAGACACTGGCATACTAGCAGACATGTTTAGAAGCAGTTCATGAGCCTCTTACTAGTCAAAGAGAGAAGGCCACTTATTTATCCTGATACTTTCATGAGATTGGGATCCCTTTATAAGCTCAGTGCAGGTCAGTATTTTTTCTCGCCGCACACATACTCCCATTTCAGCTCCATCTCAGCCGTGCAACAATGCCTGTCCGAACTATAAATCAATCGTGGGAATTGGGTCAGTTATTTGTCCTTCTGCGGCGCCAGTGTTCTTGACGCACTTTACAAACATTTGTTAAGTGCCCCGGCACCCCTGTGAAGAAGGTATTATTATACCCTCTGTGTCAGCAGTACTGCACTCAATGAACTAGACAGCTAATCGGGGAGTGGTGTCCCTTTAAGGACTTCTGCACCTTGATTATGTCATTGCAAAACTGCATCATGCCATGTTGACACAAGGCCCTGCATACACAATGTTTCGGTTATGTACTCTCTGCCTGTACCCGGTTGCTTAGAGGCAAGGGAAAGGTGATTCTCTTATCTTCCATCTCCTCTCTTACTGGCTTCTTGGAAGGATGGCCAGACAGTGAACCCATTCTGATCCAGCCCATCGCTGCTATTTGCTCTGCCTCACATGCCTCAGGCAAAACAAGAAGCGCTCTAAGCAATCTGGGGGAGTGTATGAGAAGCACATGTGGTGTCCTCAGCCCTGTGTGTGAAGTAACACTGATGTACTCAGATGCGGAAACAAAGACAGAGGCGGGTACTTGCCCAAACCTGAGGCCAAGCCAGGGATAGAACCCAAGTATTCAGTTCTACGCACAGACACCACAATTTCTGAGGGGGGAGGTGGGGAGCTTGCACTGCAGATTAATGAGCACGGGTGTTTACGTTGTTGACTGTCCGAGTTGCATGTTTGCTGGGTCTCCGTTCTCTCCATATCAGAGATGGTTGGTTTATAAATAGTTATCAACTGTGGGCCTGGCAAACTCACCATGGGACCTGACAGCTAAACTGGGTTCTTTTCACCTCATGCATCAGGATTATTAATAGATGGCTCTGCAGCCACTGCTATACCCTCAGGGATATCTGTCTTCAGTGGGTTTGTAAACAAGTCGGTAGATGATGCCCAGGGAGTAGATTCCAGCTCACTCTCAGAGGTAGCTAGAGGAAGAAGTAAACCTTTTTGTCACTGGCATCAGCCAAAGACAGATGGACAGAGGATGAACAGACCCTAGATGAACATAATAGTCTCTCCTGGCCTTATAACCTATGTATCTTTTGCGCAAGGTAGTACCGTTTCCGGTAAAGATTCACTGGCATGGGTAAGGCCTTTCACATCTGCTGGGCTTACAGTAAGAGAGATGACAACACACACAATGTCCAAGGGTTGCCTCGGAGACAGCAATAAGCAACGTGCTGCCAGATGACTGGGTCTCATGCTGCAGCCAGTTCCTGCTAAAAATGTGATCTCAGTTGTGCGCGCAGCATTATCGGACATTCCTGCAGGAAAGTCTGACTCTGATTCACCCAGCCATGGTTCTACTTTATGAAGCTGTTTAGTCATGTTCGTTGGCTTTGTCTCCCAACACCTGGGCTGTAATTCTCTGCCCCAACAAACACTCTTTCACACATCCCGTCCCACACCAGTTGCAGTAAGACTGAGGACAATACAACACGTGAGGGATGGAAAAGACCTGCTAGAACATCTGCTCCACCCGAGGTGGTGAATGCAAGATTGTTCCCTACGTTTTATTCCCCAGTCTGACTTAGAGGTTCCACCACTCATCTTGGGAGACCGTTCCATAGTCTCACAAAACTCACCATTAGGAAACATGCCCTGACATTCTGCCTGATTCCATCCCATTTCTCCTGATTCCGTCCCCTTGTCCCGGCATAAGCAATTCCTCTCCTGTCTTGGCATTTGACTCTTGGAAATAGTTAAATGGGTTTCCTGTTTTCATCCTTTGTCCATCAAGTTACATGTATTATCACTAAGGCTAAGATTTTGTCAGAGACATTTTTAGTAAAAGTCATGGACAGGGCACAGGCAATAATGAAAATTTCATGGAAGCCTGTGACCTGTCCCTGATTTTTACTAAAAATATCATTGACAGAATGGGGACTAAGCCTGGGCAGCTGCATGTGGGCTGGGAGCTCCAGGCACCCCCACCTCCCATGTGGGCTCGGAGCTCCAGGGTCCCCCTTCGCTGACGGCTCTGAGATGCAGGGGTCCCCCCTGCTACCTACGGCAGCCCAGAGCTGTGGGGGTTCCCCCTGCCGCCAGCAGCCATCAGGAGCTCTGGGGTTCCCCCCGTTGCCCAGGGCGGCCAGGAGCATCAGGGCCCCCTGCCTGCTGACAAGGTGGCCAGCAGCTGTGGGGGTTCCCCCTGCCACCCATGGCAGCCTGGAGCTGCGGGGGTTCCCCCTGCCACCAGCAGCCGTCAGGAGCTCTGGGGTTCCCCCCTGTCACCTGGGGGGGCCCCAGGAGCAGCGGGGATCCCCCCCACCACCCACGGTGGCTGGGAGCTGTGGGGTTCGGCTTGCCACCTGCAATGACTGAGAGTTGCGTGGGGCTCCCACCGCATGGGGCAGCAGGGGTATCTCACAGCTCCCTGCCTCTGCAGGTGGCAGGGGACCCTGCAGCTCCCAGCCGGTTCTGCCTGAAGTCATGGAGGTCTTTGGAAGTCACGGATTCTGTGACTAAATCAGAGCCTTAATTATCAGTAGCTTTCACTCTTTTCACTTCCTCTTCCACTGGCTCCTCTTTGGCCAAATTGTGCTACATTTCTTAAAATGTACATTACCGTTTTTCATTACACAAATAAAACAAAGCCAGTGTTGAAAAGAATTAATTATAGAATCACAGAACCCCAGGGTCAGGATGGACCGCAAGGGTCATCTAGTCTAACCCCCTGCCAAGATGCAGGATTTGTTGTCTACTCTAAACCATTCAAGGCAGATGGCTAGGTCCCAGGAAGCGGCTTTACCCTCTAGTGACTGATCCATTTAGCAGGTTATATTTTATATTAGAGTCGCCAGAGTCACCCTGTCAGGTAAGGGGCATAGACAGGATTACCACCCCCCCCCCCACCAGAAAAATCAACAGCTTCTCAAGTACTACAGAAAGAAGGGGGGGAAGGGAAACACCTACTTCCTGATGGGGATGTTAAGCAGAGGCAAAGCCTCAATAAAACAGCTGTCAAACTGGATCAGACCAACGGTCCATCTCATTCAATATCCTGACCTCAACAGTGGGCAACAGCAGATACTTCAGGGGAATGTGGAAGAAATCCTGCAATAAGCCGTGATGGAATAACCAGCTCACAGAAAAATTTTCTTCAGCAATTAGAAATTGGCTCATGTCCTGAAGCAGGCAGCCTTGCAAACCTCAGGATTTTTAAGCCCTAACTGCAACAAATGGGGATATTCTTGTTATCCAGATAAGTGATCAATCCTTCATTGAACCCTGCTAGTCTTGGCCCTAGTGATATCTTACGGCATCGAGAGCCATAGGTTAAGTGCGCTGTGTGGGAAAACACTGGGGTTGACTGAAAGGGGCAGAGGTGGCAGCTACCAGGTAGCTGAAATCTTAGGACCCAGCTAACTAGGAGCAATGGCAGAGAGTTCACCTCTGTTACCCAGAGGAGGCAGCCTAGGCTCCGGCTCAGGGACAGCCTCAGGGATAAGGGTAGGCCTGCAAGTGCTCCCAGGTATTCAGGAGAGCGTAAAGTTCTCTACTGTTCTCTCAGTTTAATTAATAAGCATCCTGCCTGCTTATAATTGACTGGCAATTCATTCAAGTAATCACTCATCAGCTGCCCAGCTAAGGGACGGGAAAGTTACACTGCTGCTACTCTGGCTGGCCTTATTTCATGGATGAAAGTTTTGACTCTGTCATGCTACTGCCTTTAATCAATATTCAATTGAAATAATCAGCAACAAGACAGTGTAGAACAGACTTGTACCTGGGCAAATGGGGTGCAACACTTGGTGCGGTTTTCACTGGACTGGAGGGGTGGCTAAGAAGACAGAAAATATCATCATGCCAATCGATAAATCCATGGTAGGCCCACACCTTGAATACTGTGTGCAGTTCTGGTCACCCCATCTCAAAAAGGTTATTTTAGACTTGGAAATGGTACAGAGAAGGGCAACAAAAATGATTAAGGATCTGGAAAAGCTTCCATATGAGGAGATTAAAAAGACTGGGACTGTTCAGTTTGGAAAGAGATGACTAATAGAGGATATGATAAAGGTCTATAAAATCATGACTAGTGTGGAGAAAGTGAATAAGAAAGTGTTACTTACTCTTTTACATAACAGAAGAACCAGTGCCACCCAATGAAACAAATAGGCAGCAGGTTTAAAACAAACAAAAAAGGAAGTATTTATTCACACAACGCACAGACAGCCTGGGGAACTTGTTGCCAGGGTGGTTGCGAAGGCCAAAACTATAACGGGGTTCAAAAAAGAACTAGACAAGTTCCTGGAGTATAGGTCCATCAATGGCTATGAGCCAAGATAGTCAGGGATGCAACCCCATGCGCTGGTTGTCCCCAACTTCTGAGTGCCAGAAACTGGGAGTGGATGACAGGGGATGGATCACGTGATGATTGCCTGTTCTGTTCATTCCTACTGAAGCGCCTGGCATTGGTCACTGTTGGAAGACAGGATACGGGGCTAGATGGACCATTAGTCGGACCTGATATGGTTGTTCTTACGTTCACTTGACTGGCATGAAAAGGGTAAATCACAATTGTAAGATTGACACCTAGAGAGTAAGATGATAGATGGTCTCACTTAACTAATTCTCAACAAAATTCTATATTTTATGTTCCTCGCCGTTCCAGGAGATGGAGTTAAGAAATGGAACGGTTAGGTCGAACATTAGGAAAAACTTTCCTCATGGTGAGAGGTCTGCCAGGCTGTGGAACAGTCCCCAAAGGGAAATGATGGAAGTCCCATTGCTTAAATCACTGAAAACTGGACAAAATACAGGAAAATATAATGTAGGGAACAAATCTGCCCCAGGAGGAGGTGGATGAACCAGATGACCTCATAGATCTTTTCCATCTCTAACGTCTGTGATTCTAGGAATTCCCAGAGGGGGAAAAAAAAAAGGTTGTTTACAGACCAAGAACAGCTGAGAGCAGAAATCCCAGACTGGTCAGTGGGTACTGTGACCTGTGGTGCCTGGGGCAGCCCTCACTGGAAATGCCAAGGTCAGTGCAGGCTGCAAAAGGGAGAGCAGATACTCCCAAGACTGGTGGGTAACACTAAAGTTAAACTCCCCAACTAGTCACAAACTGTGCTTCTGATCCCCCACACTGGTTACCTAGAAGCTAAAAAGAAATTACACAGCCTCCTTTATTGCATTCCAGTTCTCTGGTTCCCAATCAGCACCTAGGTCCAGTACAATGAGAAGTTATTTAAAAAACTCTGCTCACTCTACAAAATGTTCTTCTGACCCCAAAGGGTCAGCCACATTACCAGGTCAGTATAGGTTTGGCTCTTACCCAAAATACCATGCAGCCAGCCAATCCTTTAGTATCTAAAACTAAAGGTTTATTATAAAGAAAGAAGAAAAAAACAAGGAGAGATGTTAAACGGTAAAACAGTCATATACATACGAAGACTTCAAAGTCCATATATCAGGGTTCCTAGCAGTATTGGTGAGTTCGCTGGCTTGAAAGTCCCTCTGGAACCAGGAGCGCCGCCAGCTTTTTTGGCGCCCTAGGCGGCGGAAGGTCCCGCCCCCAAAATGGCGCCCCCGATAGAGGCGGCGGATGGTCCCGCCGCCAAAATACCACCGACAACTGGGGCGGCCGCCCCCCAAAAATGTTAGCGCCCTAGGTGACTGCCTAGGTCGCCTAATGGGTTGCGCCGGCCCTGTCTGAAACACATCCACAGCTTGGATGGGTTATTCAGTCCTTTATTCAGAGCTTCAGTTTGTATCTAAGTTCCTCCAGAGGTAAACAGCAGGATTAAAGACAAAATGGAGAAGACACAGCTGCCTTTTATAGTCTTTTGCAATGCCGCCTCTGCTTCCTTTGTTTCAAACACAAACTGCTTGGAGGCCTTAGAGTTCTGTCCATAGGCAGGCCCCTGCCTGCCTTGCTGAGTCATAAGGTGGATCTGCCTTCTCGCAATGGGTCAATTGTATAGCTGATGGTCCTTAATGGCTTGGCAGTGCTGATGCCAAACTCTCTGGGAGCGTCACCCAGAAGCATAGCCCAGATTTGAAATAAAGACATACATATATATCTATAACCCAAAATACAAAGTTAATACACACATAAATGAGATGATCATATCTGGCAAATTATAACATTTTTGCAGATATCCTACGTGGCATAGCTAGCATAACTCACTGCAATTTTACAATATTGATATGCATATCCTCAGGTGTCCCCCAGATTCCATACAGCGTCACAGATACTGTAATGTTGGATGGGTTGAGAGGAGTTGTAACACACTTTGCTGTACTACCAGCATATTTCAATTTCTTGCACAACATTTCAAGGCACTTTACAGAAACCAGCCAATCCCAAGTGAAACTGAACCAGTGAGCTATTGCATAAGGCTTGATGTACCCTCTCTGGGAGCTGAGAAACCGTGGACAAGAATGAGGAAAAAAAGAGTTATTCGGACAGTCATCCTCTACCCCAGTAACTGGCAACTGCCACACAGGGTACTCACACATACACAGAAAAGGCCCTTACAGCTAGGCTGTAAAACACGGCCCACCAAGGAGAACAACAACATAGGACATGGGTGGGACAGAGTCTTGTGTATAGGCAAGTGGGATCAATTGTCAGAAGACACTGGTCCACAGTCAACTGGTGTTCACTGCAGACTTCTTCAGTCCCACCGGGGAAGCATATTTCAGGCTTACAGAAGGGATTGCTTCCCGGTGTAGTCCAGGCAAGGTGTTTACACATTTTCAGAGGATTTTTTTTGACCAAATGAATGTGAAAGAGCCAAGTACCTCACATGGATGCTTCATTTCCATCTGTGTCCAGTTGTTTAGTGTAAATTCCGCCATGATCTGATTTGTGGATAGCATCTTGGTTGGAAATGTAGCACACACCCAAGGAAGGATATATATTTAAAAAAAGGCCCCGGAGAGATTAGAGCAGTGGGAACTGGTGGAGGTTAGGAGAAAGTCATAAATCCTCATGGGTAATAAACAAAACAGGGAGATGTACTCAATTAGCTGCACTGGCTCATTAAAGGGCGTTTACTTTCATGTGTGTCTAACACTGTCCTCATAGGGAGTGTTCATACACCCAAGAACTGTAGTTGCCACAGAGAGGGTGTGCAATACCTAGAGACACCAACCGAGACCAGGGCTCATTGCACTAGGTACCTTGTCCTGAGGAATTTGCTACCAAAATAGGAAAGATAGAAAAGGATGGGGAAAAGAAGCATTATCCCCATTTCACATACAGGAAACTGAGCCACAGAAAGACAACATGTGCCATGGACAACTCCCTAGGCAAGATTCTATTACTGTTGGATACCAGGACCAAAGCCTCTATCATAAGTAAATACAGACAGACACCAGAAAAACTGTAAGTGTTAAGCAACCCCTCAGTTCTTCTGACAGGATATAGCTGATCCCAAATCTACAAGAGAGATGTCCATTGTCCTGGCTTGTCACAAGTACATCATTTTGCTGGCTTTTAACTTCACTTGTAACTTCCATGGGCACAAATATCTGGAGTGGTAACCTATTTCACCCCTTGAATCTACAATTAATAAAGGATATGTCAACATAATACTAACTTATTTCCTGTGACATCCACATGTTATCACTGAGGCCATCAGTTTAGCAGAATCCCAGAAAGGATTGGACATGAGAACATCCACGGCTACCTTAGACAGGATAACAATTTTTAAAGAAAATATCCTCATGCTTCAGGGCATAAGACAACCACTCATTGCTGGGGGTCAGGAAGAAACTTCCCTGAGGGACAGGTTATTCCATAATTGTACATTATGGGGTTCCTTGCACTTGCCTCTGAAATATCTGGTGCTGGCCATTGTCAGAGACAAGATAGCCGGCTACATGGACAATTAGGCTCTTCCAGAATAACAATTCAGGGCAGGCATAACACAGCCATCTACAAGATGCCTCAATGTTTTCCCATCTTTTTTTGGATTTATCCACCATTATTGGGCGCACTCCTCAAGTGAGCGTCAAGTAGGCAGTTGAGTTGAGAGTTACAGTAAAGACATTCGCCACAGCCCTCTGCATCTGCCTGGTTATTCATAACAAGGGCACTGCCAATACAAGCACTCTGGCCCCAATCACTTTTCTGTAATACGATGGGCACTTTGCAAAGAAGCCAGAGGTTCTGTTACTATTGCAGCATCAGCAGACAGACAACCCACTCATTAAAACAAGGTCTCTGCGGGGTGATGAATTTCAATTTCAGGATAATTATAGTCTCAGTGAGGTAAAACAGGCTTGGGGCTGTTCAGACCGCATATTAGTCTTACAAAATTGCTCCGGGCAAAACATGGTAAAAATAGGACACTTTGTTGAGTTGAAGGACAGACAGTAGCAAGGTGAAGCAAAAGCTTTTCCCATCAGTAACAAAGGACCTTCCTGTTCATCTGAGCCTACCATAGACATGTCCCCATTCGCTTCCTCTGCACTTATACCACCTCCTCCCATTCTCCCCACTCAGATAGTAAAACCCTATTTATCTGAAAGTTCTGTGATCTGAGATGGTATCACGTCCTCCCCCTCCATCACAAATACCCCCTCATGAACAATTGATGTTAAACACTACGGGTCAACCCAAGCATCTGAATTAATTCCTCCACTTCCCTTCTCTACCTCTATTCTATTCAAATAGTTTACAATTTGCTCCATTTGTGACCACAAAGTTAAGAAGTTTTTAACCAGGAACACAGCTAAAAAACATTGTTGCCGAGTGAATAATCGCTAACAAATAATTTATTATGCCAAATTGTACATGTTTTTCTTTTCATTAGCAGATGGTGATGTTCCTGAATTTGAAGTTATTCACAGAAGTTTCCCTCTGTGTCAATAACCATCTGTCACAACCTGGCCCAGTCTCATTCTCTGGACGGACACTAGTCTTGGTTTGGATCCAACCACTGGATCCCACATGCTTCCAAGTCCCCGGCTCTGAGTAGCCACTGATTGCTGTTCCCAGCTCTGGGTACCTCAAGTGCATGGTCAGGTGCAGATGCTGTCTCTGACACCCTTTTTGGGGAGCGGGACCCTGCAGTCTGGAGGCTGAGATCCTGAAACCAGTGCCTCACTCCTCCCAAGTCCCCCAGTTGCTGAAACACGTTTCCCCTTAGTCCATCTGGCTGTGGGAACTCTGGTTTCCTAGTTACAATGTGGTAGTAAGTCAAGGAAACACAGGCTTAGCAAAGGAACTTCTTACACATGTGTGCGACTGCAAACACACTGTACTCTTAAAGAAGCACAAGAGAAACACAGATCTATGGACACACAACAAACTCTTGAACACACTCTTCCTTAGGGTCCTCACAAAGTCAATGGCCCTGCTGCTGGCAGACCCATTGTAGAGTAGTTGTTGGCCCCCTGATTGCTCTGTCACAGCTTCCCAGACACAGTCTCTCCACTAGGTGTCAAGTTCCTACTACAAAATCCAGGCTCAAAGGTGACATTCAAAATGGAGTTTGAAATACATGGCATTTGCAAAACCAAACCGGAATCCATAAACGGACATAGACTTATCCCCCAAATTGTCAAGCAATTGTTTACAATATTCAATATTCGAGCTTCATGTGGCATTGGTTAGTGACATAGGTCACATGGTGTGGTTTTTGTTTGCTAGTTGGAAAGCTCAGAACTAAAGTTGTGAATAATGCAGCAAAATCTACAATTAGAATTTTGCATTGATAGAGTGGAGGATTCAAGCATAAAACTCACTTTCTTATTAATTTGTATTGCCATGGTGCCCCCCAGAGCCTGAGTCATGGCCTGGAACTCCATTGTGTTAGGCCTTGTACAAACACGGAACAAAGAGAAGGTCCCTGCTTTCAAGAGCTTACACTTTCCGTATAAGACAAGAGACGACAGATAGGAGAGCACAAAGAAACAATGAGACAATATCGGCTAGCAGGATGGGCAGTGGTCTCAGCACACCTGCTGCCTAATCATTCACAAAACAGGATTCACACTAGGAAAATTCCCTCGCGTGTTCCCAGGAAATGAACATCAAAAGGTCACAAATGCAGGGGGCTGCTCTCACCCCCCACCCCATCTCAGGCAGGTGGAGGGTCCATGGCATGGCGCCCCATGCTGCCCGGGCTTCCCTAATGGGCTCCAGCTGCCGACCTGGCTGGGGGGGTGGGGAAGGGAGGGAGACCTGTGGTGAGAAGTGGACAGGCCAGGCCCTTCCACTTTCAAAAAGTGGGAGGACCATGGGCCCCCTGGCTTCTCCGGTTCCAGTGCCCTTGCAGGTATGCCATATCCAGAATGGTGTCCATGATCGAAGAAGATAAATCATATTGTTATGACACTGAGGCCGATTAGTGGTTCACTGCTCTGCATCAGAAATTCTTGTGAGGCCTGACATAGTCACTACACCTAGCACACTGTTGACATGATATATACCCAAATGGTGGCATCTCACCGGAAAACTCATAACTCTCTGACCATTAGTATTCTTGTGTGATGTACATTTGGGGTGTGTCCAAAGCGCTATGGATATGTGCCAGAAGTATGTTTTTAACATTTGTTTTGGAAAGCAGTTCATAAGCAAAGTCTGCCTTAGATAAAGAAATGTGTATTTGCTTGTCTGATCAACCTGGTCATCAGGCAGAAACAATGAAGTCTGTGACAGGGTGTTCACCCCACACTTGTCCTGAAAGAGTTAATGAAGACAAGAAGGGAGCTAATTAACCCAACAGGCCACAGCTGAGAGGAACCAGGTGGCTAAGTAATCCCCAAATTGAATGAAGAAGCCCAGTTGAAGATGAATGAGCTGGGCTGGGACTATCAAGACAGGAAACTGGAAGCAGAGAGGGCTGCTGGGAAAGTCTGCAATCACTCCCTGGGAGAAGGGAGGTACATTTGGGCTGGTAAACCCAGGGGGCAGCCAGGGAGGTAGGAAAGGGCTGAGGGAAAGGCAGTAAGGCCTAGAAGAGAACAGACCTTGACAGCTTTCTGGAGTGTCCCTGAGCTGGAACCCGGGGTAGAGAGTGGGCCCGTGTTCCCCTGCCAGCCACTGAGGGAGAGGCACCACAGGCCAGTGAATGGGAAGACTGCCCAGGACTGCTGAAGGAAGACTTTGATACCCCAAAAAGGGACAATGCAGATCGTGACCTGGCCGGAGCGCTGAGTCATGACAAGGCAGCAGCAGCTCGTGGAGTTACAGAGGGGCTGCAGACCCAGAGAGACAGAGTGCAACTGTGGGATTGGGCTTCAACCTTGTGAGCTATCCCCCAGAACAACCAGCAGGAGGCGCCATCCTAGTGGTGAGTGGAGCACCCCGTCACAAGGTACATTTATATAAAAGGTAAACAAAACCATCAACCTAGAGTGGGGCAGATAGCCTCTTAACTATAGAGATGAGAGGTCTGAACCTCAAACGATAGATAAATGAATTAACTGACTGTATACAATACTGTATTATAAGTGTATTGAGTATGCCTTTTCTGAAAACTAATGACACACTGGTGATTAATATCATTGTGAAAGGTATGTATAACACTAGATGAGGATTTATGGCTATTCACTAATATTATGCTTTAAAGTCTGTGATTAAAAGATGTACAAACCAGACATGCCAGGGGCAGTTGATAAACAGGTTTTCTCCTGACAAAGAAAAGAGGCCAACACCTCAAATCACGTGTGGCCAAATTCAATGGGCTATTCATTTGCATTGGCGGTTGCAGGGAGAGATCATTGGCATTGTAAAAAATCACCAGTGGGGGAGAGGGCAGCCAGGTGTCCACAGCCAGCAGGGAGAAGGAACTTTATTGGGGTTTACTTTTCAAAGAATACATTTCAAAGGCATATTGGACTATAAAAAGAAAGGAGAGAGACCCCCCGCCCCCATAGGTATCCATCACTTGGGGGTGGGGGTTCAAGAGGCCAGACCTCTTGAAATCACAGAATACTGGGCCCCTCATGCGAGGGAGAGGAAATCTCTGGGAACTGAATACAGGTGAGAAA
Source organism: Mauremys mutica (assembly GCF_020497125.1). Taxonomy (NCBI): domain Eukaryota; kingdom Metazoa; phylum Chordata; order Testudines; family Geoemydidae; genus Mauremys; species Mauremys mutica. Next base: position 13,206,210 of record NC_059093.1, on the reverse strand, counting down.
GATTGTAACTTGCCGAAGTTAAGTTTTGTTTAGAAGTCTATTTTTATTTTTGTTTGTAATCATTTCTGTCTTGGCCCCTGATACTTAGTATCACTTAAAGCCAGGACTTTTTGTTTAATAAACTTGTTTTGCTTTTACAAGAAACCAATTCAGTGCTGTGCTAGAAATGAAAGTGTTTGTCAAATGAATGAGGAGCCGTGTATAGACTCTTCAAAGGAGCAACAAACAAGGTTCTGAGTGTGCTACGGTCAGCAGGACTTGACACTACAAGGCTGACAGCTTGGGAGAAATTTGGGACTGGAGAGGTGTAGGGGTCTCTGCAAAAAGTAACCGGGCTGTAGAAGCCAGAGTGTGACCTGCGAGCTTATAGGCTGGCTGTTGGTGTCCGGGCTGTGAACCACAACAGCATAGCATTGAAGGCAGCCAGAGTTGCAGAGTAGGAAGTGACACATCCCTTTATTGGTCTGGGTTGAACCCCAAAATGTCTCTCTCAGTTCTTGAAGACAGTGATGTTATTGCAATGAATACTGGAACCAACTGGGATTCCAAGAATCACAACAAAAATTAAGAGGGGGCTGGAGGAACTGACTCAGGAGAAAATGATTAAGAGGGGCGAGGGAGGGAACATAAACTGGTAAGTGATATACAGATCAAATAAACATTACGGAGAGTGGAATTATTTAGGACAATAGAAGGGGGCGGGTATAATGAGGAGTCATGGGATGAAATTAGGAAAGGGAAAATTTAGGCTGAATATCAGGAAAAACTCTTAATGGTGAGACCTCATAGGCTGTGGAATCATTTCCCAAGGACAGAGGTGGAATCTGTACCCCAGGGTACATTTATAATAAGACTTGAGAAAACAATGGAGAATGGAATATAGGAAACAGTTCTCCAATAGCGGAGGAAAGGGATTAGATGATCTAATAGGTTTTATTCCCCCCCCCGCACCCCCTTATTCTTATGCATCAAAGCCTCAAGACCGTAGTCCTTATTCAGCATAGTTATTACTTCTATCAGGATACAGCCCATTGGCCCAGTCAGGATTGGGCCCTGTTGTGCTCAGTACAACACAGACAGAGAAGCAGACATGGCTGCTTTCCTGAACAGCTTACAATGTAAGAAAGGTGTTATGCCACCATAAGGAGGGTAAGATCTGGAGAAGGGGTTCTGCCTTTTCTCACCAGGTAGAACATGCTCAGCAAAAGGCCAACAAGATAGGGTGACCAGATGTTAAGGGGAAAATATCGGGACCGCCGCGGGGGGCAGGGGGGCATTTAAATTTTTTTTTTTTTTTTAATTTACACTCACCTTTCCGGGAGTTCGGCAGCAATTCGGCAGAGAGGCCTTCAGTCGCGGACCGTCTTCGGTGGTATTTTGGCGGTGAGTAATAAACCTTGCCGCCAAAGAAAGCAGCACCCGCTGCTGAAATACCACTGAAGACCGTCCAAATTCTCCGAATTGCTCCCGAAGACCAGGAAACAAAATATCGGGACAAATGGCGTCCTGACTGTACTCTGGTCGGGACGCGGGACAAACTCCTCAAAATCGGAACAGTACGTCTGGTCATTCTACAACAAGATCCTGGCCTGAAGCATGCATCCGAGAACAAATGGGTACAAGCCAGCGAACAGACCCAGAGCGAGGTGTGCCCAGGACAGCTGGCTGGAATGAGGAGGGCTCAGCAGACAGCAGTTTGAAAGCTGGTCCAAGCACACAGGATAGTCTGGATAAGGCTGTGAAGTCAAGAGTGAGACAAATGGAGCTACCCTGAGAGACCCATGGTCCGAGCAGGGAGAAAATGGTGGCAGAGGTGGGCAGATGTAGGCGGGACCAGAACTGTGGAGATCAACTCCCACTAACACAAGAACACACAGGGGTCAATACTTAAGTATGGAAAGTGGGGTTGGCCTCTCTGGAAATGCTTCCAACATGGAATCCTGTACCCAATGCCGCCCAGTTCTTTGCCACAAGAGAAATTCAACCAAACCCTAATCCTTACAATACATCCCAAATAGTAATACAAAATTTCATTCGGTTATAGCCCCTTTCCTCAGAGTAGCTGTTGACTGTTTGAAGTGGGCATGGGAGTCAGGAGACTGTTTGTTTCTTTTAATAACTCTGCCACTGACCCACTTTGTGGCCTTGGGCAAATCACTTTGCCTCCTTGTACCTCTGTTTCCCTCTCTGTAAAATGGGATAATGATACTCTACCCACCTTGGTAAAGTATTTCCAGCTGAGAAAGTGCTATTGTTATCATATCAGATGATCTTGTAGTAGTTCATGTTTGTAAATCAAGCCACACAACACCCCTTCTGAAGCAGGCAAATAGCCTTGCTTTACAGAGGGGCAAACGTACAACAGAGGTGAAGAGACTTGCCCAGGGTGACTTAGTGAGTCAGTGACAGAGGTGGGAATAGAACCCTGGAGACCTAGGTGCCAGTCACCTACTTCAATTCTAGATTTTATTTGCTCAAAATGAGGGTGGCTCAGCCAGCTGCAGAAATCTGGACCAATCACCTCCCCCTCCTCTCCAAAGGGATGTATTTACATATAGGTGGAACGAATACACAATATGCCCCACATCGGACCCTACGATCAGTACTAGGGCCCTGGAGAGTTTCAGTCTGGATTTGAACTTCCCCAAAGCTCAGGGCTGTTCTCTGACAGGCTGAGTCAAACTGCTGTGTCTAGGGAGATGGGCCAGCTGAAAAGCTTACATCTATCCCGGTACTTATATAGCCTCCGTCAACACAGTATCTGAGCCTCTCACAAAGATTAGTTAATGTACTCTCACAATATACCAGTGAGGCAGGGAAGTCTTCTCCCCAAGTTACTGATGGGGAAGGGTTGGGGGGGAGGGGAGAGAGAGACACTATGAAGGCACAAAGAGGTGAAGACACTTGCCCAAAGTCACTCAGGAAGTCAGAATCAGAGCCAGGAGTGGAACTCAGGTCTCCTACCTCCTAGTCAAGAGTCTAAACCACAAGATCAACCTTTCCCTCAGACCACTGGGTACTCAGATCGGGAGCTTCTGTTTGGGCCTATTGCTAGGCCAAAACCCAGCCCATGACCTATGAAGCCATCTCGGCAACTGCAACTACATTTGATGTCCCTTTTTTCTCCATCGTTTCGAGGGCAGGCATAGAAAGTGTCCTGAACCTCGCTACAAGATCTGGTTTCTGCTCACCAGCGTTACTTACAGCTGTTGCTGCTGCTGGGTGGAGAGGGAGAAGAGGGACTATTGAACACACAGTTTGAATATGAACAACACAGAAGAAGTCTGTATTTCCTGAATGGAAACGAAACCCCTTTGTATGGATTGGAGATTCAAGGGTCAAACTGTTCCCCTCAGACCTTTTTCCCTCCCTCCCACATCCTTTGGCTTTTTATTACACCCCATATGAGACATCTGGCCTGAAGTTTACAGGTCACAGTTTGCTTTGGCATTGGATGGATTTTGGAGCCCATCGTGTTTAAACAGGATTTTATTAATTGAACCGAGTCCTTCTTTTCTGCCATGCTTCAAATTAAGATTCCACATATGCGTTTAATAGAGATTCACTTGAGTAAGACACTTATTGCATGTTCAGTAAAAAAAAATCAGCTGACAAAATGGAACACCCTCATTGAGGATTAACAAACCTATAATTCAGTGGATCCATGGCAGCTGTTAAACCTCAATACAACTGTCATGTCATAATCCGTTCTTTTATTAAGATAACTGCATTATTAATGATGGTTAAAGGGCTAACCCTTCTGCACGGATATAATGCCTTTCGCTGAAGGTCCTCAAAGCAAATCACAAACGTCGGTTTTACAGAGGAAGAGGCTAAGTACGTCGACGCAGCTCCTGGGAGGATACTCCCCAGCATGAGTTGACACACATGCAAGCTTTGCTTGAGCAAGGGCACTAGACAGAGGAGTGTCGCTGGGGGTAGCAGCAGCAGCAGCTTGGGCTAGCTACGTGTGTACAAATCCCCCCGTACTACGTACTAGGGCGACTGGCCCAGGCTATGACCTGTGCTATCTCCCTCGCTGCACTGTTGACACACCCTCAACCAGGAAGGTGAAGTATTCTGCTCATGGTCTTGCGAGTTAATGGTGGAGTCAGGAAATAACCCAGGTCACTTGGCTACCAATCCCCTGCCCTAACTACTAGATACACTTCCATTTTACCTTTAAGGAAGTGTAATCTGGAGGTCTAAGGAAGGATGGCTCATTATAGCACTGGACTGGAGCTCTGCAGATCTAGGTTCACCACCCAGCTCTGCTGCAGACTCCCGGTCTAACTGGTCACTTCATCTACACAGACAAGACAATGAGGGGAGAATAGAAGTATTTTTATCCCCATTTTATAGGTGGGGAACTAAGAGGGAGATTCAGGGGCTCGGCCGAAGTCACACAGAGCAGGGAATTGAACTAGTTCAGTGCCTTCACTACAACGACTTGCTCAAACGTACGGAGTCAGTGGTGGAGCCAGAAACAGAGTCCAGGGTCAGATTTTTCCAGGGCTTTGGAGCGGAGCCTGGAGCAGCCCCAGAGCAGTGGAGCTGCAGGTTTTTGCCTGGTGCTGGCACGGAGCCAGAGCACAGCTCCAAAGCCCTGTATTTTTCAACAGAGCACAGCACCCAGCAGCTCTCATCAGGACACTTCTGGGCAGGGAATGATGTGACCCTTGCTACTGAGCTCTTCAGAAAATCTAGCCCCCCCATTCTGGTGCCTAAATAGAAGCCGAATTTTGGAAATTTGGCTCAAGGAGTGTAGGCTCCCAGTCCTATGCTTAGTATGCTAGAGGCTGCTCCTCAGTCATCAGAACAAGACACTGTCGCCCTTCGTTCAGGCTGACCTTCCATCATGAGATATACCAGAAGTTCCTGCTTGGGCCGCAGGGCTCAGTGATGACATAATTCTAGCACTAAATCTAAACCACATTGCAATGCTTGGCTGAGTTTGCAGAGAGAGTTTTTTCTTCCTAGTCCCCAGATTTTTTAGTAACAATGATACTTTAGGTTTACAAAAATAAAAATACCTCCTAGCCTCAGCGCTTGGTTTGAAGATGCTCTTCCATGTATGGTAAAGGCAACTGACCACTTCCAAAGGTCATGCAGAGAGTAAAGTGGTGTGGGAGGGGCAAATTACTACTTCACACAAGACAATAGCCTTTACTGTAGCCCTGGGAGATGGCCTATGAATACACTCGGGCAGTCTCCCAATTATTTGAGTATGAAGTGAAATGTGTTGCCAAAGCCCCATAATGGGCTGCAGATTTTGATATTAATTAACGGTTAAAGCATTTGTAAAATGTGCTACGTTCGGCTGGAAATTGCGTCACATTTCCCTTGAGATATTTCATCCTTCTCAACAGAGATTCTAGGACAATCCGCTGTCCCTTCAATCACCATTCTGCATGTGGCTTTCACGCAAGTCCGACTGACCCTTTCCCACCTGTGCCTGGTCTACACAGCTGTTGTACTGGTATATAACTAAGTCAGTTAGTGGTACTGATAGTTACACTGGTACAACCTCTACTGCACACAATACTAACATAGCCTATTCCCCTCCCTCTACAACAGGGGTTCTCAAACTGGACCCCTCAAGGAGTCGCGAGGTTATTACATGGGGGGTCGCAAGCTGTCAGCGTCCACCTCAAACCACGCTTTGCCTCCAGCATTTATAATGGTGTTAAATATATTTAAAAGTGTTTTTAATTTCTAAGGGGTGTGTGAGGGGGTCTCACTCAGAGGCTTGCTGTGTGAAAGGGGTCACCAGAAAAAAGGTTGAGAGCCACTGCTCTACAGGAATAAGCAGTTTGGTGTCCCCTGGAAGTTGGAGCCGAGGGCTAGAAATGGCCCTTATCTGCACACACAAAAGGAAGTTTGTACTACTTCAACAGTAGTTAGAGCAGTACAACTTTTGTATGGCGATATGGCCTTACTAGCCCATTTATTTACAAATATGGAGGGATGCTTTTCATCCTACCTCATTGGTTTAGATACTATAATAGTGGGTACTTTAAAAATGCATTAGCGATCTAGGGCCTGATTTTACAAGTGCACTGAGTACCTGGGAGCTCCCATTAATTTCAGTGGGAGATGTAGATTTTCGGCACCCCCCATTAGGCCATGGTCCAATTCTGGTTGAAATCAATGGAAAGTTGTGACAACAGGAGTTAAATTCAGCTCAAAATCAGGCCCATAGTTAGGGTGACCAGATAGCAATTGTGAAAAAACGGGACTAGGGGTGGAGGGTCATAGGTGCCTATAGAAGAAAAAGTCCCCCAAAAATAGGACTGTCCCTTTAAAAACGGGACATCTGGTCATCCTACCCATAGTTAACCCATTCCCTTGTCAAGCAAAAATGAAGAAAAATGGGTACAGATAAGCCACTTTTTTTTGCAAACACTTGAGGATTGTTAAGAGACAATACCAGGACAGGAAAAAGCCTAGGACCTCGAAGAACTAAAAAACGATAGCAAACTAAAACGAGTCTCTCTCTCAAGAGAGCAGGGAGTTTGTGGGAACCAAATTGAGACACGCACCTGCTGGGGGTGTCTGAAGAAGTTAGGTCTGCCTTTTTCTCTACATGCTTTGTCCCTATGATTAAAATAAACAATGCATTGGTTTCAGAAGCCTGTTTTGTCACTGTACACCACTGGTCACAGAGGGGCACCCAGCCCTATACCCATGACAACTACTGTTCCTTTACGCAACTGAAGACAGAAAAGAATCTTAGTCATTAGCAATGGCTACTAATCCCCTCTAGGACTAATCTAAATTAGCAGTGACCTTTCCACAACATTTTGCGGGAACATTTTGATCCATTTGTTTGGCATGACCCTCTGAGCATTCAAAGTGCTTTTCCATCAAATTCCAAACTCTGCCACCCCTTCCACAAATCCCCTCTCCCTCCGCCCCCGCCCTCACCCCAGGTCAAAATTCTCCTCTTCTAGCTCATGATTTTGCCCGTTCCAAATGTCACACAGAAGACCTGTGGCTGCCATTTTTGAGCATTTTTGGCATATAGAGATATAGAACAACATGTACAAAAAGCCCACATAGATTAATATGGGGAGTACACACACACACACAGGGTTGACAAAATCTACACCTTTCAAGCAGAATTTCAGGCATCCAGAATAAGCGAACCAAGTTTGAAATCCCATTTTAAATTGTTCTTGCTGTTGTTCATGGTGTGTCAGACAAGGCAGGCTGTTATCTCCAGCAGCATTACTGATCCGTATCCTCTATACACTATGACTACAAGGGCAACAAAATTTAAAAAAATGTAGATTCAAGGATGCAGGAACAATTTGGGGGTACTGAGAGCCATTGAACCAAACCATAAACCCTGTATATGATGGAAACCGCTTCAAGCCAGCGGGTGTGGGAGTACCCCCACCACCCATGTGCAGATTTTAAACTAATAAAACCCTATTGGACCAGCCCCGCAACCTAAACAAACTCCAGGGAAACCTAGGCACCTCAACAGATTCAGGTATACTTTGATTTTTAATCCTACCTTTTATTGTCTTCTCATTGGATGAATACTCCGACAACTTGCTCTCTCATAATGTTTTTGTGGGAGGCTGCCAGGCGAGATCCTAAAATCTTGGGCTATCTTCAGGGTGAGGAAACATTAAACAACCCTTTCTCCATACTGCACCAGAACACACAGCTGCTTCTTCTGGCTCTGAAAAAGAAAGTCATTATGGCTTCTACTAGCCCATTTGACCACAGGAGGTATGCCCAGCCAATCAGGTAACCAGAACCAGTACCATGGGACTCAGCCCAGCTCTAAATGTAAAGAAGGAATAGAGAAAGTTAGGGCATATGCTTTTTTCTGCATTGTCACCTTTCACCCATTTGGGTTGGGGGGAGACTCAGTTTTTTAAAGATTTATTTCCTCTTTACAAGATTTTCTTTAAAAAAAAAAAGGCTAATTTTTTACCTCTCCTTTCTTTGCATTGTTCTCCAGTTCTTCCTTGCACTCCAGGCTTTGGCTGAATGTAGGGAAATTGCTGGATTGTTTAACTTAAATGAATAGCCAACAAAAAAAACAACCCAAACCAATCTCGGTTGCATTTTCCCATGCAGCCAGATTGCATGTTCCTTTATCTTTTGCATGTCTCCTTTTAGGTGGGACTATTACAGTAGCCTGGTCAGTTTGGTTTTCTGGGTCTCCCGCAGTAGCTCCATGTCTGGGATGCGCATAAAACAAAAAACCTGCGCTCCACCCCAAAACCCTTTGTTTTCATTTCATTGGGTGCTTTATGTTCATTAAAACATTTCATTCCATATTTGCTTTTGTCTAAACTTCCAAATTCTATTTTTTATTTTCTTATTTATAACACAGATTTTTTTTTTCTTCAAAGCAGGGCAGAGGATTGACTCATCCGCTCTCATTAAAATTAGCAAGAGAAGTTGTGGCATTGAAGGCAGTACAGCCCAGCGGATAGAGCATTAAACTAGGAGGCTGGCTGGGTTCTGTCCCTGGCACTGCGATGTGACCTGAGGTATGTTATTCCCACCCAGGGCCTGTCGTGTGTATTTAGATTCTAAGCTGTTTGGAGCAGGGACTCTGTTACTATGTGTACAATACAGCACCTAAGACAACAGGGTCCCAGGATCCAGTGCGGATTCCGGATGCTTCTGTAATACAATACAAAAGATAAATCCCCACTACAGCTAGGAAAACTTACAACTGCAAAAGCCTAAACTGGGATCCAGCTTTACTCGTGAACACCTGTGTAAATTAGGAATTCTCCCACACAGCCAGCTCTAATTGATTAGAGACACCTGCCTGTCTTTCAAGCCCAGGCATGAGCAGGGCTGGGGGGAGGACAGAACAAAGGGGACATTAACCCTTCCATGGCACAGGAATCATACATCTGTGCCTCAGTGAATGGGCCATGGCAAGGTTACTGCTCAGACACGCAATAGTAGGGTTACCATATTTGAACATTCAAAAAAAGAGGACACCCCATGGGGGGTGTCAGCTCTGCCCCAGGTCCCACCACCGCACCCCTCTTCACCCCCTGGCCTGTGGCCGGCTTGCTGCGTCCCTCTTCAGTCCCCCACCCACCGCTCGGCTTCTCCTGCCAGAAACCCCCATGCCCGCCCCAAGAACCCCCGCCTGCTGCTGGCTCACCGCTTCTTGCCTCCTCACCCCCACCTGCCCACCCACTGCTGGCTCGCTCACCTCTTCAACCCCCACTGCTGGCCCCCCACTCACCTACTCACCCCTCACCTACTCAACCCCCGCTGCTCACCGCTCGCCTACTCACCCCTCCTGTTGCAGGTCCTTCTGGCTCCTAGGATCAGGGGCAGCCAACAGGTCTCCACGTGCTGCGTCCACCACAAGCGCGAGCTCCGTGGCTCCCACTGGCCGGGAAAAGCACCAGTGGGAGCTGCCTGAGCTGTGGAGCAGGGCTTGCAGGCGCCGGCAGCGCGCAGAGAGCCCCCCCGCCCCCCCATGACCTGACCCTAAGAGCGAGAGGGACCTGCTGGGGGGGTGAGGTGGGGAGTCCTGGCCTGGGGCAGCTCCTGGGAAGCATCCAGCAGGTCCCTCTGGCTCCTAGAGTCAGGTCGGGTCGGGGGCCGGAGGGCTCTCTGCCCGCTGCCGGCGCCTGCAAGCCCCGCAGCTCTGATTGGGCAGCATGCAGAGACCCCCTCCGCCTCTGTGCCTAGGGGCCACCCACACTGCAGGCTCCTGCCAGCGGGGAGCGCGCTGGGAGCTGCCCCAGGAAGCGCTGCCAGCCCCGGGACTTTGGACTTAGGGTTACCATATGTTTGTATTTTCCCGGACGTTTTTAGATATTTAAAAATTCCTCTCAGACGTCAATTTAAGAACTAAAAAGCAGGACATGTCTGGGAAAATACGGACATATGATAACCCTATGCAATAGTCCCTCAGTCATGCCATTGGGCCGTGGCCTGGTTTTCACTGGGACACCTGCCCCTCCCCTGGCCAAGTGCTTCTCAGTAGCTCCCCTGGGACACGGTTATGTCTCGTCGCACAGAGCTGTGCAGCCTACTGGCCTATTTCACTCCTGAGAAACAAGGGAGCCACCCCCCTGCCGCCAAAGCGGCTCTCCCACAGGGATGACAATGGCTGCCCACTCAGAAGAAGAGAGAGGCCAAAAAGAAACCAGCATGACAGCCTGAACTTTCCTAAGTTTAGGCACCTGTTCCCAGAGCACCCAGTTCTATGGCCCGTTTTTCTTAGCAGATGTGGGGTAGGTGCTCTGTGCTGCATCCATATGGGTAGAGTCCCACAGGATCGCTCTAGGGGTCATCCAGGACTCATAGCCTAACCCTAACTCCATAGCCACAGGCTGGGGACCATGCTCCTGATAGGGTCTCTCTAGTCAGTGAACTTGTAGGTAGTTGGAGTTGGGGGTGAAACATATGGGCACCCAGAGAAAGAGGAAGGTATGGCAGGGAGTCAAAAGGAGAAGAGGAGCTGGGGGTTGGAGAGCATCAAGGGAACAAGGGACATATTGCTGGGGAGGAACATGAATGAATGGTTTCTTCTCCAGCATCAGGGGCTTTCCCCTTTCGAAGTGCGAAAGCTTATCACTCTTCAGCTGGTTAGTTTGTTCCTTCATATAGTCCCGTGCAAGGTCCTTAGTCCATAGTGGGGCCTTTTCCCCATTTAGCAATATGAAAACGGTACCGTGGTCACAACCCGCTGGTTCAGAACCCCTGCTCTAGCAGGTAGAGTACCGTATGGGTACTCAAACTCAGGAGACAGGTTCTCTTCTCATGACTCTTGGTGTGATCTTGGACAAGTCACTTTGCCACTTTGTGCCTCAGTTTTCCCCACTGTAAAATGGGGACAATGATCCCGCTTCTCCCTTTGCCAAGTGCTTTTGAGATCCACAGAGGAAATGTGCTACATAGAGCTGAGTATTATTATTATTATTATTATTTTCCTCCAAAGCACTGATTCCAATATTTTCTTAACACCACCTTTTCCTCGCTTCTAGGTCACAGGATAGAAGGCACCAGATAAGAGATGGCCCATTAGGATGGATGGATGGGGGTCCCCTTACAGTGTGGCAAAGTCCTACAAAGCTGAATTTGATCTTTCAGGGTCTAGGATCACACCCTGTGGTGTCAGACACACCGGCCTGTGGGCAGGCAGGAGAAGCTGGATTACAATGGCCACAACAATAGCGAGGGGAATGCATGTTACTGGCAAAGGAAATTGCTTTTTGCCTAAGAAAAGGGGCATTGTTTGGTGGTTAGAGAGGGGGAGGAGGGTAGGTTTTCCTCCCAGGGAAGCTACCTGCCTTAGAAAAGACCTTCCTCTACCGTTCCTATGCTGCCATGGAAAAGGGAGTGTAAAGTAGTGGTTGGAGTTGGGAATTGCAGGCCCTGTGTTCCGGCTCTGACACTAACCACAGGCCTCAGTGTTTCCATGGTAACAACACTACTCACTGCACCTTTGCAAGGTGCTTTGAGCTCCCTGGGATAAAGGGCGTGAGATAAAGGCAGAGGGTTATTAGTGTTTAGGGATACCTTGGCTTTATGAAAATAAAAACACAAAAGAAAGGCAAAAACACCTCTGGTCAATTAAATTAGAGACGTGAATACCCCTAATTACCACAAGATGCTCCCCAAGTTAGACAGCAGCTCCTCAAGCAAATGTGCTCACATTCTATTTCCTCAGCCCCCAGCTTGCGTGGGCAGATTCCAGCACCAGCCACTAAATAAAAATTGTCTAACAAGTGTCGACATTGAGAAACTGCCTTGGCTTTCGGTTCCTGCATTTTTCCCATCCTCCGGGCCAAGTTGCAAACATTTTGTCTGCATTATTCACAACAGAAAGAGCTTGTTTAAAAAAAAACAAAACTCCATAAAAGCAATTGCTCGAAAGGAGAGTTTGCATTCCTTGAAGTCCTTCTGTGTTGTAGGAGACCTGCAAAGGGGTAGATTTGATCTTCTACGGTGAAAATCCCCAGCAAACTCTGCTCGCCCTGCAAGGAACATGGGCAGAGTTCAGTTGGGAACGTATAATCCCAGCAAGGTTTTCACACTGATAAACTTGTGATTAACTTTCGTTTAAATATATTATGTCAGTGCAGGTTGTTAAAAGTGACATCCCTGATGGCTAATATCCTCTATTATTATTGCCTGTATTATTGTACCACCCACAGGCTCATCATATAGCAGGATCTGATTGTGCTAGGTGCTGTACAAATACAGAATTGGGACAGCATGGCCAGCAGCCGATCAAACTGCCCCCAAACTGTTTCTCCAATGTGCCTTTCAGGCCACGGTTAAGCATGGGTGAGCAACGCCAGCACCCAGGCCTATTTGATCTTTGATCTCCCTGGTGAGATGGCCAACAAAGTGAACACGCCTGTCACAGTGGTGATTTCGACAGCCATCTTTGTGTGCTTCTGGAGCAGTGCCATGGGGAGCACTGGAAAATGCTGATTTGGATAATGTTCTGATGCAGGGCAGGGCAGGGCAGGCGTGGCCTGGTCTATACACCACACTGTACAACCATAATTGAATAAGTAACTAAAGGTGTGATTTTAAACTGATTCAGCTAAACTGGTGCAAAAACCCCATGGGGAGACACATACATCAGTTTCAGCTTGACTCATAGAGGTTTAGCTTGCAGTGATAAATTTAAAGGTGAAAGCTAAACCTATATAGCCCATTTTAAACTGATTTGTGTGCGTCCACACAAGCATACACGCAGGTTTAACTTAAATCGGTTTTGAACCAATTTTAGTTAAACCAGTACAACTTCTGTGAGTAAACAAGCCCATACGGTGGCAGGGATCTGTGCAGCGTGGCACATTCTGGGTATCCATGCTCCATTACATTCACTGACTCCGCACACATACTTCAAGTGAAGTTAGCCCTGGTGGTAGGTGTCAGCCTATATAAATCCTGGGATGGTGGGCACAGCCTATTTAAATTGATCCCTGGATGGTGGGTGGAGCCCACCACTACAACAGAATTCCTGCCCCCTTGAATAGTGAGAGTCTACAGAGCCCAGGCAGGTGTCCAGTTCACAGCCCTGGAGTCAGATGTGCTCTGTCTATTGGCAGTGGCTAGGCAATATGCCATAGAATCAAAGAACCAGAGTGTTGGAAGGGACCACAAGGGTCAGCTAGTCCTCCCCTCTGGGAAGATGCAGGATTTGTAGTCTCTAAACCATCCAAGACAGATGGGTATCCAGCCTCCTGTTGAAAACCTCCAGGGAAGGAACCTCCATGACTCCCCAATGCAGTTTGGTCCATTGTCTTATTGTTCTTACATCCAGCCAATGTTCTTCATTCTGCACCTACATAGTGAGAGAGGCAAGTTCTATGCTTGGCCTCTCTGTCAAGACTGCCACTGTGACTTGTGATCTGGACACCTGCCCACTGGGAATGAATCTGAGCCCCCCCAACTCATTTTTCATAAGGCACCACATCACTCTTCAATTATGGTTATCTTTGGTTGCTAGCCAACTTAGCAAAACAATGATCTAGAGGTAAGTAGCTGTGTCCCATGAACAGTGCCCATCAGACTGCAACAGGCAATGGGGCTCAATGGAAGAAATCAGAAAGTAACCAAAAGTCTGCCCCTTCTGCTTCATTCTGTGATGGGACTTGGGTACGCCCATGGGATAGGGGTTGAGCTATGGAGCCTGTGACTTCCTAGTTGCCATTTCAATTCTTGGTCAGGACCCCCGTGGCTAACAGTCAGCTGTGGAGTGTCTGGTGGTCTAACAGAGAGGAGGTTCCAAATCCGGTTGTTGACGCCCACATTACAACCAATATTAATTGGCTGTTGCTGCAGAGAGATAGAGATCAGCAACAGAATGGTCCATGGAAATTTAACTCACTTCTCATCGCTATAGGTGGCCTCTCCAGGGCAAGGGGCAGCAATGCAATAAAAGTATCTAGATACTTATAGCCCCCAATCACTACGCATCCAGGAACTTCACCAACATTAGCAAAACGTTTTCTCCCAACACCCCTGCGAGGAAGAAATATTAACCTCATTTTACAGCTGAGGAGCAGAAGCGCAGAGAGATTCAGCGATTGGCCCAGAGTCATGGAAAATGTCCATGACAAAGCCAGGAAAAGAATTCAGATCTCCTGAGTCGTCCTCCAGTGCTCTAACCTCTGGACCATCCATCCTCTGTAGCCTGTATTGTTGCAGTCCGTGCTCTAGCTGCTCTTGATGTACGTCAGTGAAGAATGTTCACACAGATCGTAGAGAACTATTTGCTGCAAATTAAATCACTCCTCCATCTCATTTCTACCGCTGCCAACTAGCCTCCCCATTCCTCTCCTTTGCCCATAGCTTGCTCTCTCTCTTTCCCTTCACTAAGCCCTATTAAAGCCCAGAAAGCATCTGTTTTAATTAGGTAACAATTGTTATAACCAGAAAAAAATGCACTGGATTTACAGCAGCTTGGGAAAAATGTGCCTGGGCCTGTGATCGCCACCTGACCCCTTATCAGAGTGATGCAGTGCATGCCCCTCACACGGCTCCAGAAGGACAGAGATCAAATTGCTCTTTGGAATAGCTGGGGATTAAGAAATGTTATTTGAAACCTTGCCAGCTAATCCTTCAAAGGGTGAGGAACCATCCCCTGGAGCACCCTGATGACAGAAGGCATCTTTCCTGCTTGCCTGGAGTTCAGTTTAAGAATCCCGCTCCCTCCCTCTTCTTTTCTGAACGAGCTCCAAGGTTGATTTCCTGCGTGCTTGAATAGGACCAGCTTGACACAGCCTGCCTTGGGATGAAATCACCAACTTGGCTTGCCTTCTGTCTGAAAAACAAAATCCTTCTGCAGGGCTTTCATCTGGGAGAGGACAAGGATTCTAAAACACAAACAGGCCTCTGCCGACGGACCAATGTCTGAGTAAAGCTTCCACAAGCTACTTATTCTCTTTGGTTTTTAATAAACGTCACCCTGCTAAGATTTTAACGCTTAAAAAATACTTCTCTTCCTGTTGCCTCGATAACTCCAAATTGAGGAAGAATGGCCAGCCAATCAAAATACAAAATACTGAGAGGTCAAATCTAGGTAGAGTGCTTCAGAGACTCTGTGGTATCAAAAATTGAAAAGGGATGCCATCCAGGTAGAAATCGTACCTAGGGCAAGCTAAGCACAGGGCTAGAAGAGAGGAAGGATGGTCCAGTGGTTAGGGCACCAGCCCAGGACTTTGGAGAGCCGGATTCAATGCCCTGCTCTACCACAAACCTCCTCTGGGACCTTGGGCAAGTCACTTAGCAGTGCTGGACCTCAGTTCCCATCTGTAAAATGGGGATAAGAGCTCTGCCCAAAGTCACAGGTGTACTGTTAAAGAGTGTGAGGGGCTCAATAATGGGGGTCCAGATATGTACCTAAGCATGGCTAGAGAAAGGGGGCAGAAGGCAGCTGATACAGGCAAGTCATTAATCTGTCTCAGTTTCCTGTTTGCAAAACAGAGATAAAACAGCCTCTGTACTAAAAAACTTGTCACTCCCGGCCCAAAGGCTACTTGCCAGCTTTCTCCCGTAAGGAGAAAGAAACAAAGTTTTTATAGTATTTACAAGTCCATAAAAATGTTTTTGAAAGCTGAAACATTTTGAAAAGCTAGGCTAATGCTGACCTATGGTGGTATGGTGAGGGACTCAAAGCTGGGATTGTCTAAAGGAAACTATGGGAATTTGCTCCCAAGATCCACTAAAATTCAGTGAGAGTTAAAGGTGATATAGGCACACAACCCTCATTGACTTTCAGGGTGACTCATGCGCCTATATCACATAGGCACTATTGAAAAATCCACCTGTAACTCCCACTGAGGGGAAGATTTTGAAAAGCACTTAAGGGATTTTAGGAGCACAAGTCCCACGGGGGAGTCCATGGCAAATGGACACCTAACTCCCTTAGGCACTTTTGAAAATCCCCCCTGAATTTCTACGGAACTTAGGCATCTAACTTCCTGAGCTTCCTTTGATATCCCAGCCTAATTCCTTAGTGTTTTTTAAACACTTTGGGACTCTCTGACAAAGGTGCCAGGCACGAGGGTTAGGGCCTATTATGGAAATGCCTGAACTACAGGGAGTAACAGAAAGTTCTATAGGAGGGGAAAGTGTAACTACTGGTAACTGAAAGTTGGGGTTCCCCAAAGCTTGGTTCTGCCTCTGTCTCTTCACTGTTCTCTGACTGATACTACACCTGGCTTGGAGGCACCTAAAACTACCACAGTAGAACAATACAATGGGCCAATCTCCCGTTGTTCTATAGCAGTCAGAACACTGATGCACTTACCAAACTCCCGACTAACTCGCTCATCCCTGCACTCCAGGTTTGTTTACCAGCTGTGCTGTCTGGCCTGGAAATTTCCTCCCTCCCACCTACTGCTAATGATGACACATCTGCCCAAGCACAACATTGACCTGCCTGCCCTTTTCCGTGATGACAATGAAAGGGAAAACCATGGGCCAGGGTGGTAATTCCATTGCTCTTTTCTCATCCTACCACTAGGGACAGTCAAGGACATGCAGCGTTATGGCTTCGATCTATCAGGAAGCAAAGAACCTGTCATTCAAGCTCTGAAGATAAGGCTCCAGTCCACCAGCTCTTTTCCAGAAAGCGGCTGCTGAAATAGGGAAGAAATTAGGATAGAGAAATGGGAATAAAAGATACAAGGATCTAAGGCAGTGCCTCTCTTCCAGGGTAGGAGTGTGGAATAGAGCATGGGCAGAGAAAGGACGATGCCTGAAGGAATTACCCTATGAGGATTCCCTGGAGGAACATCCATCCTCTCTGGTCCAATCAGTAGACACACTCAGGGACACACTGTAGAATTAATGAGCAGTGCACCGAGGAGGAAGTGGCATATCTTTTGTTGTTGTTGCTCAGAGAACCCTCCTACTGAAGGTGCCACTCTCAAACGTAGCCAGAGTCAGTCAACAGTGGTTGACGAATGGGTGGGGTGATGAACATGATACCGCGTGGCACACCTGGGAGGTGGAGGCTTCTGCCCAGCACATCATGAGTGTCTGAGTCTGGAGATGTTTGACGTGCTTGGGGTGCTCAGGTTGCTGGAGTTGTGGTTCTGCACCCATATGGGGATGATGGCTTCTGTATCAGGCCCCCTGCCCCCCCAAAACAGGCAAACAATTGTTGGACTGTTCTGAACTCCTGAGAATGAGACACACAGAACTTCAACCTGCAGGCAGCACCCAGGCAACTCAAGCTATGAAGGAGGCAGATGTCACTGCAACTAAAGGGCCACTTTAGGACATAATAGCTTAATTGACCTTGCCCCCGCCCTCTGTGGGTCTGCGATGGGTGGCCTACGAGCACTTGCAAAATGTGGGCAGACGGGGACTTTAGATACAGGGCTTGACTGACAGATTATTTCCTTTTTGGCTTTCTGGCTGGAGTAATGCTACACATCCTTGACTGTCCCTATAGGTCAGTGGTTTTCAATCTTTTTTCATTTGTGGACCCCTAAAAAATTTTGAATGGAGATGCAGACCCCTTTGGAAATCTTAGACATAATCTGAAGACCCCCCCAGGGGTCTGTGGACCCCAGGTTGAAAACCACTGCTCTAGGTCTGGTGGGAGAAATTAGTCCTAAAAATCCCCTGTATACATGCTCATCAATAAATTACTCACTGCAGGTATACAGAATATACAGAATAGCATACGTTTGCCCTAGCATGCGATAAAAAAGCATCTCAGAGCCACCTCAGCGCTACTGCTCCTTTTTCATAGATCTCCCATTCAAGCACCCCCTCAACCCAACCCTGCTTAGCTTGGGAGAGCAACCAGGACCACAGCACAAGGCTCTGTGATTGTGGCACGATGGGATTGTGTTTAGTGGACGCACACAACCCCACTGCAGGCAATGCTGGGTTAAGCCCCTGTTATGTACGTGCCAGTGCTAATTCTTGCTTGTGCTTCTGCTGGTTGGAAAGAGGGGGTCTGGGAGCGGCCATATGGTTATTATTGGTACTGGGGAGGCATGTGGCAGGGAATCACATTTTCCTTTGGGCCACACTCAGCCTGCACTTGTTTATCGTGGGGGAGGGACTGGAAAAATCATTGACTCACAGTAAGGAACAAAACATCGCAGCACTGAAGATGAAAACGGCTCGTTTCAATCAAGCTTTATTTGGTTGGTGCGGGGAGAGAGAACTCAACATTTTAATGGGGAAATTTGGCAGCTGCATGTTATTCCTCTTGAGTCGAGCGCGTGGGAGGGACAGATCCCAGAGCCAGTTCTCTTTGGGGGTCTTCCACCAGTTTCGCTGCTCTGTACTATGCATGGTTTAACCCACACGGGAAAAAACAAAGCTCTTTGCTCCGGAAGCTGTGTCTATTTCAGCTACCAAAGGGTTTTTGAAATGTCCTGATCAGAGGTGTGGTCTGATGTGAAACCGTAGACTTACAATCGCCTCCAAGCTATAGCAATTGTTCAGGCTCAGCTCTGAATCAGAACTTTGCTTGTGGCCCTTATCTGTGTGACAGATATGGCCAGGCCCAGGAGATAGAGCACAGGACCGGCGCTCAGGAGACCCCAGCTTTGCCATCAACTTGCATGCAGGTGGGGCAAGTCGTGTCAATCTCTGAGACGCAGTGTCCCATCTGCTTTGGGGCAGTTAGTGATGCTTATCCACTTCATTAGAGAACTTTGTGATCCACAGTAGAAAAGCATTAATAGTGTGAGTTATTCCAAGGGGACAAACCACAGTCCCGGATACCACACCGCTGAAGTCTGGAAAAAATATTTCTATTCACATCCATTGGGACCCCCAGCGCCAGCAACTAGAATGAAAAGCTCCTGCATGGTGAAAATATTTTCCGCTCCCCGCAATGACACAATTCTCACAGAAGGATCCTACCAAGTGTTAGGTGAGCTGCCCAGACCATCCAACGTTGGTTCACACAAGCTGCTTATCCAAAGCTCAAGTCTGTAAAACTGGGCTGGCAAACTCACAAGAACTGGCTCTCCCCAGTCAGGTTTCTGGTGCTTCCTGGTCCCTGCGAGAGTGGTTGAGAACAGACTCCCCATATCACGCCAGTCCCAGCCAGAGCACAGAAGTCACCCCCCACCCCCCGCCAAATTAAAACAACAGGGGGAAATTACCCCACATTATGTGTCCACTGCAATCATGAGATAGGACTGCAGCTTCTGTAGACCTACCCAAGCTAGCTTTAATTGAGCCAGCTCGGGGATTGTGAAGCTGCAGCAGCATGCGAGTAACCACCCGGGGTCCTGAGTGGACTTGAACAGTCCGTGCTGGCACGCATGCTGTCATGGCTTCACTTCGTCCGGTACCCGAGTTAGCTAGCTTGGGTACTTCAACACAAACTGCAGCCACCCCGTGATGCAGAGTAACCATCCCCTATTATTGCCCATTGCCTCATTTACACAGACCTCCGAGCTGACTTTAATCACCGTGCTTAAGCATGGTGAAATGAGGCTTGACAAAGGGCGTTAAGCTCACTTGTGAGGCTCCTGCAGACAACATCTAAAGGGGATCGGAACTGGGTCGAAGTGCTGAGCAAGGATTGAGCCAGGAGGATTCTATTGTATCCAATTCCATTTGCCCACCATGAATGCTGCCAGGACAATATGAGCATGGAAAGAGCATTAGAGTTTTCAGTTGTAATTCGCAGCTCTCCTTTCTGGCCTCTCTTGTCTGGCAGCAGGCAAACACATGAACAACGGAGAAGAGCCAGAGCTCCAAGTCCTTCCAAGCATGTCCCAAAAAAATGGGAAACTTTGTTTCTGCTTCCATTTCTTGCTGATGTCACACAAGACTAATCCCTCCCCTTCACCGGCAGAGATCCTAGAACAGCTAGTGTCTCACACAGCTGAAGAGGTTCCTATCCTGAAGTGTAACAAACAGGAAAGAGGGATGAAACATCTGGAAGGAGCAGCTGGTTCTCATCTCTGTAGACCGTGTGTTCAGCACATACTCTATACCTGCCAAGGCTCATCTACCTACAAAGAAACAGAACCTGGACGCTCAGACAGAACAGCGCCAGTCAGAAATTAGCTTTTGTTACAGGTTCTTTAACAAGCAGGCGCATTGATGATCTCTCCATGTAATGCATAGAACAGTCTGCAATTACACTGTGCCTTTCATCCGACGATCGCCAAGTGCTTCCACAAAGGCGGTTATGTAGTAAGCTGGGGAACCAAGGCCGAGTAAGGCTACACAACTTGCTCTCTATCATACAGGTAGTCAGTGGCAGAGTCAGGTAGAGAACCCCTGGGTTCTATGCCAACCAATCAGCGGAGGGGAGCACAACGGACCTCCCAATCTACGCAAGTTCTTACCTGGCTTCCATCACCAGAGAGTCTGAGCAGCCCACAATTATGAATGGATTTATCCTCATTACACTGCCGAGAGGCAGGGAAGTGCTATGGGGAACTGAGGCATGGGGTACATTAACTGATTTGGCCAAGGACAAATTGATCCCAGGTCTCTTGAGGCCCAGCCCAGTGCCCTCCCACCAGACCTGCCTTTCTTCCTAGCCATGTGTCCCACATGAGGACACGGGCTACATCAGTCAGGGCATAAAAGATGAGGAGATGCAGGTCTTGTCTGGGGACAGGAGAAGAGAAGTCACTGCAGAGCAGCACGTCCCATCTTCCAGATGGGAACAGAGGAATCACGGGGTCGAGGAGGCAGCAGTTCCACCCAGGCAGCCCTACCTATGGACAGAAGGAGAAAGAGGTGCAGGGCAAGGAGTGGCTCCCATCTGTACTCAGGCTCATGGACGTTTATAGGTCAACTCCACTTTGTATCGATCTAGTTCAGTCATTTCTAACGCAGTCACAGCGCTGCCAAGCAGCAGCTGTGGGAGTCGCACAGAAAGAATCCCAGCCTAAGCTTCCGGGGGCATCATAAATTGCGTGCGTCGTCAGCCAGCAGAATCCTGAAATGGAATTATTTCCTCTGCAGTTGATTATTTCCAACCCTTTGTGGCCCTTACGAGACACGCTGAATTGACAGCCCTGCAGAATTAGGCACTCCGTTTAGCCAGCGAACAGGTATAGCCCGGGCAACGGTAATGCAAGCATCCACCCCATTCTGTCCCTGCCAACGTGCTGTTACCCTGAACCGGAGGGACCCAAACTAAGGGAATGATGGGAGTCCCCTCTGTGGCCATTCAACTCATTGGACTCTCTGCAGAGGCTGCCAAGAAGGGGGTGAATTAGAAGGGATGATTCTCACAACGTGGATGCCCAGCAACTGGACGGAGAATCCACCAACTCATTCCATGTAGGCTACAGAACAACCATCAATTGGTCACTGTCACTCCCAGTCTGGTCTGGCTGTGAACCAGTGACCTCAGGGTAAAAAGTTCTATCCCCTTGACCCATCCAGCTTTGCAGTATCTGGTATTCAGCTGTACCACACAGGAGAGTCAGCTGCTTGGGTCACTTAGTAACACTTACTGTCATGGTAGCAAACATACATCTTAGTCACTGGCAAGGATGGGAAGGGACAGACAGAAAACACACGACAGGGAAGCAGTGTTTTGATCAACTGTGGTCTGAGCTGGGGTTTAACTGTAATCCCCTTTGCTGCAGTTCCCATGCTATGCAACTCAGCGTCCCCCTCTGAAACGCCAGTGCTTCAAAATGGCGTCCCCGGTGCGTGGGGCCAAACCCAACATGGATTTTGCCCCCCACCCCGACATCTGAGAGCACTCCTGGGGTGAAACAGACCTAGCGCTGACGTTTATCATGGCCAGACACACATCTTCTTGCCCTGGCACAGAGCCAAGAAACCATCGTGCTTTTAAGAATTTTTCCCCACTCCCAGACACTGCTTTTCAATATTTTGCCTTAAATCTTCTGGTGTATTTGATTAATCTGACCCAGCTGTTTTCCACTCACAACAAATCATAAATCTATATGCTTGTGTGAGACAGTGTGTGTCTAAAAATGTGTGTCGGAGGATGTGTGTGTGTGTGTGTGTCCACATCTGAACGTATCCCTGTGTGTGTGAGAAATTGCAAACGTGTAAGTTGAAGTGGGCAAGAAAAGTTCAAACGTGGATGAGACCACGGCTGAGGCTGTGCATGTACCAGTATGCAGGGATCGGGGTGTGTGTGTACTAATCTCCATGAACCCATGCATGAATGTGTGGATGAGTTAATATACCAGTATGTACATGTGCGTGCACATACATTCAAACATACGTTTGTGTATGTTCACACATGTGAGCATGAGAATGGGTGTAAGTCGTTGCATGAGTGTTGTGCGTGGCGAGTTCATGTGTGTGTGGAGGTGCACATGTCTAAGCCCATGCAAGAGAGAGTGCATGAGTACATGTCAGAGGGTGTGCATTCCATGCACTGTGTGCATGTTACAGTACATACAACTGTTTATGCAGGTGGGGCTGCAATCAACAACTGTCTGTTGTGTAGCTAGGGTTCTCCATACCACATATAGTTCAGGAAAGGAAGAAAAATGGCTGATGAAAAATGTTATTATATACATTTTTTTCAGAAATAAAAAGCATTATTCAACGACTATAAAAGGCAAAAGTTTGGATGAAAGAGAAGAAGAGGGTTTGCCAAGTTGTTTAAAAAAAAAAAAGAGCAAGTTGCTGCCAGCTCCTGGCATGTGTATTCTCGCTTGTATAAATCAGTCTCCCTAGACCTATGGTAGTTCTTGCTGATGGACTATCAAGCTCCTTGGCTAGATGAGCAAGACATGTGCTTTATATGCACTTACAGAATAGTAAACTGTTATTAAAAGTGGAAAAAAAACCCCACAGTCTGATTTACTTGTGGTTTTGCCTGCCCTGCTATTTTAGCACAGAACAAACCTGTCCATGCACAGAGCAGAGTGGAAGCAGAGAGATTGTATGTGGAAAACTACAGGCTACCTCCTCTGTGCGGAAGCACTAGATGTGTTACAGATGCAAACTGAAACAAAGCAAGAACAACCTGCCCCCTGCAACACAAAAAAGAAAAACCAAACCAAAACAACCCCCGCAACCAGGGAATATTAAATCAAGAGATGGGCTCACGCCACTAAATTGTGTCAGTTTCCAAACAGTCCAAAGTAAACAGGGGCACGGTTCACTCTGTTATGAAGTCAGGTGGCACCTGCAAACTTCTGACCTTGTTCATGGATTTGGATAAGCCACCCCCATGAAGTCTGGTGGTGCTTGAATCCAGGGTGTGGGGTTGGGTCCATATCTCTGTAAACCCAATCACTAGATTTGGAGTGGAAAAATCCAGTGGGCTCAGTTAGCCGCTAATGGCTTTGCATTGCCAAACCGGAGAGCCTGGGGTCCTGGACAGACAGGGTTTGAGCACACTGAGGAGGCAACACAATCAGGCACTGGAAGGAGAGGGCGCCTCACATTATGGGACAACTGGGGAACAGGGCCGGCTCCAGCTTTTTTGCCGCCCCAAGTGGCGAAGAAAAAAAAAAAAAGATAAAGCCGTGATCGGCGACTGCTCTCCCGTCCCACTTCATTCTTCGTTGGCAATTCAGTGGCCGGTCCTTCCCTCCGAGAGGGACCGAGGGACCAGCCGCCCAATTGCCGCCGAAGACCCGGACATGCTGCCTCTTTCCATTGACCGCCCCAAGCACCTGCTTCCTGCGCTGGTGCCTGGAGACAGCCCTGCTGGGGAAGCATGGATGGGCTCCCATGGGTCTCTTAGGCCGGTGCTGGGTGGATCATGGTCTATCTGGTTTATTTTGGGAAGAAAAGGGCATTAAAAGCAGGAACATCAGAAAGGATTTTCAGGGCTCCAAATGGGACATGGGGAAAAAACATACAATGAAGTACTGAAAACCTGACCTGAGCAGACTGGTTGTCTCTATATGGAGCCTGCCCCCATCCCATGTTACCACCCATTCCACTTTATCAGTCAACGTGCTGCACGTACACACTTACCGCTCAGGTTGTGTGGCTGTTACCTGCTGGAGCCAACCACAAGAGGCCCTAGGTGTCTGGAGGACAGTTGTTCTCGTCAGGCTCATCAGCCCTGCGATGCTATTAGGAGTCTGCCAGCTTTCCCATTCTATGCTTCTGTTTTTCCAGGCGATACACGTGTCAGACCAATTCGCCCTGGGCAGTCACTTGGCATCTACAATATCAATCCACATGCCAAGTTTTTAGAAAACACATCAGCGTAATCTGCCAGGGAATTTGACTTGATAGGAATAAATAAAACCCACTTTGTTTTTAAAATGCCATTTTTGGCAACTAATTTGAAATCAGCGTAGCTCTTAAAACATGGAATTTGATTGCTGGGAGCACAGCCATGCAAAACCCAGAATGCCTCTGTATGTAGCCCGTGAGATCCCGAGGGCACAAACTATGCTTCCTTGTCTGTCTCGTACTGCTCTGAGAACACTATGTGTTACTTAGTTCGGTGAATCTCAGTGGACAGGTGCCTACATCACCAAGAAAAAGGACCCTGGCAACTGGCACTAGTGACGCCATCCCATTGGCACTCAGAATGGCCAGGGTGATCTGTTCACTCTAGGTCATTTCAGGTCAGGGTTGAGGCACAGCGATGAGGCAGTGTGGAGAAACTTGCACTACAGACGTCTCAGCTGTAACCTGGAAAATCAGTCCCCAGGGCTGTGTCAATCTTTCAGCAGCACTAAATTCATAGGACGTATATTATTTTTATAATCTATATTGGTGTGACGGGAGCCAACTGAGGTCACTCGATTAGAGTGAACTGCAAAGAACGGGGCAGAATCCCCAAAACTGGTGGATATTCCAATACTTAGATTTACCAAACCAGCACAAAACAGCTTCTATAATACCTTGCTGGTTACCCAGAAGCCATCAACACAGTTCTCTTAAAGTAACCCAGCCTCAGGCCTCCACCCAGACACCCAAATCAAATATGATGAGGATTACTGAAAATCTTGTTCATCATATAAAAAAGTTCTACCAATCCCAAAGGATCGGACACATTACCTCCCAAGTTAATGAATATTCCAGATCTTGCCCAAATATACACTTATACCCGATTCTTATTAACTAAACTAAAATTTATTAAAAAAGAAGAGAGAGAGTGTATTGGTTAAAAGATCAGTATACATACAGACTTGAGCACAACCTTGAGATTCAGATTCATAGCAGAGATGGAGAGCTTTGTAGATGCAAAGTTATTTCCAAAATAGTTCATAGTCCAGTGTTTATATTCAGGGCAGTCCAGTCCAGGATCTCAGTCCTTGTGGCTTAGACTTTCCCTGCATGAAGCCTCAAGCAGATCTGAGATCACAGGATCAGGACGCAAGCCATTGTTTATACAGTTTCAGGCCCTCTTGTGACAGCTTGGAGTCCTTCGGCGAACAACAGGCACTCATGGGAACTTTGAAGTGGACCCATTTCCTAAGCATCACAGGTAGTAATCCACATAGATTAACATAAGGCAATTGTCTCTTTTTCCACCATTCACAGATGATTTCCTATACATTTCAAAGGGAGATGAATACAGCATATCCTATGTTTACAGTTCTTTTAAATGTCAAGATGTCATTTTGATCTCTGAATTAACAGAATACAGCATAGACAGGGACTGTTTGATTACACTGTTGACCACTACCAATATATATGTAAATAAACAAAACCACAAACATTCTCTCTCCATGTGTCTTCAAGGGTTGAATTTGAGTAATTTATCCTGCAGGATGCTTACCCTTTCTGGTCATACATCACAATTGGACATGTCCTTAATTACACATTTCCACCAGCCCGGCAACATCACACATTTTTATGGCTTGCTTATTATAACCACGGTTGGAAGACACCGCTTATGAAGGGCTTTAAAAAAATTCCTGCTGTAAGAAAACTGGAGAGTAACTCCTGACCCCTGGTGAGCTCTCACTCAAATAAGCAATCAAAGGAGCAGCTAAAAATTATCAGCCAAATCAATATTATTATTAGCATGACAGTAGCACCTAGATTGTCCAGCTAAGATTGTGGCCAGTCGTGCATGGTGCTGTACATACACCTAATAAGAGACAGACTGCAAGCTCTTCAGAGCAGGTACTAAGTAGACAACATGAAGGTGGGTGGGGAAACTGAGGCAGACAGGTGGTGTGACTTACCTAATTCATACAGTGGCAGATGGTCCCCTGAATTCCAATCCACCTAACTGCCAGACCATGCTGAATTTCAGTAGAAGAGAGAGTTTAAAGATTAAGTAAAACTGCAAGAAATTACACGGGGATACTTTAAAACTATTTGCTTAAGTCAGGGACTTGACCTGCTGGAGGTGGCAGGAGGCATCTCCTGTTAAGATCAGACTAGTAGGGACAATCAGCATACTGCTGTAATCAATCCATTCATTTAAATTTAATGCCACGCCAATCACTGCAGTGTCCAAGTGACTAAACAGCACTAGTGACATATTGCAGCCAGAACATGAATGTATCTAGGGTGAAATTCACCGCTGAGCACAGGGCCAGCATAATGCCCCCATGCACCACTTACATCCTTAAAACAGGGCTTAAGTGGGATTAAAAAAACATAGAGGGGCGAATTTTACCCTTAGCAAACACATTCATAACAGCACCCTTTAGTGTGGCCTTTACATTTACACAGCACCTTTCATCCAAAGATCTCAAAGAATTTTGCAAATATAGGCAAGATCTCATCATCCTCATTTTACAGATAGGGAAACACGCAAGGACTGATGAAGTGACTTACTCAAGTCACACAGCAAATTGATGGCAGAGTCCAAATTTAAATGCCATAGAACTCCACCTCTGGGAACTATTACAAAGTCGGGTCTTGTCATTTAAACAATAAACAGCATCAAATCAAACATAACTGAACAGATTAAAATCAAATCAAACAACATCTACGTTGCACAGATACACTAAATTCACTCAGTTAGTTTACCCTGCTCCCTCTTGAAAGGTGTGGCTGTGCACAGGTCACAGGGCATAAAGGGCTAAAGTAATGGGGGAAGAGTGAGGTTAATCGGGGTCTGTTGGGAGAGGGATTTGGATTGCTTGAGTTGATTCAGGAAGCAGCACACAGTAGAAACATGTCACTGGTAACTGAGCTAATGAAGCACCTCTGGAGACAGAAAAGCATAAGCTAAATTCAGTCTTGGCTTCCTATGGTACGTCTACACTCCCCAAGTCCCAGAGCCTGGGTTTGAACATCTACACTGCAGTTAAACACCCCCGTAGCCCAAGCCCTGCAAGCCTGAGACAGTTGGCATAGGCCAGCCGTGTCGACTTGAGCTCCTCTCAAAAGCCTGGGAATGTTTGCCAGATGGCAAAAGGCAAACAAAGGGGGAATTTTATATATATAGGCCATATCCTCAGTAGGTTTATCTCCATTGTAGGCAATGGACCTGGCTGATTTACACCTAGCTCCCATGTTAAAAGAATTTTAAAAACTGACATAAAATTAAACTATTAAACACCACGGCCCCGTTTCAGACTCTTAAAGAGTCGTAGCTCTTAAAACAAGGTTCTCCCTTTAACATAAATAGTGTTTTTAAAGAGCAGCTCCTTTTGTCCAACTATTCCTCAAGCAGCTTTTTCATCCAGGGCTTGCATTAATTTTGCAAAGAAGGTCAACCTGAAAGATTTTTATTTATTTAAAACATAAGCTCCCTAAAGGGCTTCTCTTTTTGTTGGTCTTTTCCTTTAAATGTATTAATTTCAGCTCAATCAACTAAGAGGTTACATAACCGTTGTTTATAATTATTGTCACGTCAACCCCTGAAACCGATCGCTATAGCTCCGATGTTACATAAAGGCATTTTTTGTTAAACTGTGGGAAAGACGAAGTCTGAACTTGGAGGGGAGTTCCCCCCCGCCTTTTTTTTTGCTTTTTTAAAGTTCTGTTGTCTATTATGCAGTGCTTCAGACTCTTCTTTCTGTGGGATTTTATTCTACACAGTTCATGGGTCTGTTTTCCTACAAATTACACACTAACAACAATATAGTTTCCATCTCTCTCTCTCATGCCTCTCTATTCAATGCAGAACATAGGGCCTTCATCACTGCCTTCCATCTTTGCTGGGCTCCTGCTGCAGTCTTAGCTTCTTCCCATGTAATTTTGATAGCTTTCTATTCTGCTTCTATTGTGCATTTCCATGTTATCTTGGTCCACCTTATTGCCTCTTCTTCTGGGGTTTCCAGTCCAATATCTAATGTAATTCCCATGGACGCCTTTAAAAACTGAAGTTCGAGAAGATCACTCAAGACAAAAGCAAGTTAGAGAAGCCGCTAGCATTAAGGCCCCAATTCAGCAAAGCACGCAAGCACAAGATAACAGTGCATTGCTGAATAAGGATGGTTTGAAGCACGTGGTTAAATGCTTTGATGAATTGGGGCTGCAGGGGCTGCTCCTGGTCCTTTGATGCCAGTGTCAGTGTTACCCATTGCCTTCAACGTGCAGGGTCAAACTTTTAAAAGGGGGTCATTTTATGCTCTCATGGGAAAAGCATTGAAGTTAGAGGCGGAAAATGTGATCATTTGGCGGCGGAGGGGGGGGAGGGGGGAAGGTGTTTTTATTTTTTGTCAAAATTTCATTTTCATCAGAATTTTTCAGGAAACTAGCAGTGATTTGACCATGAGAGCAAGACCCATCTCCTCTATCCTCCACGCTCTATTTCAGATGACATCTGTTCTCAGCTGGGAGTTTCTTTTCCCTGAGGAATAACATCCACCAAACCTTCCATCACATTCTTTGTCACCTTGGCAGCAGACCCACAGCCATCAGCCCTTGGACACAGTCCTAATCATATCTCCTAGGACAGGGCACAATATCTTCAAGGCTGGAATGCACTGAAGTTATTAAAACCCAACAAATATTGAGGATCATAGCCAACCTTGGGACGAGCCAGTGCTGCCCCCACTGATTCTGCACTGACTAGTTATCCACAACGGGCTCTGCGGTCACAGGTTGGATTTCCTGAGCAATTTTGCTGGAGTACGTAGCAGAGCCTGGATGAAGAAAGGTCAAATAAGAGAAGTTCCTAAGTACCTGCTTTCCTGGAGAGAGAGGAGCAATTCCTATCCTGATGTGACAAATAAGTGTAGATGCTTAAGCCCTAGGTTAGCAAACTCAGGGTGTGCTAACTCGAGTTCTACTAACCCTGGGCTCACATTGTAGTGTAGATGTACCCTAAGACAGAGAGAGCACAACCGCCGAGTCAAGGTCTTCAATACAGAAAAAGTTTCACATCAAATTTAAATACATGTTTAGCATATTTGGATTTTGTATTGCAAAAGTCCCCTTGCATGCACACTCACGTGACTTCTTTGGACCCTGAGATCTATCAAAGGAACACACTCGGTTGGTCTTTTCTCATCTCAGCAGATGTTCACACTGAGGCTCCTATATTGGAATGCTGGCTTTCGATTTATGCACGTTCATTCGGAATCACTGCTCCTTTCCAATTTGAGTGCGAATGTCTTCACAGGGACTTTCTAAGGTTCCTATTTTCAGGGCAGTATGACCAGAAGAGTGTCAAGGCCTCCAGCTCAAATTATAAATCTGTCCAAAACACTTTTACCAGAACCCCGCTATTCCCCAAACAAAATGCATTATGATTCCCACACCATACACCAGTCACGAGGCAAAGTTTTCAAAAGGGAAAGTAAGGGCACGAAATACGTAAAAACCCAAGCTGTTCTAACTTACCCCTCCAAAGCTCATCATGGATGCTTACCTTGTACTCTGGAATCTCACTGGCTTTTCCATTTAGTTTTCTAATCCCAATTTCAGATGCTGAATACAGCAAGGATTGGACTGCAAGCATGCTCAAATTTGGCAGTCACATCAGACCATGGCAGGAATGGCAAATATGCAGGTGGCTGGGTAGAGTTTTAAACATTTCAATCAAGCTATTCCAGAAGTCATGTGTCTTGACACCAGTTCCCTAGCCATGTGGAGAGGCAAGTGTTCAAGCACAGCCAGGGACAGGTGGACTTGTCAGAGCAGGCCTAGTTTAACTATAAGGAGAGACAGAGATGGCATAGCTTAAGCCCCCTTCCTCTGGGCTTGTCCCATGGTCAAACTAAAGCTCATAGCTGCAATTGCAAAGACTCCCATCAACTGACATTTTAAACGTTGTTCTATTGAGAACAGGCCTGTTTCCAGTGATGTTCCACCAGGAAAACCACATTCAGAAGGAAGCCTTCCCCGCAGAACAAATGGCAAAAGAATAGCAAGGATCGTACACACATAGATGAAAGTCAAATGATGTCAGGTACTTTTTTATAATACTCCTTACTCAGGCAGTCTCTGAGGTCACTCACTTCGTTTAAAGCTACCTTCCTTCTGAACAGGATGCTGAAAACAGTCGTTTAGCACCCTATTTAACTACTTCAGACCAAAGTCAGCCCTAATATAAAAGGCTGAAATCCCACTGAGAGTTGCATCTGCTTATAGCCGAGCTGAATTGAGTCTATTGTCCGTACTCTTAGGCGTACATAAAGTAACGACACAAAGCAAGTATATACTCCATAAAACATTAATATTTTAATGAAAAATCTTAGCTTCATGTTTCTATCCAAAGACACTCAAAACTAGGTTTTCCTCCTCCCCGCCCCTTAATTTTGACCTATAAGGGGACCAGTTTGGAGATTTTTATTTTTTTTTGTATTTTAAAACATTTTTTTTTTAAAGATTAAACAATCAGGCTAGCAAAAAAGTACCCAATACATACTTTTCTTATATCAAACAAGCTAGTATTTCAGTACAATGTAACTATACAGAATATATACATTACACGTATGATCACAAAGCATACACTACAGGCTCAGAACAGATTTGAAAAAACATGATATTCACATTGATTACAAGAACTCTAAAAATGATTGTAACGTTGAAACGGCACTTAGTTTACAAAAAAGTCACAAAAATATATATAGCCACCAAGAACTATGGTTCCTGAAAAATACTAATAGCCAGATAGTATTATATAAAATGTGAAGTGTATTTAAACATCGTATACATTAAAAACAAAAACAAAAAACATTTCTGTTAAGTCAATAAACATGCCAAGTAATCTAGCTGTGACCAGCGTCAACAAGAGAAGCTGTACTGTGTATGAGATGACGACTGGATATACGGCTGGTGACTGGAGACTGGCACAGTTAAAAGGGTTGCACTGTTACTAAAACACACAAAGAAGCCCAATGATAATTTAATTCACATTTTTCCTCCTGCTCTACCACCCCCGCTCCCCTTCAAGGGTTCCATCAAAGGCCAGTGCCCAGACAGTCAAGGCACTGAAACAGCAGGGCAAGGAAGCCATTGAGGACTTTCTTGTAGGCAGGGCTATAGTCAGAATATCAAAAGCATGCATCAGCTAAACAAAATGGTAAGTCGAAATCTCCTCTGGGGACTTTATCAACCCTCAGGAAGACTGTGGTTTCCACACAGGAGGGCAGCCCCAGAAACTGATTTTTTTTTAATTTTTATTTTTTTAGTGCAACCAGATCTGTAGGTGAGCCCTGTAGGATACTGAATTACTGTTGTAGCACACACTGAGTTAATAAAAACCCAGAGCTTTAATAATTGTTTTGTTTTTTTTTAAAGTTCACGTTTTATGGTTTATTCCCTCTGAATATTTTGCACTAACTATGTTCTGCTGGTGACCACTGATGTGGTTGAGGCATAGTCCGATCCCATATTTGATGGGGAGACCAGTACTTTTTTCTGCCCACAATGAACTAGGAACAGAAGGTGCTCCCTACATCTGCATATTACCTATGCCAGCCAATCCAGGCAGCGTGCACAAAGCCTCTACCCCTCCAAATTGCATATAAAATGCTACAGGGTATGCCCTGAAAAGAGGATGGCAAAATTCTCATGCCCTAAAATCTTTGGACTGGAGGGGAAAACCAGCAACCAAGAAGTGACTGAAGCCCACATATAAAAACTTAAAGCCGTATCTTAAAAACAATAACATTTTATCCCAGAAGGGACCTAGGGACCATAGTTTCATAAAATATATTTTACTGCATTGGCAGCTATTACTTTTTTTAAAAGTTTAAGTTCACACCTTTCAGCCTCGTGAAAACCAGAATCATTTTCAAAGATCTAGTCAACTAAACTCTCAGTATGAGAGACTTGACCACAGTACTTACTAGCCTGACAACTGAACTCAAATTGTAGTGAGAAAGACAAACCAACAGGGATACAAAAATTTTAACCTGTGAGAATAAAACTGTGTTGCAGAAATCTGACATTCCAATTAGTACTGGGGGAAAGGTTAATCTCCTCCATGTGAATGTATCCCCACCACTGACATTAATGGGAGCTGTGTGCACATGCATCAAAAGGAAACTATTATTTGGCCAAATTGGCCAGCACACAGCTGAAGCAACTGCTTCTCCTGCTTCCCCTCTCTGTGGGGGCGGGGGGAGCCAGAGGTGACTCTCTCCCCTCCACCTTGAGGCTCTGTCCCACACAATATGTAGGGAATGCAGATCCATGTCTCTGAATCCTGCTCCCTGCCAAACAGAACCATCCATGTTCTGTGGTAGTCAGGGCCCACTTCTCGCATAAGTGGGTGGGGGAAGGAAGGATTTTCCACTTAATGTACAGATTGTCCTCTGTACACCAGAAGGTTATGCAAAGGAAAATGCACTCAAACCACTTTGTGAATACATTTGGAGAATACTTGTCAATTCAACAGTTGCTGCAAGGGGTACTACTGCCTCAGTAAACTGAATCTCCTCTATTTGAAAGAAAATCTAAACAAAATACTTTTTAACCAAAATATAACTTAACTCCTTGTATCTATTTTTAGAAAAAGCAGTCCAGGAATCAAACTCCTCTGATAACATCTTTTAAAGAAGCTATGTTTCAGGTTTAATCCCCAGCGTAGTCTAAGGCATGCGGCTTTCAGTTTACTTAGACATTTATCTCAGTTTAGAACCTGGGTCTCCAGCAATAGAGCTTGATGTAAAACGTTAGACCATTTTAAATCTCTCCTGTGAGGGACATTAGTACTCCCAAGAACTGAGCACTTCCAGAAAGACAGGGAAAAGAGAAAGGAAACAAGATTTACATTTCATTTGGACTCCTCTCTATGGAGAAGGGATACATATATTCACAGGAAACAAGTACAAATACCAACCAAAGAACAGATTAGAGCTACAATACAGTCCGTGTAGCTACCAAGTTTTAATGTGTTCTCCACAGCATTCCAGACAGCAGTTAACCTTCCGACAAAATTTTTAAGTCATCTAAAAACCAGTTATTCTAGGTGTATGTATTCTGCATTTGCACATCGCATGATCAGTAACTTATGTGTTACAACAGATCTTGTCCTGGGTGAAAACCATCTTTTTTTTTTGGCAGAAGGAATAAGTCTATCCATGTGTGATGTGTTAATTCATTGTGCATTATACACAGTGGGCCAGTTGTAAAGTCTGCGTTTGTGTGTCTACCTAAGTGCTTTTTAACTTATGACTGACTAAAAATTGTCATGTACAAGGAAGACTTATGCTTCTGTAAAAGAGAAAGAGGATCATGAATTAGGGTTTAGTATCAGATCCTTCTTTTATCCTGAACTACTGGGGGATGAGGGAAGAAATATTTAACGGGCACTGTCCCGTCTCACTGGATTCTCAATTATAGAAATCAGAAGCGGAAGAGGACTGGTCATCTGATCCAGTCCCTTCAATGGATACTGGCCTATTTCATAGTACAGTATTTTGAATGAAAAATTGTTCTGCTCCAAGCCCTTTACAAAAGACCAAGATAGACATATAAGATGAATTGTAGCTGAGACATTTTCTGCAGAACAGACAGGGGAAAAAAAACCAAAAAACTTAGCGTCAGTAATTTGGAAAAAACTGGGAATCTTATTAATGTTTTTTTTTTTTTACATCAACACAGAGTAGGGAAAACTTGTTGAAAGAAACACTAGAAATGTGTAAGTATGTTACCACTGAAGCCTTTTAAAATGTTACCAATGTGCAACAAGCTTTACACTGATTTGCTATCAGCAGATATTTCCTAGTTCTACAGATGCATTAGAACTGCTGAAGTCATTGCGCACTAATCAGTCTTGCCATCTGAGCTCTGCACCTCCTCTTCCTCCCTTTAAAAAAAACATTTCTCTATATTTCTCTTTCAATCCAATGTGTGTGTGACAGAGGGAGATGAGTTTCCCAAGTATATCTAAAACCAAGGGAGTCTGACACATGCCCTTAGAATACTAAGGTCAGGTAATACTTAAACTCTCAGCATGCTGTGGATTGTGGAACACAGCTGTTTGTGTATCAAACAGAGTTAATTTAATCAGCAGCCAAAGAATTTATACAATCCCTAATTTAAGTTTCTAAGCTTTACTATAGCCCAAACTGCCTGCAACAAAATGAGAATCGCTGCTCTGAAAATCCCATACCCAAAATTTACAGCCTTTTCTAAATCTGGAAAAAATGAAATTGCAGATCTTTCACTTTATTGCTTGTTTGAGCTGTGTACGGAGCTGGAGTAACAGCCTTTAATAAACTAACTTGGCAAAGGTTTAAAATGTTTTGGAACAGGAACAACATAACATTGTTATATAGGGTTTTTATAAACAACCCTCTGCTGGGTTAGAAACTTGGCCTCTAAAAAGAATAAATTGGTGGTTTTGTCCAAAACAGACTAATAAAACCCCCAGAAAGCATACATGCATATGTATAAGCACAAAAGTGTGTAATAATGCACAAAAGAACTTGTTTTTTTCTTTGTAAACTCTCTCTAGCCAGCTTTTGGATATTAGTGATATATGTGATAGGGGAAAGTGACTAGGACTGCAAGCAGTCTGGCCAAGGTTTAAGAATTTTAGTCTGGGACACGTTTTCTTTTTTTAAAGGTGGTTTCCTTTACAGAAAGATACAGTGATGACAGATTTGTCAGGCTTGCATGGATTTATACTTTCCTTGACTGTATGTCTCGCCCCATATAAGCAAATCAGGATCGGTTATTTGAACGAGCAGTTTCTAAAAGGAGTGGAATATCAGAAGTGGGAGGACCTGGCATGGCATCATCACTCAGTTTGTCAGAAATGATTCAGAGATTTTTTGGTAAAGAGACATTTTTAAAAAGGGCGGTACTGTTAAATTTCAGAAATGCTTACAATTCCAAGAAAAGGGTTATAGTAAGCAGTTTGAAAAACAGTAAGGAGAAAGATAGGACATGCCATATTTTAAGAAGAGGATTAACGCATCTACTCAAAGTTAGTCAAAACTCTGCTCATTAATTAACTTGCGAGCATGCATGCTTGTACTGGTCATTTTTAAAGTGTCTTCTGATTCTCTC
Organism: Mauremys mutica; assembly: GCF_020497125.1. NCBI lineage: Eukaryota > Metazoa > Chordata > Testudines > Geoemydidae > Mauremys > Mauremys mutica. The sequence goes on along the minus strand of NC_059093.1, from coordinate 13,170,948 downwards.
CCTTTACCAGACGGTCTGCAGAAGCATTAGAAATGTAATGAGCTGTTCTAATTGTGGAAGAAGGAAGTTGAAGTGATTTCAGTCGATTGCTTCTTCTTTAGAAGTGCATCACAGCTTCTATGATGCTCTGACAGGACCTTACTGTGCATTCAGTCAAACATTTTCACAGAACTGATCATTCAGTCATGAAAAATAATGTAACATCTGTTGCAGTTTTCTGTTTAAAGTGTAGCTTACAAAGTAAAAAGGGAAATCTCCCTCCTTTCGTTTTAAAAAAATTAAATTAAAATGTACAGGACCAAACACAGGCACTTTCCAAAGAACAAAAAAGAAACCAAACCATGAATTATTCAATAGTAATAGAGGACAGCTCTGATTTCGGAGGGTCATCACTGGTTGCCTCGGCACTGGCATTAGTCTTTGGCTGCTCCGGCATGTCGTCTTCTTTCTCTGCCAACCCACCCAAAGACCCCAAGGGGAAAGTGCTTTCGCAATTCTGAGTCGACGAGACCTGCGAAATGACAGGCATGTGGACAGAGGAGTTGCTTTCAAACCCATGCTCTCCTAGCTCATATTGCCCGAGGGTCTCTTCCTGCTCCTGGTTTAAGTAGTCCGGGACTAGGAAATCACTAGAAGAGGAGCAAAGGACAGAAGAGAATGTTAACCTTTCAAAGAAACATCAGATACAGCTCTGCTAACTACTGCATTGCGCAGGGAATAAAGAAACTATTAACACAGCATAGAGCTAAAATCTTCACAATGATGTGCTTCACTAAGTGTTATAACTCAGGTTTTAATGACATGTTTGGAGAAGCTAGACCTGGGATATCAATTTTTCATGGTTTATGCAGCCATATTTCCTCAGGGGTAGCTTCATTATCTAGGTTTGAGCCCCCTGAGGATGGGAGTTGATGTTAGTATCGCCACTTGGTGCGGAATGCCTCCATGCCAAAAAAGAGAGCGCTGGAGTTTTGTTTTTTTAAGAACAAACTGAATTTAGTGCAGGTCAATTCAGGTCTATTCAACCTCTGTAGAGGGGCAGGGACTACCAGAGAATCATACACAACCTTCCTCTCAAAGGAGAGGGGTCCAAAGTCAAAGGGAATTACAAAGGATAAAGGAAACAAAAGAGGCAGGGCTGACAAAGATATAACAAAAGTGTGCCAGTGTAGGACTCAGCGCACAGACCTGCAGATGACACCCACTGCTCCAACAAGCCACGGTAAAGAAGTTGGACTGAGAGCTCCAGGCAGCAGCAATGAAAGCCTTGCCTCAAGTTGCCCCGTCAACGTGCCTCAACAATGACACAGGACTATTTGAGATGGCAGAGGGTAGTTCAATTTCAGTAGCCCATTCCATCTTTGGCCTCTCTGCTAAACTATCAATAAGGATGCCAACTGTGATGTTTTTTGTTATGCTGACATCTATCCTATTACAGTAAAACCTGCCTTAGAGACTGCCTCTGACGAGAGACTGCCTGTCATGAATAGTCACTCACTTGCAGAGGCCATGGAACACCACCACTATCTGGCGTGCAAACTTTAAAGAGAGACCACTTCTTACAAGCGACCACTGTTGCTAACTCCCATCAGTGGTCACTCTTGGCAGGTTTCCCTGTACTAAGAAGCGGACTGAATTTCATTTCCTCCCAAGCCACCCAGTCTTGGCTCTTTTGTCACAATAGCTATATAGCTTATTCTCAGAAACTGGGGGCTGAAAATGCTCAGAGGAAAGGTCTCACACACACTACCAATATTTCCTGATTTACTCTGTGCGAGCATGATACAAAATCAACATTTTTTTTTTGCAAATATCCAGCACCAGACATATTCATGACTAAAACCAGTATATGCACTCTTTGGTTTTTCCATGTAGTCCATTCAAAAGGGAGCAGTTTCCTAGAACAATGATATGAGATTCAATGACCCTTTCTTTCTGCAGAAGAGGATGCACTTTTCCAAATCTAGGGGAAATCCAAATCGGGGAACAATGGGAAAATGCTCTATGCTAACATGTTAATCTGTATTTTCAAAAATCAAATAAGGCCCAGGAAATCACTAAAAGGAGTGTGTTTTAATGTATTCAACAACAAAAAAAGAGTGCTTACCACAGCAACCGCATCATCTCGTGGTATATTCATGCTACCTCTGGCACAAGTGGTACCCTCAATGAACTGCACACACCAGAAGGTACTGAACTTTGTACTTTTAAACTATATTTTCAGGGAAAGACAGCTGACAAGCAAACATTTCCTGATTTATGTTCTTTTGGAATTCTTTATACAAGTGGTGTAGAACTAACCACCAAACAAAATGTTGAAACCTTTCATAAGACAAAAAAAGATGACATCTAGAAAACACCTGATAGATTATCGCTGGGGAATTTTAGTTGCTATGATGCAAAGAATAAACTTACAACAGGATTACTTCATACTTTTTAAAACAAACAGCCTACTTACATGTACACATCTGCATTATTGTGAATGAAGGAACTTTTGTTTTATTTTTTAAAACGCAACTTGTTCTCAGGAGATTAAATATTTAACAGTCCCTCTCTCTAGAGTCCCCCTCATTCACTTTCATTTATTTATCCCTCTATTTAAAAATCTCTTGTTTATAAACACTTATCCCATATCAGTGTGATATTACTGTGCTACTTTGACTCCTCAAGACTCATTTACAGGCCTCTGACAAGCTTTTAGCGATATGTTTTTGTATGTTAAGCCAATTCTTTACTATCTGATTAACAAGAAATGTGCAGTAGGCCTGTGTGATTAACAAATTGGAAATTTTAAAATTTGATCATTTAGCAGTAAAATAAACCTAAAAATGAGAATCAAGATGTGATCATCTGGATTCATGCAGCCTCGTAATAAAATCCTCCCCTCAATAAAAAGTACTTTAATAAAATCAGGTCGTAAGTGCACCCCCCATCTAAACAGACAATCCAAACTCTTTCAGATACAGGCATCAAATAATTTATAAAAACTCAGACTGTGGTATATAATGTTATTTTTAGCACTATTAACGTGCTTTTAGATACTATTGAAAAGAGAAGTAGCCTAGTCACTAAGAAGCAATCTTTCCATACTACTGGATTTTTCAATGCCTTATTATACAGTTTATACACACTAAAAAGCAGATCAGAGATTACAGATAGTAGTGCAAGAATGAACGTGACTGCAATTAGCTGGCAACCTGATGAGAGGAACAGCAGGCTGCCCTGAAAGCAGGAAGAGATGATTTAGAAAAAGCAAGTTTCCCTGTTAGGTTTTTGTTGTGCACCTCACCTGCTCTGGAAGTAGTTTGCTAGCTCTGATGCTTCATGGTTCAGACTCCTCAGGTGAACGATTAAATTTCCAGAGTTGGTGAACATGGCGCCACATGTTTTGCACTCGTAAATCCGAGGCTTGCGGATAATATGCCGGGAAACCCGCATGTGGTGTTTATATTCCCCGAAGGAAGTGAAAGTGGCACTACATATCTGGCACCGGAAACAGCGTTTACCTTCGTGCTTCAGGCGATGCATCTTTAGCGAGTAAGCTCGGGTGAACTTTTTCCCACAACGGTCACACTGAAATGGTTTAATGCCTGTGGGAAAAGAGGGGGAAATATTTACTTTGTGCAACTGGAGGTCACATTTGGCGATTTCTGTTCAACAGGACAGTAGCTGTGACCAGTCATAGTAAAGTACTGATTTATTAAGGAGACAAACAGGTTATCTTTAAAATGACAGAAGTGATTAGCATAAACCTGATATTTCTCTCAATCAGATGACAAGGAAGTTTTATAATGACCAGATCCTTATACAGAGAGATACGGTGGATCCTTATATAGTCCTTCTTCATTATATAACTTAACCTGCTGTAAGGCTTCAGTGGATTAGAAACCAAGGCAAAGATACTGAGCTACAGCCAGAGTGTTTGGTGCAGCAGAACCTATAAATCACCTTTGTTGTCTCCTGATCTTGGATCAATTTGAGCTGGGCTGATTGGTGCAACACAGCAACCTTTAGATTGCTTTTAGTAGAAAGTTTCATCAGCTGTCTATAGCCCCAAAGAGAGTTCTGGTAGTAAGGGACTGCCTGGGCATAGGGATACCCTAGCTTATGCAAGGAGCCTGACAAGAGAGTTGTGGTGTAGCCTACACAGTAGCTCCATGCCACCTGAGGATGCTTGCATATAGGGGTGATCCTCTGGGGGTCAGGTAAGCAGGGCCGGCTTTAGGCCAATTCCCGTGAATCTTCAGCGGCATTTCGGCGGCAGCTCTTTCGAATCAGGCCCCGCACATCCTAAAGCCGGCCCTGCAGGTAAGTAAGCCTTAATGCAGCTTTGCACAGTCAAAGGAGCACAAAGCTGCACTAACACATCTGACGATCTGGCCCTTAGTTTTGTCCTACAACCAATTTAGAAGCCTTGTTACCAACTCTCTCATCATTTACTCACCATGCTCATTTCAAAGTGAATACAAATATTACATGGTACAGCAGGAGTTAATTTGCAATGGAATTCCTATGCTTGAGAGAAACACGCTCTCCCTAAACAATCACATCACTACCAACACTAATACTATACAAAAGGTTAAACCACAAAAAGTCCTATTAAATGGTCTGACAGAATTCAGGCCAAGAATCTGGAACTCTGACCTCTATTCACACTACAGTTCAAAAGAAAAAAAATGTTAAATGGTCTAAATTAAGGATGTTGTTTCAGTCCAAGCTGTTAACTTTACTTGTCAATTCCTCTGCTTTCCTCATGTTTAAGTGAGCTCTTTTAATTGTGGCTTCCAACATAGTGAAAACTACAGTTAAGGTTAAACCGAGTCTCTTTATAAACTTGCTTTCACATGCTAACATTCTAAAATATTGTCCTTTGGGGCTGAAACTTTCCATGCTTGGTCTCTGCTCAAAGGCATTTATTTTCTTGAAAAGTTTGAGGCAAATCTCTTCAGCCGTTTGAGTTAAGAGAAAATACTTCTGGCATTTACAGATTGGAAGTTTCTGCACACGAGTAACTCAAAAACAGCTAGTAAAAAATATCTGCCAACTTCCCGTGCAAGTCTTACTGACATCTGCCCACTGACAGATCAGGCTGAAATACTTCATGCATGCTTGGTGGATATCTTAAAATTTTAGCAGCCTACTTGGGACAATTTAATAACCAAATATTCACAGGCAGGTTGTCTTGTTAAATGTCAAATGCCAAAAAACGATATTAATGGATCATTTTTGGACTCAATAACAGTTGCTAGTAAAAACTTGTGCCTTGAGAATCGTCATTCTTCTGCCCACATAAATTTTATGGCATTTATGCAAGATGACATGTCAAATATAAACCAAGAGTAAACGTGTTACTGTTCAATTGCAAGGATCCAATTTCTCTTATATCAAAATGACTTGTATAGATTTAAACATTTTATTAGGTAAATAGTGGTTAACTCCACCAACAGTTGCTTACTATATACACTTTCTATAACTTATTGTGTATTTCAGCCATAAACATGTTTAAAATATCAAAACTATTACGAATAATCTGATTTCTTAAAAACCATCAGCAAGGATCAACCATTCTGAATGATGGGCACAAATTCCATGTGGTATTCAATTATAAGGGGCATCTTCGAGGCCTGCATTGTAACTGTTAAAAGTATCTCTGCATTCACTGGACTATCAAAGACACAGTTAATGATGATCTAGCAAAGCCTACACAACGGGTGGGCAAACTACCGCCCACGGGCCGGATCCGGTCCCTCAGGCCTTTGGATCTGGCCCACGGGACTGCTCCCCATGGTGCCGTGGGCCCTGCGCTGCTCTCCAGAAGCGGCCAGCAAGACTTCCCTGAGGCCCCCGGATGGGGGGGGGGGGCGGCACAGGGCTCCCTGCATTGCTCTTGCCTCCAGGCACTGCCCACCTCAGCTCCCATTGGCCGGGGAGCTTCGGGGGAGGTACCTGGAGGCACAGCAAGGGCAGCACACGCAGAGCCCTCGTCCCCTCTCCCCCAGGGGACGCAGCACTTCCTGGAGCATCCCAGGGCCGGGGACAGGGCAGGCGGGCAGGGAACCTGCCCTGGCACGGGCGCGCGCCACTGTCACCCTGGAGCCCGAAGGCCTTCTGCCCCCCCACTCCCTACCCTGAGCCCCCTCGTACACTCCGCACCCCTCCTCTGCCCCAATCCCCTGCCCTGAGCCCCTTCCTGCACATTGCACCCCTCCTCTGCCCCAATCCTCTGCTCTGGGCCCCTTCCTGCACACTGTACCCCCTCCCACACCCCAACTCCCTGTCCTGCATACAATTTCCCCACCCAGATGTGGTCCTCGGCCCAAAAAGTTTGCCCACCCCCGTCCTAAACTGTTAAATCTCTGGGTGGCAAACAATAACAACCTCATTAACAGCGAATCCTTTGGTCACTTGTCTGAAAGAAAACAAAATGGCTGCAAAGAAGTTTGGAGAGAAAGGTTGATTCAAAAGAGGCAGACCTGATACTTAACTCTTGCTAAATGACACTGATTGCAACTACTTAATTTATTAGTCATTTTGATTGCTCCCCTTCACCCATCCCTGCAGAAGTTTCTGAGACACAGGAGGACATAACTACTAATCTCAGCTACCTACTTTGGATAAAATGGTTTTGGTCACAGCTTTCTTAGGATTTATGAGTCTCTTCAAGCAACACAGCAGACAATTCTGACATCCAAGGATGAACTCCAATCTACACCACTTGAGATTGGTATAATAAAAAAATCCTTTGCAAGTATTGTACTGCACTGGCTTCACAGGGCTTGTCTACACTAGAAACTTGCACGGGCGCAGCTGTACTGATGCAGCTGTGCTGCTGTCGCGCTTCTGGTGAAGACGCTCTAAGCTGATAGGAGAAAGCTCTCCCCTCGGCTTAATAATGCCACCTCTGCAAGAAGCAGCAGCTGAGTTGGCAGGAGAAGCTCTCTAGCTGACATTGTGCTGTCTACACCAGCACTTAGGGCAGTATAACTACATTGCTCAGGGTGTGGATGATTCACACCCCTGAGCAACATAGCTTAACATCTTGGTTTTGCCTCAAACCTTTCCATAAAAGCAGGAACCCCATTACTGTATGAATGTTTTATTCCATTAACTTTAATAAATGTTTTCATCCATACAAAGTTTAATTATTGTGCAACACTGCTAGACTGTATGTGGGAAAAATAGGTATACACACAGTGGTTAATCCCAATTTTTAGAAAAAGTCTCCCCCTTCTGAAAAAGAGATTGAAGCAAAAAACGTCAATTTGCACACAGCAGTTCATTTAAAAACAAACAGTTGCAATACTAAGCATGCTGTAAAACCAGCAAGCATCCTGGATCCATGATCGACTTATTCATGGAAACAGTGAAGTTTCTTACCTGAGTGGATGAGCATGTGCTGTTTTAAGTTCTGAATGCGGGTGAATCGGACCCCACAGGTTGGACACTGAAAAGGTCTATCCGGGCCATTTGGGCTGGGTCTCTCTGTGCTACTGGTAGAAGGGGCAATGTAGAGTTGGTAGGGATACTGAACATTCTCCAACCTGGGGGGAGAAAAAAAATCACTAATTTACAAGCAGGCTAGAAAAAAAAAAAGGAGATGGCTTGTCCAAAGAAAAGCTGACCTGAGGCAAGAAATGACATTGGCCTCTGACCTCAATTTCTTTGGAAACAGTCACTGAACACTAGCTGTACAATGCACTTCGTTTTTCAGAGAACATGTATACATATTGAATACATGCATTCTTCCAAAAGTACATAACGATGTGCAACTGGCAAATGGACCAAGAGAAAGAATTTAGTAAGATGGGAAAGCAAATCCATTTTTTTATTTTTGCAGTTCCCGTGACATTTAAAGGAAACTGAGGCACGACAGTTTTCATTTTCAGCTCAAGTCAGACTCAATAATTAATCACTAATATGATTTACAATTTCAAGTCATTAGCTTGTCCAGCAGGCAGCAAGAAAGTAAACTGCATTAGTTCATACTGGATGTTTGTTTGATACAGCCTGTTGCGTGACAGGATATGTATCAGTATGTTTCAAAGTTAGCTAAACTTGGTTATAATTTTAAGGTCACTAGGTAGCAGATGAAAGAAATATTTTAACTTTCGAAGAAATTAATTACCTGACATTATCTAAGTACCCTCACCTATTATCTAACTGCAAACTAACTGGGGGGAATATAGCATTGTAATTTGGTCCTCTGGTGTGGTGTTTTCTTCCCAGTGGACGGGACACGTTAGTCAACTAGAAACAGCCCTGCCTGTCACTTAAACACAAACGTAAAAATGGCCATACTGGCAGTGGCCAGTGCCAGACAGCATCAAGGGAATGAACAGAACGCGACAATTATTGAATGATCTATCCTGTCATCCCATCCAGTTTCTGTCAGTCAGAGGTTTAGGGACACCCACAGCATGGGGTTGCATTCCTGATCATCTTGGCCAACAGCCATTGATGGACCTATCCTCCATGAACTTATCTAATTCTTTTTTGAACCCAGTTATACATTTGGCCTGCATTACTTCCCCTGGCAACAAGTACTACAGGTTAACTGTGTGTTGTGTGAAGTAGTACTTCCTTATGTTAGTTTTAAACCTGTTGCCTATTAGTTTCTTTGAGTGATCCCTGGTTCTTGTGTTACATGAAGGGGTAAACAACACTTCCCTATTCACTTTCTCCACACCGCTCATGATTTTATAGACCCTATCATATCCCCCCTTTCCTAAGCTGAACAAAGTCTTTTTAACCTCTCCTCACATAGAAGCTGTTCCAAACCCCAATCATTTCGGTTGCCCTCTTCTGTATCTTTTCCAATTCTAATACATCCTTTTTGAGATGAAACAAGCAGAACTGTACACAGTATTCCAGGTGTGGATGTCATGGATTTATATAGTGGCATCACAATATTTTCTGTCTGATTATACATCCCTTTCGTAATGGTTCCTAACATTTTTAGCTTTTTTGACTGCAGCTTCACCCTGAATGGATGCTTTCCGAGAACTAGTCACAATGACTCCAAGAGTTTTCTTGAATGGTAATAGCTAATTTAAACCTCATCATTTTATATGTATAGTTGGGATTATGTTTTCCTAATATGCATTACTTTGAGCATATCAACATTGAATTTCATTTGCCATTTTGTTGCCCGGTCACCCAGTTTTGTAAGATCCTTTTGTAACTCTTTGCAGCCAGCTTTGGACTATCGTCAGTAATTTTGCAACATCTGCAAATTTTGCCAGCTCACTGTTTACCCCTTTTTCCAGATCATTTATGAACATGTTGAATATCAGAGGTCCCTGTACAGTTCCTTGAGGGACCCAGCTATTTATCAATCTCCACTGTGAAACTGACCATTTATTCCCACCCTGTGTTTCCTACCTTCTAATCAGTTACTGATTGAAAAGAGGACCTTCCCTCCTATCCCTTGTGACACTGGCAGACCAACCAACCTATGCAGGACCCATAACAACTTAACAGGAGGCATTACAATTGTATCAGGATAATTCACTGGTATGTGAATTTCTAAGAGATGTACTAGACCAGCAATCATTAACCCACTCATTTGTCATAACAGACATCAAGGGTATTTGTCTGTGTTTACCTATATCTTGTCAGAAGTTTATCAATGTAACCAAATTAGCTTTTAGATTCTAAGTCCGTTTTCATGTCTTAATTACCTTACATTATATACGTGACTGTATTCAGTTAACCTTAAAATCAAAGATGTCAGACACTGCAGGAAATGTATATTACCTACATTATCTTCAGCTTCTCTCTCTTTGTTATAATGGAGGACCAGCTAATTGCACTATGTAAATGAGCGTAACTAGTGTACCTGTGTATGCATAGGAAACAGAAGATTAACTTCAAAACAAAGTTTAACAAATGAGCTGCATTGCCTATTCTTCCTAGGAGAAAAGCCCTGAGGAGGCTGTCAGCCTGCTGGAGAGCTATAAAAGTGAAACCTCGGGCCTGATCCTGCATCTCTTGTCTGCCAAACTGTAAACAGGGAATGTTTAAGCTGTGGGACTGAGATCCTCCAAACAGCTATTTGGAATACCCTGGAAAATCCACGGAAAAATCTAACAGACTTTACATCTAAGCTGCCTTTAGATTCTGACCTATTGGGATAATTCCAAAGAGACTTTTGCAAGCCAGCAGATATAACATCACTGCTACAATCCTGATCTATGAACACTGAAAATCACTAGTATGTATATCGGGGCAGGCAAACTACGGTCCACGGGATTGCCACCTCCTTGGCACTGCGGGCCCCGCGCTGCTCCCAGAAGCGACCGACACCACGTCCCTGCAGCCGGGGGCGGGGGGGGGCGCAAAGAGGGCTTTGTGCACTGATCTCACATGCAGGCACCACCCCCGCAGCTCCCATTGGTCAGCAATGGGGAACCACGGCCAATGGGAGCTGTGGGGCAGGTACCCGCAGGCGAGGGCAGTGTCTTAGCCCCATTGCATGCCGCTGCCACCCTGGTACCGCTTCAGGTAAGCGACGCTGGGCTGGAGCCTGCACCCCAAACCCCCTTCCCTGAGCCCCTCCTGCACCCCAACTCCCTGCCCTGAGTCCCTTCCTGCACAGCACACCCCCTCCCATACCCCAACCCCCTGCCCCAGCCCTACATTCATGGCCCTGCATGCAATTTCACCGCCCAGATGTGGCCCTCGGGCCAAAAAGTTTGCCCACCCCGATGTATGAGATTCCTTAACCATTCCAATAACTCTCTTCTTTTATTAATAAATCTTTAGTTAATTTACTAAGGATTGGCTGACAGTGTGATATTTGGGTAATATCTGAAATACATATTGTCCTGGGGTAAATGTCTGAGTCTTCGGGATTAGTAAGAACCTCACATATAACGAATTAGGTTTTCAATAACTCTTCACTATATTAACCTGTTTGTCGTGAAGGGAACCAAGGGCTGAAATGCCTAAAGGGGGCTGTGTTTGGCTTCTGGTTAACCAGTGTGGCACCACAGAAGCTCTTTTGTTACTGGCTTGGTAATCTAATGATAGAAAAACCCTCACCAGTTTGGGGGGGGGGGGTTGTCTGCCCTATTTCTTCCAGTCTGCCCTAAGTGTGGCACTCAGTGTGGCCCACCCAGGCACACTCCTTCACTATATCTACTGGATCACCCTTGTTCACATGCTTGTGGACAAGGGTGATCCAGGTGATAAAAATGGCCTTTTCTATTATCTGTGCTTACCTGAAAATTTCCTATTCCTGTGGCTGCTGCAGCCTGCTCACAGCTTAGGGGCAGAACCAGGCCTGTCTATCACTGGCAGCAGGGGATTGCCCTACAACTTGATGTTCCCTGCAGTTGAGACAACTTCCACAACCAGGATAATTTTCTCCCTAACGGAACAAAACCAAATAGCTACATGTCAATTTCCATCTCTATTCTGGAAAATCCACTGGCCTCTAGGGTGGGCTGGATCTGTGGATCTTAAAACTCAAAAAAAGGAATTTTTCAGGTAAGCGGATATATTTTCCTACACTTCATCATTTGAAAGTTAACAGATCCATTACAATGGGATTTTCACAGCAGTGGAGGAACTCGGATCATCCCTTAAATATGGACATCCAATGTAGTGTTCCTTCCCCTGAGCACTAAGACATGGAAGAATACTTCTGCTAAAAAAAACAGCATTTACTAATAACTGGATTTACCAGTATGCAGAATTGTAGTGAATTTATGCATCAGTGGTCGTTTGGCCACCGAGCAGATCTCAATACAGGAAATACGACTTCTCTGCCCTGAGAATGTCAGTGCTCCTGAAGTTTGGACTTGATACTCAAGAGAAGGAAGAATATTTCTTGACTTTACTTTAGGAATGAATGGTATGACATAGCTGAGAGGACTACACTTGTCTGAATGAAAAATACAATAGTGGGTCTCAACTGAGAAAGCTCCTAACCAACTTCAAAGCTCCTCTGATTGGAGATTACAGATACTGGGAGCTTTACTTTAATGGACAGGAAGTATAAGGACACCTCCTACAGGGGCTCAATCTGGGTAACACTCTAAGGAGCAGAATGAGGTTCCAAAGTCATGCTCTATGGCCTCACAGAGCTAGAATAACAACTGTTGCCTTAAAAAAGTACTTAATGCTGGGATTTGTACAAAATTCCCTTTTCCTGAGCATGTTGATAACATTATACTAGAGACATGACCTTTTTACTTGGACACTTATTCACTGACACTAAGGCCCTCCCGTAGGAATTCCAGGCTATATTTCACTTGTTTAACATTGTAGTTAAATTACAGACTTTGCATCAACCAGCAGAATAAGTTCTATTTGTTGAATGATTTTTAGGGTCATGAGAATGAATTCACTTCATTCATGTATCCATTTTAAACCTGTCTGGATTGGGCTTTTTTCCCCCCCTCAGAGGAGGTCTACTACTGCAAAAACCAGACATTGGAAGGCTTAATGCTAGGTTAACGAGGCCTGACAGAAAGACATCAGTTTCACTGCCACTCACTCCTTCCTATTTTTTGTATGGTTCTAGGGAGCAGTGGAAAAGGTGGGAAGGCACACAGTAGAGGCACTGCTCAGCTTTGTAAGTAAATTCTGATCTATATCCCAGTCCCGACATGCGGAAAGGCCACAGGGTGCTTTATTGTTGTTTCCAGATGCAAACAGGTGACTCACCACCCACTACACTAACTTACAATGAGTACGAACATTTCTTGGTGCAGGGTCCACTTTAATCAAACTTCTGCCATGTAAGCCTTGGTGTTCATCTCCCCTTTGATAGACAGTGCACACAGGGATAGTAAACTTTGCTCTGCCCAGGACCGGAGAAGTTGATTTTTCTATGTGATTGATCCGATCATGTTTCCCATGTTTATTTATAAAAAACCTATCAGATACTTTCACTGTCGCAACCCAAACAAGTCTGTGACCCATGGAAGGAACAGTGTTCTGAGGCCTCCATGAATCATTGTGTCCCAGATCATTGGTGTTGTGCTCTGCTTTTTCTGGTACCTATTCCCTGGATTGAACTGAAAAAGCCCTCTCCATTACCCCCAGCTAGCATCAAATGAAGATTGCTCTGCTTGGTTTGCTAGTGGGTGGATCCCTTCAAAAAATCTGATTTAGTACACTCATCTGAGAGAGTGGAGACTATCCAATGAGACCTTGATCTCTGCCAGTGGATGTGATGCAGAGGAGGAGAACAAGAATTACTGGATGTTTCTCATCAACTCTTGATCGCTGAAGCATGTCTGTGTATAAGAACAGCATGTCCTATAGAGATGTATTTTTGTTTCTGTGATACTGCATGCCCTTCCTTTGTTCTTCATCTTCTGCTAAAAATGGTCTGAGGTGAAACCTTGCATCTGATAGTATTTATTCTCATCCCAATCCTATGATTAACTTCCCTGGCACCATATGACTGCGTTCATCATGTATCCAAGGTATCTTAGAAAACATATCCCTGTATTTTTTTGCAGCTGACTCTGTACAGAGTCCTGGTCAGAAAAATTATCGAGGAAGAGAACAGAATTTGTGTCTTCCTTAAAGTCAATATTAATAATGGCATGATCCTGGAAGAGACCCTGATTTGACCATTTGTCAAATCAAATGGTAATACAAGCTAAGAAAATAAAAATCTGCCATCTGCATGAAAGAGGGGAGAATTGTCTACGTGATGGTGAAATGGGAAAGATAAGCATCCTTAAGGAATTTATGCCCTGGTCTGTTTGTTCCTGACTGCATGAGGCTAGAAAACAGGATGGGGAAAGGGTTGTGCTGCTCTGATCTGAATTAAACCATGGATGGTTTCATTCACATCCTGGCATTTCCATAGGTTGCTTGAGATTCAGAGTGGACAAAACTGTTCATGAGATTCTTGCCTTAGAATACCTCCTGTGGACAATGTCCAGTGACCTCATTTTAACTAAAGCGATTGGTAGCCATTCGCTCCCAAACTGAAGGACTCAGAAACCAAACACAGATCTAAATCCAGATAGGCCTGGCTTGGGAGTCATGCATATAGTTCTGAGGCAACTGAGAGCAGCTACTGACCTTGCCTCAGTTGCCTGCTCTTGCTCTAGCTACCACTTGCAGTATTTTCTCCTGCTGTACTTCAGAGACTACTTCAATTTGCCTTATGACCCATAACGAAGGTTAAGATTTTGTCTCTCATATTTTTAGTAAAAATCACAGACAGGCAAAGAAAAATTCACAGAAGCCCATGACCTATCCATGACTTTTACTAAAAATATGCATGACAAAATGGGGAGCTGAGGGTCCCCACACCACCCCTAGGGACCCAGCTGGGAGCTGCAGGGCAACCCGCTGGCCCCTGGCTCCCAACTGCAGGGCACCCCGCCGGCCCCTGGCTCCCGGGGTGCCCTGGCCAGCCGCAGCGGCTCTGAGCTCCCTGATCAAGGTGGCTGGGAGCTCAGGACCCTGGAGTTCCCAGCCACCATGGGGGATGGGACGACCCTGCAGCTCCCAGGTGCTGCAGGCTCAAGTCACGGAGGTCTCTGGAAGTCACTGAATCCACTACTTCTGTGACAAAATCGTAGCCCTACCCATATAACATCTACGTCAGTGGTTCGCAACCTGCGGTCCATGGGCTGCATGCAGCCCAATCAGCACACAGCTACGGCTCATGTGACATCCTCAGGGCCATACAGGTAGTATATATATTGTGTGGATGCAGCCCACATAACACATATAGAGCTGCATATATGACCCACAATGGCAAATATTGCTTTAGGTGCACGCTGCACTCAATGGAGGCGTCCAGAGGGAACAGTGCTGATTTTGTTTATTTCCCCTTTGGAAATTTGTTCCTATAATCTTGCTTTGAGGAGAGACTGGGCTCAGAATGCTCCTAAACTATTTCAAGTGTCTAGCAATCTCTGTGTCCTGAAAGAGGCTGGGTTTGTCGCCTCTCCTTCCCCACAAAAGACATGGCATGAAGTTCAAGAATGAACTCCCCAGAAACTCTACCCGTCTCTAGCACAAGGGATCGACTTGGGCCTGATAGGTCTGCATTTCTCCTGGAGGGCCCAGCCTGGGGTATCAGCAGGGAACACTATGCCTGTTATGGAGGTGGCAGCAGCTTTGGTAGAGTCCATGCTGTGTCCACTGTCCTTTATCCATGGCCTCAGAGAACGTGAGGGGGATGAGGCAGCTGAACTCTGCAGTTGGAGGTATGGCTGCTGCTGCAGGCTGTATGGTGCACTGCCCTTTAGGTAATGTTCCACTCACAAAGCCGAAGGAGAGGGACTTACTTGTCCCTGGAGCCAGTTTTTCCAACCTTGCTTAGCTATTTTCCTGCCTGGGGGAAGGGGTCTGAGGTGACCCCACCTGGATTGCGCTGGAGAGAGACTGCGTTCTGCCCACAGAGTCAGACGAGCTCACCAAGGAGATACTTGAAGAGGGGAGAAAGCAGGAGACATGCACCTTTCCTTTTGCCTCTGGCTTTTTTTGGCCTAGCTCATTCCCTGAAGCCTGCAGGAGCACCAGCTGATGCTGATGCAAATGCCTCAGAAGGCAAAGCAGAGCTGAGGGGACAAGCTCCCTGAAAGGCAAACGCCATCCTGAGATAACTGGTAATCAAACAATATTTTATTGAGTTAAAATAGTAAGAAATCTGAAATAGGGTTTGGAATTGCAGAAAGCTCTGCGGCAAGGCGGGCTTTGGTGAGCCATCTGCTTGTCCCTGGGGAGGCAGATAAAACTGGAGGGCATTTCAGGAAGCAGGGCATTTTCTAGCTCCCAATGACTGACAGGTCAATCTCTTCCCCATGCTGCAAGCTGGCTGAAGTACCCATCCTCATGGATCTGTGGACCTTAGCACAAGGAAGAAATGTAAAAACAAAATCACCTTTTCCCTCCCTTCCTTGCATTCTATACACTCACTTATTTAAATATTTGGAAGCTGTGAGCAATTCCTGTTACATCAGGTATAATGGGGAAAATCTAAACTAAAAACAAACATTTTTGGACTCTTTGTAAACATACATAAAAAAGCTTCATTTTAAGTAAGAAATATTTTGTAATTTTTAAAAATTAAATAAAAGCACAGAAAACATTCCAATCAGCCCAGATCAAGAAACAAGAATTGTTAATTATAATTAATGTGTTATAACCTCCAGATATCACATTCTATAAGCAACTGATCTGCTTTTGACATTCTGCAAATGGACTGGAATGCATATTCAGCTATGCAAAACTAAATCCTGACAAATATGAATACTAAAACATTGCGTTTGTCCCAAGAATGCCCCCCACTTGTAGAGATGGACAAGCCATTTGAATAGATTCTCATTAGACTTTCCAAACATTATATATTTCAGTACTTGTAATTTGCCTCAACTTAATTTAACAGTAGCTAATAAACTAGACTAAACATTTAACCAGTCTACTACATATCCATATTATGGAAATTTACAATCTAATAATGTTCAACAGAAGAAAGAATACTACAGAAATCAGTTCAATGAGAATAGTTCAAATACATAAAACATTCATGTGTCTACTTCAAGTCATGTATCATATGACCTGCTTTTGAAACAAGGAGGCTATTTAATCGTATTAAGCAATTAACACTGAATGAAGATATTTTACCAGAAAAAAATATTTTATAATCAATATGATTTTTGCATGGAGAGCATATTTAGATTAGAATACAAAGACTAGCCCAACAGAAGAGCAGCACATGCATAATCAACTAAGTGTTTCAAGATGCAAATCTACTATGTCTGTCTAAAACTTGATTCTGAGTTTCAAGAATCAATAAAGGAATTTCCAGCTGAGGTTTAAACTAATGATCCATATAGAAAAAACCCAATGAGCAAAGTTTTTGTATCCATATCTGCTAACCAAGTGTGTTTAAAGCTTTGTTCAGTAACAGAAGCTCTACTGAGTGATAGCAGTAGCACACACAGTTCTTATGCTTATTTCAGATAGGAAAAAATCCTGTTGCTCCCAGGAACCTGGAGTAAATTCAAGCTATATTTGGGGTATAGTGTTTCTCGAGTGAGCCTAGGGCATAATAATGCTATCTGTAGGAGGAAGCATTTAGATTGATTTTTTTTAAACAGAAGGTGACTAAGAGTTACAGGCTTTATTGTACTCAGAACACATGAGGAATCAGCATCCAACTCACTTCTAAAGCATCTATTTTAATTCATTGTGCAGCATTTAGAATAATGACCTGCCCAGGAGGCCAGTTTACTGTCTTCCAGACAAAACCAGAGCCCCTTATATTATACATGTACATGCACTGAAAGAGAAAGAGAAATAAACTACAATTTGTTTATTCCTCAGAGAGAAGAGCAGGAGAGCAGTTAAAGATTTTTCTGTTGATTGTGTACTACTGAGCTGAGCAGATTTGAATGTTGATAATGGTAATAAAGTCTGTTCTAGACTGAGAATAAAGTTTTGGGGTAGATAAAAAGGTCTTCCCACTACATTAGAGTTAAGAGTGAGCTTCCTGGGACTAGGAAACTCTGCCTTAAATATTTAGCCAATTTACGGGGTAGGGCCTGTAACCTGCATTTGAACTTATAAAATAAACCATTTGGTTTAGAAAATCCAAAGTCCCAGAGTGCAGAATTCTGTTCTTAATAAATGCACACAGCTAGCAGCTTTTTCAGTTCTGTGTAAACAGTACACAAATCCTGCTGGATTTTACTGATGGTTCTACAAATCTGTGTTTGGGAATTTTTCAAGCATGGACTTAAAATGGGGCATAAATTCCTATTTCTCCTTTACATGTAAATTTCATAATTTTCTATTCAGTTTTTGATTAATTTATTCTCGCATGATTTTTTTTAATAGGTGGTGTCCGAATTTGATCCATGGCTGAAATCTGTCTGTGGCAGTTTTTGTTGTTGTTGACTAGTATCTTTTTAAAAACCGGGATAGAGATGAACTTGGGAGCAGATCTGGTGGAACAGGTAGTTTTTAAAAGGATATTTAGCGTTATTTTAACTATTAGTCATAGCTATAAGAACTATGTTATTATTATAACTAAGTTTACACACCAAAGTGTGTAAAATCTTCTCAATCATACACTAAATCTTTTGCCAGCAGCTACATTCTTTTTTCACGTGTAACCCTACAATGGAGAAAGTTTTACTTATCAGCTGCCAACAGAGATTTTATGTGCTAGAAAAGTGCAGCTGCTGGCTGATGACGTCTTCTCTAACAGACTCTGCAACTGTGTCAGAGCTTCTGGAACAGCCCTCAAAGGGTCCATAACTCTTGCCCAAGACCAACTCCCTTGATCAAAACATTTAAACACTAGGAAATTAATATATTAAAAGCTTCGCTGGGAAACAGTGTGGCTCCATACATACCACACATGACAAAAACTAGAAAAGCTAGGAAATAAAAAGTTATGCTACCCAACAGCACATACCCCATGCTCCACCCACAAGCACATACCTTCCTTTCAACACAACTACCATACACTTCAGTCCATGCTCCCATAACCTTAACTCTATATAACTAGATATGCCAGCCTTCCATCACCCACTTTAACAAGCTACCCACTCCCAGCACAGCAAACTACTAAACATTTACAATGAATAGTGATGAAACAGGGTATTCTGGTAAAGGTATATTAAGATCCGATTGAGGGGACAGAGTTACTGTTGTGGTATGTGTGATGTACAGTAGTTGCCATAGCTGTCTCTCTCTCTTTGGGTGGAAGAGGAGAAGATATGTACTATTATGTGGATTAATTTTTCATTTCCTTGCTTGTGTGTCAGATATACACTGTATGCAACAACCTTAACTGTTTCACAATGAAGTCTGTATATAAAAACAGAATAGTGTGAATACACAGCACAGGAATAAGCTCATCACTTTCCTATTCAGTTTAAGTTGGAAACTTCGCAAAAGAAAGCAGTACAACTGCTAAGCAAACGTGGACTTTCATCACCTCTGCTCTCCTAAAGTATTTGATCCTTCGGGCACTGATCGTACTTTATTCAACATAAAGTATATGTATGAGCAGCTAACCTTTCTCCAAGCAGGGCTGGGGCAAGTTAATTATAGCATACCACTCACTCACTACAGAACAGTTTGCACGCTATGTTGGTACATACCGATCATCATCATCTGCATGAGCATTAGTGCCAGAGGTACTTTGGAGAGTGGGTAATCCCTCAGTAACCCCTTCATCTATTGAACCTGGGGAAGAAAAAAGGAACATCAATTTGCAGTGTAATGCAAGTAAAAGTGCTCAAAAGGTGGGTAACTACATGTAAACGCTCTCTACCAAGAGTCTCCTGCAGACACTCTTTACTGGTTGGAGGCACACTAATACTGCCAGAGCTCCTTCAAAACCAGCAGCATTCAGACCTCAGGATTCTTCCCTACTTTATCAAGAATTCAGCAGAGGGAAGAGCAACGTTAATATATGGTCAAATATTCAGTGGGCCTACAAAATGAGAGGATAAATTAAAAGACTAATACAATTGTGTTAAAATGCAGTAATGGTCGTCAATCAGTGTTTTTTTTCTCCTACACTAGCACTTCTAAGCAAGAAAATGCTAATTTCAGGTAAAACAACTATGCGCTGAGATTTTTCAAAATGTTAAGGGATACTAAGCAATTTAATCCTGCTGCTGTCTTGGATCTTTATTTCCCATACCTTATGCATCCTCCATACATAAGGATATTTAATAAAAGAATGCCAATTCCAGGTTCTCGGTGCCCTTGGCAGATTAAAAATGCAGTCCAAAGGAGACTAAACTGTAGTATACCCACCACCTATTACTGCAAGGGAGATGCCAGTCTGCATAATGGTTCATTAGGACACACAACGTTTTGGGAAATTTAGCTGAACTGAGCTTTGGAAACAGATCTAGTATAATATCAGCACTAAATCAAACCTTGATATCCTTACTTAGTTTGTGTAAATAATATAAGGAGATATACCTATCTCATAGACCTGGAAGGGACCCCAAAGGGTCATTGAGTCCAGCCCCCTGCCTTCACTAGCAGGACTAAGTACTGATTTTGCCCCAAATCCCTAAATGGCCCCATCAAGGACTGAGCTCACAATGCTGGGTTTAGAAGGCCAATGCTCAAACCACTGAGCTATCCCTCCTCCTCAAATCATTGTTCAGACAAGTCTCCTTTGATTCAATGAGAGTTTTGCTTGACAGAGGACCGAGTAAACTGAGTAACAGCATCAAGATCAGAGTGGATAAATATCAGTGATTAAAAAAAAAGATTTTATTTAAATCTGATTTTTTTGATAAAATGCTTTTTGAGGAAAAAACTATCTAAAGATACATTATAGCTCAAAGATATCTCATCGTGGAATAGGGATTAGAAATTCTAATTCTATAGTATGAGACAATATATTACTGTAATGTTTAAGAAAAGTTTTGTAAATGAGTTCCAACAGTTCATGGATTAGAGACCCAATCTTATGGGGTTCCAGGGGCTTCTGTACAGATTATTTAGGTTAATCTTTCTATCTACCCAATGGGACTCAGTGCTCAGTCTAGAAGATACCATCAGAGATGCTTAGTTTTGCAGTTCTCAAACTGTGGATTTGTGTCTCCAGAGATAACATGCTTGTTAACAGCAAAAATGGTGGTTGTTTTTTTTAAAGTTTGTTTTTTAAAAAAAATATTTAACTATTTTAATTAAAAACAAACAAACCAACCTGATTTTAAAAAAACTTGAATGCTTAAATAAAAAAAATAATATGCTTGTTTTGTTAAAATATTATGTGTTTGCTGTTGAAGAAAAAAGTCCAGAATACATAACATGGTTGTTTTAGTTAAATAAAACAATTTAACTGTCTGTCTGGTGATGTTCTCCTCCTAATATAGCATGGAAAGAAAATCCTCCAAATATTAATGATTAACTTGTTGAATTGGAGATAGTCAACCTCCCAGTGTCATAAATATCTGCTTCAATTACCTTTGGCAAATGAAATAACCAATAATTCATTTTCTGATATAGCTGTAAAACCAATCTGAAAAGTTTTCAAAGTAAATCACTTTAAAAATGCATAGTGTGAACCTTCCAAAAAGGAAACCTACATCTATCTCTGAGTTGTGAAGAATATGTATTAAGGTTATAACAACCATCAAGAATGCACTTTTATGTAGAAATCCATGATTAAACAGAGTCTTCCTGACTAGTGATTTAAATCAATTTGATTTAAATCAAATCCACTCTGATCACGATTGGACTGCATTTCACCCCAACAGAAAGGGGATAAGGAAGTTGATCAGGTCTTAGTGTCAATTTAGTTCCATGAAATATAAAGCAGTACAAAAAACATCCTCTCTGCTAGAAAAACAGCCTCCTGTTCGGTAATGTGGTACAACCAGTGTGCTCCACACTGTTGCTTCTGCAGGTTGAGAGCACTGCACACACCAGGGGAGTGACTTGCATTCCTCCATCATCCCTAACCCTGCCATCTCCATGTGTGCCATCCTCCCATCCCCTTCTACTTCAGAGACTCTCTGCACTTTCCCACGCCAGGAGCTCTGTGTGCTCTCTCCCCTCCCCACCTCAATTCCCTCCTTCACATACCAGTCTGTGGCCCCTCAACTGCTCCTGTGCAGCGGATGCGGGGCAGGGGTTTAGAGAGAAGGGGAGGAGTTGAGACGGGGCCTAGGGCTGAGCAGGGGTTGAGCACATCTGGGGAAAATTAGAAGCCGGAGCCTGTGTACCCACCCCATTCTAGGATCTCCTTTTTAATTCCCCCATGCCAGGGGCTCTGCATGCCTCCTCCATTTCCCCCTTCCCACCATTCTCATGTATTTTCTGTCTGGGAATTAAGTCATGGGGTATGTCTACACAGCAAAGAAAAACCCATGACTGGCTTGTGTCAGCCAACTTGGGGTCACGGGGCTGTTTCACTGCTGTGTAGACTTCCAAGTGCTGGCTGGCCCCAAAATTCTGGAACCCTCCCACTCTGCAGGGTCCTAGAGCTCAGGCTCCGGCCTGAGCCCAGAATTCTACACAGCAACAAAACAGCCCCGCAGCCTAAGCCCCGTGGACCTGAGTCGGCTACCAGGGGACATGTAATCAATTGTGTGGAGTCATTAAAAGGAACATAGGAGTGGCAGGAGAATATACTGATATATCAGTGAGAAATAAACTGCAACATACCAAAAAAGACAATGAAACTTAGGGTCAGGAGAAGGAAAACAAATCATACCCACTGAAAAGAGTTTTACCCACTGTATTTATCATATTCAAGTAGCCTGAAAGACAACTAACTATGCTGCTTCCTTTTGATCAGGATCCAGTGTGATCTGTACAGAAAATGTAGACATACCACTAGGGTGTCAGCTTCTTAAGATGAAGTGAGACCATGGGCAGAACTGATATGAGGCTACTGTTATGCAGGAAGGTGTTAATGGCTGCAATCAACCATCTCAGATCTATAGACAATTACAGATCTGGTTGACACTGATGTGAGTGCTCACCAGATGCTTGGTGGTGGTGGGGGGAGATGCACGGCTCTACATGTCCCTCATTTTCCCTTTTCAGGTTTTCCAATTTCAGCAAAAATAAATAAGGTTCTGAAGTTCTGGAATTGTTCGATGTGGCATTCCAAAGTTATTGTTACGAACACAAAATGAAATGTCATCGGGTTGCTTCATTCAGTGCTAGTGTCCAGTGCAATCCTGTGCAAACCTCTTAAGCATAACTGACCTGCTGAAACTTTCGGTTATGGACATCTTAAATCCTGTATTCCTATTTAGCTTGATCCTACGGCTTTGGATATCTTAAGTGAGTGCCATATATCTAGCCAGTTCATGGTACAATCACATACGGCCTGTTACATAACCTAGCTCCATTATGTTTTTAAAGTATCTCAAGTTACAGGTTTCTTAAAATCCATACAAGAACCAACTTGATTTCCTTAAGTTTTCTACAGCTTGTAGCTAAAGCAACAGGGTTTACATCCATCCTCCAACAAGAGGTCAACTAGCTGTTAGATTTGTATCTATGGCTATGTCTACACTACCACTTACATCGGTGTAACTTGTCATTCAGGGATGTGAAAAAACACACCCCTGAGCGACATAAGTTAAATTGACATAAGCGCCAGTGCGGACAGCGCTATGTTGGTGGGAGAGCCTCTCCTGCCAACATAGCTACCGCCGCTCGTCGGGGGTGGATTAATATATTGATAGGAGAGCTCTCTCCCATCAGCATAGAGTGGCTACACAGGAGATCTATAGTGTAGAGACAGCCTTAGATAAGCCACACAGTATATGGCCTGGGACCTGACTACCTGAGACACTGCCTCTTTTCCTCAGCCATACTAACTAGGTGAAGACAGATCAATATTCCAGATATATAAGTGAGCTGCTGAAGAGTCCCTTGGATTTTGAATTCATCCTTTCTCCTCCCTCCTATCATGCAAAACAGCCTGAATTTGTTGAACTTTAGGGCACTCTGAAATGCCTGCATATGGGGACAGGCATTTGGGGTTTTCATTGAGGACGGTATTGGGATTTAGTGGGAGTGAGGAAAGTTGATGGCTAAATTCCAACAGACTTCAATGGGAAAAGACCCACTGTCAGTGTGCGCTGAAATACAACACTAGAAAAACGATACTATTGGGGCTTCAGATGAGATTGTCAGACCGAAGATACAAATGGAAAGAGAAGAGATACAATGCGATATGGACACAGAAGAAGGGGAAAAATGTTTATTCCAAAAGGAAGAGTGCTAGAACAGAAAATAGAAAAGCCTATTAAGATGTCAGGAGTCACAAAGAAGGCCCATATTTCCCAACTGAAAGAAAAGTTAGGGATCCAAAATATAATGATCCCATATTTTGGGGTTACTGATGGAAGACTCACCTTTGACAAGTTTCTGAAAACAACATTATGAATATCAAATTTAAAACTGTGGTTCAGTGTGACTTAAAATAAGCGGAGTATTGTTGGGTACGCAAGATCAGATGTAATACAATGTGCAAAAATAAAAAATTGAATTCTATATTGATTTTATCCTTCACAATATTGCCAACTAATAAAATCTAGTCCAAAAAAAGTTCATTTGCTGCTTGAGTTTTTATTTTGTGTACTTATCTCTCTGATGGGGCCGACGTCAAAGAGTTATGAAAATATCTTCTCAAACCTAACTAGTGTTGCTACCAGAATGACATAGTATATTTATAAAGGCTCTCCTGCTTGTACTTCTCCAGTATTATAAAGTGCTCTTACGTACTGTTTAAGTGATACTACATATAGCAAACTGCAAATAAGCAATTCTTGCAATTGCCCAAATAGCAAATGAGAGCTCTTTACAATATAAGAAAAACAGGCAGGGGAACTTTTATAAATGCATTATAAAGCACTGAGATAAATACATGTAATTTTAAAAGGGTAATGTGTGTGTCCAGGAAAGAGAACATTGTGGTTTAACATACCTCCTTGCCCCCAACAGTTACTGCTGTACTGGATTATCCCTAATGTTGTGATAGTGTGCAAAGCAATACCTCTTTAGACAACAAAGGATGCTTATAATGTGGCCTGTGCTGCAACTGTGCTTTATCATACCTTTGGTACAGTGCAAACCTTCTAAAATAGGGGTAGGCAACCTATGGCACGTATGCCGAAGGTGGCATGCGAGCTGATTTTCAGTGGCACTCACACTGCCCGGGTCACCGGTCCGGGGGACTCTGCATTTTAATTTAATTTTAAATGAAGCTTCTTAAACATTTTAAAAAACCTTATTTACTTTACATACAACAATAGTTTAGTTATATATTATAGACTTATAGAAAGAGATCTTCTAAAAACGTTAAAATGTATTACCGGCATGCGAAACCTTAAATTAGAGTAAATAAATGAAGATTCAGCACACCACTTCTGAAAGGCTGCTGACCCCTGTTCTAAAACAAGGAATTTGCACTTCTCTAGAATACAGCAAAATAGGAATATAATCTATAATCATGGTATAATAGTGCTGTGCAAACAATGCTGAATGTAAATTCAAACACATTGATACCTTAAGGGCCCTTTATGCCAAACAGCAAAGGGAAGACAACACACTGTGTCAAAATATTTAGCCAAACAGTTTTGGTAAGGTATCACATAAAAAAACTGGTGACATGCTGGTCATATTGTGTGATCTACGTACACGTTGTATATAAAGAATTATGTATATGTGCTGGAAATATGTTCTGGAGGCAAGCCTGCCTTAGACAAAAGAAAGTGGATTTACCTCTCTGAAGCAAGATGCCTCTGGGGAACCTGTATTCACTCTATTACCTGCAAGGCATGGGAAGGACTGGCAGCGTCTCAGGAGTTTGCTGGTGAGGCAGACAGATTGGTGCAGCAGGGAAATGTCTCAATCTAAACTTCAGCAAAAAACTTTCTCTTGCTAAAGCAGAGGTAAGAGTGGCTTACAGCTCTAGGTGCCCTGAGGAAAGCATCACATATGCATCATTCAAGCACACACAATGGGATTCTATTATGTTGACCTCGGGCCAACTTTTTTGTATCTGAAGCCATGAAGGTACAGCAGCATGCTATACTGAACTATCCTCAAAGCTTACAGACATTTGATTTTAGACTTTAAAGCATTTGGTTAAAATGATGGTCACTAATGCAGTACACAAAAACATGGCACAAGACCCCAAACCCTCTTCTTGTGGTGTAAATATGGTTAAGGAACATGCCCTCAGTGGTGATAGACCCAGAAGGGTAGAAATTGTTGTGCAGCTTCAGCACTATAAGGTGACATTTTCAAAGCAGCTTCTCAGTAGATGTCATTTCACAGTTAAGGATTCTGGCTAGGTCAATCTTTGGCAAAAGGAACTCAGTCACACACATTACCAGGGCCTGATCACTAGCATACGTTCAGAGCATTTGTTCAATTCTAGGACTTCCTTAGAAAAGGAACATTTAGGCCACTCACTGAAGTCCCTCTCTTTACGATCTAGTGCTGGTCTCACTCTTATATTTCCATTCCTCCCATTCTCCTAGGGTTAAAGATTACTTTTATTTATGTTGGACACGTATTTTTATACAGTGCTATTTTTTGAGTGGCTTAGAACAGATATCTAATGTACCTTTCCTCTGACATTTTCTATACAGATCACACTGGATCCTGATCAAAAGGAAGCAGCATAGTTAGTTGTCTTTTAGGCTGCTTGAATAAGGTTAATACAGTGGGTAAAACTCTTTTCAGTGGGTATGATTTTTTCCTTTTCCTGACCCTTAGTTTCATTGTCTTTTTTTGGTATGTTGCAGTTTATATTTCTCACTGATATATCAATATAGTCTCCTGCCACCACTATGTTCATTTAATGACTTCACACAACTATCACATGTCCTTGGCAATTTCTTTTCTAAGGTATTGCTACAATGTGTTAAGGACTGGGTCAAATTGCACCAGTTCAGTGAACCAGTATTTTTTTTTCTTGGAGGCTGTTGGAACGCAAACTCTACTCTCCCTGTAGTCTATAAAATGACACACATTTTTGATAAATGATAGAAACTATCAGTATTTACTCTGATAGTATACTCACACGTTGTGGCCACTACTCAAAGGAGAGTCACAAAAACTATGTCTGTAAAACTCCAGGAAGTAAAGCAGTTTAGATTGGGCATAAACTCTACCAATGTAGAATGCTACCATATAAGCTATACAAAATAATGACATGCAAAAAAACAGCAATACACAAAGTGTTGAAGCAAGTATTAACACGACAAAGTTCCTGCTTTTTTAAAGCAATTGTGCAATTGAAATAGTCTGATTACAGTGGCCAGATATGTCCTCCTTGAAAGGGTCAGAGAAATCAGCTACCTACTACTCCCTCATGAAGACATAGTGCTATACCCACCGGACAAAACTCTGAGGTAGAGTTAGCGTACAAGGCTATATTTAGAATTTTATCAATTGAAACAGCATTTGGCATGATATTATTTGAATGAAGTCGACCAAACAGTTCTCAAATAAACCAGATTTTACTGAAATAATCTTTCAATAAATAGACTTTGTAAATACAAAGGCAAATAGATAATCTGTGCAAAATTCTGGCAACCAAACTAGAAATATTGCCAACTGTGTTCAGACTTACTGAAAGTCATTTGTAAGAGTCTTTTCTATGCAAAGAGAAAACCAGATTATTATAGTGATGTCCTCTACATTAGTGGTTCTCAACCTTTCCAGACTACTGTACTCCTTTAAGGAATCTGATTTATCTTGTGTACCACAAGTTTCACCTCACTTAAAAACTACTTACTTACAAAATCAGACATAAAAAAATTACAAAAATGTCACTGCACACGATTACTGAAAAATTGCTTACTTTCATTTTGTCTGTATGAAATTTTAGTTTGTTCTGACTTCGCTATTGCTTTTTGTGTAGCCTGTTGTAAAACTAGGCAAATATCTAGATGAGTTGATGTACCCCCTAGAAGGCCTCTGCATACTCCCAGGGGTACACATACCCCCAGCTGAGAACCACTGCTCTAAATATTAGCTATTAATAGATAACAGCTCACAGAGGAACCCAAAAATGGCTACAAATTGTCATTTGGGAAAAATGTTAGTCTCTGCATTTGGCAGAATAAGGGGCTGCAATTTGTGATTAAATCCCTTTGAAATGGAAAAAAATCTATATATTATGATTGCATTATTTTGTTTTTGTCTGGGATATTAATTTAACAGCTTTCCACCATTAATTCTGCAAAATATGTTCTTAACTCTTATTATAAAAGGTCTCTACTATCATTGTACCTACACTGATAAAAGGCTTGATTTTGGAGATACCTTTAACTCCCTTTACAGTTATGGAAAGCACCAATCTTTCCAAAATGGTACTCTGTGAATGGACTGTAGTCAAACCATTTGGCACTATTAAGAAAATAATTAATAAACTGTTAAAATCACTGCATTGCATTTCATACGTTAGAACAACAAAATACAGTTTCACCAATCTTCTGTGACCTAATTAAAAATTCAAGCAGACCTTCTTAAATAAAATCACAAGTACATGTACGTATACATATATAAAATAGTAGAAGTGGCTGTACCTATAGAGGAAGACTGTGGGCTGATCAGGAGATCTTCCTGAACTTGCTCACTTCCTGGGACTGTCTGCTGATCACTCAGAGAACTCTGGGATGCACTGACAGGCTGCGATACTTCCTCATGAACCTCCTCATCACTTAACCTTTCCACTTTGACACGCACATCTTCTTCAATCACAAGAGGTGAACTGGCCTTTGTGCTCTCACATGTCACATAATCAGTAATTCTTCTGGCTGCCTCAGATGGACCAGGGAGTTCTAAAGTCCTAGAATTCTCTACCTGTTTCACCTTCTCAGATTGAAGCCTTCGATCAATTCCAAAAGGAAAAGTCCAAGGAAAAGCTAAGGAAGAGTCTACTGGCTGATTTCTGGACTCTGCGTAGGAAGCTGAAGGATTGAGCACTTGGGGGGAGTTCGTCTGTGTGTTACACTTAAGTGGACTTTCAGGAGACATGACTATGTAGCTTTTACGCTTTCTTCGGGACTCTCGACAAACAGGAATGGCTCTTTCTACCACACTGCATTCGGAGGAAACCGGAGAAAGGCTGCCATCTCGAGAGGTAAAGTTGCAGTTTGCACTGTTTTCTTGTCCTGCATCTAGCACCTTGTCTTGCTGGCTGTTGGGCGTATTCCATAAAATACTCGACTTCATGAATTCTGAGCATGTACTAGCAACACTGAACATTTGCATGTAGCTGGCTGCAGCCAACACATCAATAATATTTTCTGTGTTGATAGACAGTGTGGCTGTGTAAGCATACTCCAGAAGGGGTATGAAGCCAGTCACTGTCACATGATGCAAGTCTAATACACTCTTGCCGTCATCTTCTGCTTGGCCAACTAGTTTGGAGCGGAAGAAGTCGCTGCAGGCTGCCAAGACCACTTTGTGTGCCCTGAAGATTTTGTCCTGTACGCGAATGGTGATGTCGCAGAAATGTCCATCGTTGCGAAGCATGTTAAGTTTTCCAAGCATCTCCTGGCTGTGAGCAGGGGAATTATGAGTAAATGTTTTTACACCCATTTTTTCACTTTTGCTGATGCTCTTTCACCATGCAAGTGGTCACAAGTGTCCTAAAAGACAGACAAAAAACATTATCTTTTGTCATTTTTATAAAGATTTTCTATACTACAAATTTCTACACTGAGAATTAAAGATTAGTGACTTCGTATTTGCAGAGACGAACATGAAAGAGAATCGTCCTTTACACTAAAGTCCAGTACATTAGACCTTTTAGAATCCAGACTGTCCCATGGGCCAGAAAACATTGAGAGATTATATTAGGTTTACTCTATGACAATGCATTGAGTTATTAATATTTTGTAATAATGCAAAAGAAATGTGAAAGTCAGATTATCTGAATTCAGCCAATAATATCACTTTTCAGATCTCTGCTGTTACCTGCTCAAAGAAATTACCCTGATCACAGTTTGGTAACGGGGACACTTATCACCTTTTGAGATGGGAAATATGGTCTTTTAAACTAGCATGTATGTGTCTTAAACGGTCCTGTATTTTTTTTTTCTGGAATCAGTCATGTATTGCTGAGTTATTAGTCTTCAGGGGCTTTGGGAAATGGTTCTGTAAACTGAAGACCCTGACATTCGTTTGGGCTGGGATGCAAATGTGTAGAATCAAACAAACTTCTCAGTAAAGGTTCTAAATAACAAAATCCTTATAGAGTCCACTGTATGAATTTTCAGAAGACAGAGTTCAAACTAATAAACACAACAGTTTTTAACAATAGCTAAGCCGTGCTGCTGGTAGGGTAGGCAGTGATTGCCTAAAGCTGTTTTGAATAAATGATTTTGGACTAGGATGAGAGGTTGCTGAAAATTCCTCCAAAAACAAAATGCATTGTAAACCTCAAACCTCTGCCTTACCAAATCATATCTACAACACTGGATTTTACAAGATAAAGCAAACACAAGGGACGTAACATCTTCCTTTGCATATCTATTGCTGAAACAATATAAAACACAGAACACTTCCAATTATTTTCTTAGCCCTAGTCTACACTACGGGGGGATCGATCTAAGTTACTCAACTTCAGCTACATGAATAACGTAGCTGAAGTCGATGTACTTAGATCGACTTACCGTGATGTCTTCACATGGTGAGTTGAATGCTACTGCTCCCCCGCCGACTCTGCCTGTGCCTCTCGCGGAGCTGGAGTACAGGAGTCGACGGGAGAGTGCTCAGGGGTTGATTTATCGCATCTATACTAGACGCGATAAATTGATCCCTGCCAGATCGATCACTGCCCACCGATCCGGCGGGTAGAGAAGACATACCCTTAGGGACAAATCCTCTCTTTGATGCTAATCTAAGTAAAAAGACTTGACACAATTTCCTGGAGGTGTGGAAGGCACAGAATCCTCTCCTCCAGGCTACAGAGGAAACATTCTCAAGCCATTATTGACTCTTTGAAACCTACATGCCTCTGATTTTACAGAGGAATATGATGGTCCAACCCCTCACTCTAGACATGTGGAGAGAGTCCTTGCACAGCGAGGCTCTATGTGCATCTTCTGTTTCCATCTTTTGCAAGGGAACCATACCAATTCTGCTGCATGCACAGACCTCTGCGATGGCAGAGGAGGGCAGAATTTGTCTGCAAATGAGGAGACCTAGTTTCTGAGGCAGCTTTAATTATGTATTTAATTGTTAAAGGGGAAACAAGCTATCATTTCAGTTATTTAAGGCCCTAAGCACGCATTCCTGACATGAACACAACTCCCAATTAAAGTAGGGACCCCATTTTCTTCTGTGTTTATATGCTTTACACAATGCAGAAGAGGCTGGATGCATAAATAAGGTGCTTCTCCATGTTTAAATATCAGTGACTGAATTATACCTGGTTGGTTGACAGGGTATAAGTCTCTTCTCCCTTCTAACCATCACCACCTGCCTCTCACACTCACAAATCTGCAAGCTATTCTGTACAAGTGGACCTCATGTCCAGGAGAAGCTTTATAACTTCATGATGCAGGGAACTGCCTATGTGGAATAGGTTACAGATCTGAAGCCTTAAAATATACGTAAATAGTGTCTGTCAGAGGCACCTAATGAATCTCTCTCATTACTCACTCACTCCACTATTAAATATCAGCCTTATTTCCACCTCAAGTTGTCTTGTTCCTGTTATTTCACTCTTCTTATTGCAAACTACTTCAGACAGAGAAAAGCATTACTCCTTCTGGAGCACAGAATCAACTGACTAACATTACAGATGCAGTCACATGGCTAATCTAGTTCAATAACCATAAATTACGAGAGGAACATTAACAATTTATGAAGTCTGAGTCAAATTATGAAGACAACTTGGATTTAAAATGAAATTTCACGCCACTGTTAAGGGAGAAATTAAGCATAAACAAAACACTTGCTAAGTGAAAGACACCATATCCCAGTCTCATAGCTATAGGCGTCTGGAGATAGATAGTGCCAGAGGCTTTGTTGATGTTTATAGCTTTACTGAAGAACAGGAGAGGCAAACTAGTTTATCTGGGGAAGAGGACCCAAAAATGGAGAGCTGGGGAGTGGATGGAATAAGGGAGACCTAATCCTGATGCTACTTTGCAGCCAGGAGGCAGAAGAGTAGTAGAGATCCTCCCCAACAGCAACCAGGAGTGAAATTGGGGTGTATGCGTGGCAGGATGGAACCGGAAAAGTTTAACAACCTCCAGCCACAGGTCAATATAAGAGACCAATTCTGAGTAGAGAGAAGGGACAGCACCCTGACAAACACAGGTATGCTTCCCCTTCCTAGGAACTGGTGGCATGGGTGCTGGACTTCTCATGCCTCATCTCAGAATTAAACTCCTCTCTTCCACACACATGCAACATGCTACACCACAGTGTTTTCAAATTCAAGGAATAAACCACTTATGTTAACTGTTAAATTTAAAATGATGCTATTTTCAAAAGCTTTTCAAAGAAGTTTAATAGGTTGGTGCAACAATTTATTTCAAACTTTCCCTGACATTTTCTTTACTCTTATGATTTGAGTGAGCCAGTCACTACTCTGTTGAAGTGTGACAAGAGTGCCTCACAATGCCAGAACAAGGAGAATTTTCTGAATTGCCAGTTGATGGGTAGTCTGATGATAAATGTTAGGGCGCTGGGTTTTCAAACAAGTTAAGTTTAATGGATTTTACATCGAGTTAGAACTGTAGTGTAGACCTGATATTAAATCATTTAAGGTGGCTTGTCTCATTTTTACTGGTTCAAGATCACTGAAGAAATCAAGTAGTTACTTCCAAAGGAGAAAGAACAAAATTTAAAATCTCTGAATCAACAAATCACATTTACCAGTTCATATCCTCTAAAGTACTTATTTTTCAACATCTGAGTTGTTTGTAAAACTTGCATGCCTGGAAACTACAAACATATTTGAAAGTATAAACTGTACAATGTATACTATGAAAAAACAATCCGACTTCAGCATTCTCTATCTTATATTGCCTGTCATCTCTCATTACCAATACTTTTGTTTCTCACTTGCCTCCTGCTTTTTAATTTTTCTTTATAGCTTAAGAGTATCATCGTTGTGACATGA
The DNA here is from genome assembly GCF_020497125.1 of Mauremys mutica. Lineage (NCBI taxonomy): Eukaryota > Metazoa > Chordata > Testudines > Geoemydidae > Mauremys > Mauremys mutica. The sequence continues at coordinate 13,138,361 of NC_059093.1, read as the reverse complement.
GATTTATACTGTGAAATTGGTTTTCTTTTTAAGGTGAGACCACGAGCCAACTTTACCAGTTGTGCCTCCTTACAGCAAAAGTGGATTTAGCCCTATAACTTCAAAAATACACAAAAAATATTCAAGATGTCAGCTTTATCTGACAAAGGCCTCCCATTTACACTGGGCCAAGAACACTAGTCATTGAATATGGTTTAAAACACTGTTCAAAGCCAGCTCAGTAGCCCAGTTTGAGACTCAGTGTGGACAAACTTTTTTTTTTTTTTAAATAACAAAGGGCAGACCAACACTGCAAGATCTCCTTGCATGCAATTACTTCAATATGAAATATTCACTCTCCTGTAATAGATTCTATGGAATGCAAACCTGTCACCTTTAGAGGTAATGGGTGAATACATCAGGGCACTGAGCCATCAAGATACAAATTCAATGTTTTAACAGTCCCATCTCTGTGAGTACTGCATACTTAAAAGCACAAGTGTCCAGTAGAATTACAGTGAAGTTACTGCTATAAATGCCAGTTACATTAGAACTTGAAACACGTGTTGAGCTGTAGTATTTGCATGCATATTGAAGAACTTACATCAAACAGACAACATGCAACAAACAGTGGCTGAACTCAAGTTAAAGACATCAAATTACAAGTTTGGGGATAATGGTCATCACCACAGCTTTCATAATTAGTCTGACCAGCCTACGCCAGTGGCTCCACAGATGCTATATTTATTTTATGACAGAGCTTGGAACTGTTATAATCAAGGATATTAGGCCTAAAAATTGATCTACTTTGAGAGCTGTCATTAAAAGAGTCCTTACTTTGTGAAGACCACTGAAAATGTGTTTCTGCAATAAACTACCATCTCTTGGCTTAAATACTGATCTTTGCTGAAAGTTTTACATAGAGAGACCATTTATAGAAGTTAGTTTACAAGAGTCAACAGGGTTCAGCACCAAAAATGTGAAAATGTTCTTTTGGGGAGTGGAGGTAGACAATGTAACTTGCAAAGCATTACCTTTAAACTGTACTTGAAGTAATGTCTACACCATTGTTATCTTAACTGTAAGACATTCAATACTTGGTTTGACTCTATTGAACATATCAGTGTGGCTACACACAGGTCTGCTGCTACACACTGTATCCACACTAGCACTACACTTCATTGTTTTAGCTGCAATGCTTTCTGGAGATGAATCTTAGAGTTCCCAATACCACAGCAAACTGTGGTGCCTCGTGGATGGCACACAGGCCTTGGAGAGACTTTTGCAAGTGCCCCGGGAAACTGCACGCAGAGGGGTTAGTTTCTCAACTCCTACAACCTGTCCTGGAAAATCCCAAGATTCCTTGGGTGCGGAATCGTTTCCTCACGGATGAAGGGAACACTCAAGCAGCAGTTATGGGTCAGGCCCACAAACACAGTGATTACCCTAGATCAGTGGTTCTCAAACTTATTTGATCGGGCTCCCCTCCTTTGTGTCTGTAGCTATTTATGCCTTCGCAATCCCCGCCCAGTACATAGATCGCCACCAAACTCTGAAGTCAGAGCAGAGCGCAGCGGCTGTTGGCCGGGCACCCAGCTCTGAAGGCAGTGCCGCGCCTGCAGCAGCACAGAGGGGAGGCAATGTGAGAAGTGGTATTTGTCAATAACACTTTTCACAGCAGACTTAACATCCCATTGCCACCCTCACTTCTGCACAGCTGCTGCCACCCCAGGGCTGACAGCTGGAGCCCCACCGCCTCCAGGTGAGGGACTTGGCGGGAGGGATGGGAAGAAGAGCTCGGGCTACCTCCTGCTAAAGGATTCAGGGGAGGCGGAGAGGAAAGCCCGAGCCCAGTCTGTCTCCGAATGAGGGATTTGGGGGGTGGGGAGAAGGAGAGCCTAAGCCCTGCCGGTGAGGCTCTGGCTGTCTCCTTGGGTGGTGAAAATATTATTTGAGATAGAATTATTTGAAGTGCAAGGAACAAATGAGTGGTTTTAAACACAGCTTTATTGGAAGTAGAGAGGGTAGACCAGCTGCCAACTTATGACAACAGATTAAATTTGAAACTGAAAAGACAGTAACAGTGCATCCGGCATTACAAAACAAGGCCAAGAAAGCAATTCTTGCAATAAGACTAACATTAGCTCCCAAATGTGAAAAAAAAAAAGTGTATGGACTATTGTAATATATCCCCAACTAACTAGTCAGGTTTGCATATGTAACCTTAAATGCATTGTCCCAACAAGAAAGCTTGGGGCTACTCTTCTCTGCAATACCTTGGAGGTAGTGGAAGTGCATCACTTCAGGGTGCTGTTTCTCATTCCCTCTTCTCTGCACTGGCATGCACAGGCTATGGTTGAGATATGCCCCTGCTGTTTAAAGTACCACAGCACTCTATTCTGGAGTGCATCGTTACATGGAGGTGAGGGAGCAGGTGCAAGCAGTGCACATGAGGCAGAGGGAGCAGGATGGCTTGAGGGTTTGTGTGTAAGCACCTCAAAATCCCTGGAATTTGTGTCTTTGGAATTCACTGTCTTCCCTTCAGATCTGTGAGGACAAACATATTCAGCCATGGTTCGGCAGTCAAACTGCTTGTCACCCTCTCTCTGCAACCTGAAGTCTCCTTTTTCCAAGCTCCAGCTGAGAAGGAGACTAGCAGAGGTATGACAACGCCTGAAATTCAAGCAGTCTGCCCTCTTTTGAATTGTTCTCCTGGCATGACAACTGTGAAGCATGTCCAGTTAGGACATGGAGTCTTCGTGATTCAAGCCTGGGATGAGCAGCAATAAGAGGGCCTGTAGGAAAAGCCAAAAGTCTATATCAGTATCCACAGCAACATAGCACCAAATCGTTTCTGGAAAGGGAAAAACAGACACTTATCTCCACTTTTACATTCCAATACATAATTTCACCAAGAGACCACCGTAAGCTACTGCCTTCCCTTTAAGTTTCCCAAAGACTATCAAGGCATGGGAATTAGATCCTTAAAGACAATTTAATATTTCATCTTTTTTAAAAGGGGGAGCTGTCCGAGGTCACCTGTGCAGAAAATCAAATATTGATCATTTCTACACATTTCAGACTGTATGATAACATGTTGCAGATTCCAGAGTATGAAAGGCCCCAGGTGTTTCAGGCAACAAGAAGAAAGCCAATGAGCTATACCAGAGAGTCGTTTTGGCACATGAAGATATTTGCTGGATGTTTGGAAAGGCATTGTCAGCTGTAAAAGGGGGAGGGAGAGAAGAGGGGGGAAGCAGGTCATCCCCGTATGCCTCAAGAACAATGTAGAATAATGCATAAAAGGGAAAGTTTCTGATCTTGTGCCACAAGGGTGGATACTGATTAAGTTCAAAAACAGATTACGGTAGAGTGTCTGTAGTATCTGCCTTACTAAAATAAATTTGCCTATATTGCACGTAAGCAGTGCATGCACAAGTGCACTGTTTCCCATTGCTCTGAATGCACTTCACACTGCTTTATTTTCTTATAGCATCTGATCCAAACCAATCAGATAACTTCAATGAACTCTAGTTTGAAAATAACTTGTATTGTCCAAGTGCTACTATGAAATGTTCAAATGCATACATGGAATAATCTGCACTTGTTTGCTTACCTGTATAAGTGGGATGTCATATTGGGGTTAATGCCACCTGCAACTCCTGTATTCTAGGAATGCCTCTGCTTGTGTTACAGTATGGGTTCTCAAACTAGGGTGGAGGGTAGCACAACCTTTCTTTATGGCTAGATGAGAGGGGGTGTATCACAAAACTGTTCCTGTGGTAAAATGGGGTACCACTGGAAAAGGCTGAGTGCCATTGTTTTAAAGCAATAAAACCCTCCTAATTAAGCTTCAGTGCACTGGGTGTGCAATTCGCTTTTGAAAAATTTTCCTGATTAACCCACCATTTTGCCTGCCAGTATGTGCCATGCCAACAGGCAGTCATAACCACTGGTAGAGCGGACATTCTTTCCTTGCTCAGCAACTGTGCCCCAGAAACCTTGCCAGAGATATCAAGGTGTAGGGAGGCTGGGTGCAGATTGATGGGAAGGAGATGGTCAGAGTCCAACCAGGAGATTAGATTGCAACTGGGATGGAACCTGAGGAGGCCTCAGAGATGGATGGAAAATTTTGTGCCCAAATGAAGCTGTATCTGCCAATAACGGCTGCCTCCACAAAACCTCACAATGTTTCCACCCGAAGCCAAGTAAAGGAGTATAATAGGATAATAAATAAAAGGAACTTACCAGGCTGTCCATTAAGTATACCAGCCTTGTAATGGGACAGAATCTCATAATTCAATTCATTTCATGAGGAAATGGACAAAACATTGGTAACACTCCTGGATTTACTGTTCTTTGTCTTCTTATAGGCCACCTTCATCTCCTTGATATGGCTTTCATTCTGGTCTGGGAAATTTCCAGTTTGGCATGATGACTTGAAATCTTATTGTAAGCCCTGTGATTTCTGTTAAAGGAATTCTGCACGGCTGGTGCCTTGGCCCAGAAGACAGCCAAAATTAAGATGCCCACAGCTGACATACTAGAAGCAATGCGGGTAGCTAGTTGCCAACATTATAGTTTTACAGCAGATAGATAACTAATTTACAGATGAAGCATGAAGCAGTTTGCTGATCAGTTGCCAAAAGTAATTGGTTGCTGTGGAATCAGTCTTCAGCTGGAATGCATGTGGCCATTCGGGGAAATTTAAACAAGTAGGTGGTTTCTGGCCTTGAAGATTAGCTACATAGCCAAAGAGATCACTCCTGCAGTGCAAAGGGTTATGGAAGACCAATTTGACTTGAATGTTTTAACATGACATTAGCCTTCATCCACATGGACAGTAACACAATAAAGCCGACATGAATTGCATTGGTCATGGTCAGCCCTAGCAGGAACTCCAATGTACGTGGAACCTAGACACAATTGAGTGAATTGGGTTGGATGCAGGTTGTGCTAGAATTATACCAGAGGGAACACATGATGTTAAATACAACTATAGCTTCTAGTCTACGGAAAGGTCTAAGTATCAAAGACAATCACGTTTTAGGCATGCAAACCTTGTCACTGCTCCTTTCATTAAAATCAGTTTAAAGCGCTTCAATTTCAAAACTGTTGCAATTACAGCCAAACACTGCTGCCAAATCTGTTTGGTTCAAACTTTCTTCTGAGGAAGACTAGCTATTATCTGAGGAAGACTAGCAAGGAAAAACTGCTAGTATGAAAGGGAGAAGAATCAGTAATATTTAAAGACAGTCTCATTTTGTATTAGACCCGTCAGAAATCTTGGCGGCACTAGCGGTACTTTAATTTCATCCTCCAAAATAAAACAGACTACAGTCCCAATTATTTAAAAAACAGTAAAATTTCTGGCTCTTTCAAAGACCAGTAATTAGATATAAAGTAAATCTGCAAGAATTTTGGCCAAATTAAGAAAGAATCTAATGTGCCCAGTAAACCCTCAGAACAACAAGTAGTCTGGCAAAATCCAGAAGCCAGCAAGGAAATTTTTCCACTGCAATCAAGTTCATTTATTCAAATCTGAAAATACGAGGTTTAAAATATCAATTAGCTCAAGAAAATCTTCAGTGTTTCTTTGCAGCAATGTGCGCGCGTTCATATTTTAAAAAACAAACATTTCCTGAGATATATAAAATATTACACCCAAACCACAGCTATCCCAAACCACCCACTCCGCTGCAAACATTCTCCAGATTTTAGTTCATTAGTACCCAGTTACAGAATAATTCATTGCAAAAAAGCCACATTATTTAAAACATTAAGGTTGCAGAGTTAGTTGGAAAATTAAAACGTTAACATTTTTACAAAAAACCCAGTGTGTACAGTATTATTCGCAATTTTCATTTGCGAAATATGGAGATTAATAGACCTATTTATTTTCAACAGGCAGAATATATAAGCCCTACAACATACAGGATACTCATGTTGGCCAGTTCATGTAAAGGAATATTTTCAAGTGTGTGCGCCTAAATGGATTGTTACCTAAATTTAAGCACCCAAGATCAAAACTGTTGACTTCAACATTACGCTAATCTATTTATGTACACAATATTTTTAAAAGAAAAAAAGTTAAATTGTCTTTTTTTGCTTCTTTATGATGTATAAAGGTCTGAAAGAAAATTGACTTTAACATTATAATGTCCCTGTTTATGATGCAAGTCTACTGAGATTATGGCACAACAAGAGTGAAACCTGAGCAACTGAGGGTTTGTCTAGACTAGGACTTTTTAAACTCAAGTAAGATGATAGCCAGTTAACTCAAATTAGCTAATGCATTTGTAAATGCCAGTGTGGACACTCAAGAATGTTTGTTCAGGATACTCATTTACAAACATATTTGCCACTTAGAGTTTGCTATCCATTAACTCTGGATTAAAATATTCTCATCTGGGAACACACTGAGGGAAAGGGATTGTGTCACACTGTTTTGGGCTTTTTGTTATTGTTAAGTGTTTAATAACATCTATTTTGAACTCCTGATTGTTTCTTGGGAGAAAGGCACTTTGATCTCTCCACCCCTTCAGCTGCTTATTGAGAAAGCCGTTTTAGGGAAAGACTACACTATAAAATTAAGTCAACCTAAGTTACATCAACGTACAGCCACCACAGTAATTAAATCGCTTTTGCATGTCCACACTATGTTCTTTGTGTTGGCAGTGTGTTCCTCACCAGAAGCGCTTGCACCAATTTGACCGTCAATGTGGGACATTGTGGGACGGCTTCTGAAAGGCAGCAACAGTAGATGTAAGCAACGCAATGTCTGCACAGACACTGAGTCAACCTAACTACATTGACCTACACACTACACTTCTTGCGGAGGTGGAGTTATGAAGTCGGTGTAGTAGGCAAGTTACATTGGTGGGAGCAACATTTTAGTGTAGATCAGTGGTTCCCAAACTTTAACAACCTGTGAACCCCTTTCACTAAAATGTCAAGTCTCGTGAACCCCCTTCTAAAAATGAATATTTCCAGGGATTTGCTCCTTTACCTGAAAATATAAAATGTGTTTGTATGCCATGTTTATTACACACTATTTATTATTTATCATTATAGTATTTTTATTACATTATGAAAATGGCAACACTCTTCCAAGATCTTACATTCGTAGCTTGTATCACTTTGAATAAGCCTGTTATAAGACAAGGCTCCTATGTTTCATCAAGGAGTACCAGACGTGAAACAGCATGAAGGTATTTAAGAAGCCAACTCAAAGAGTTCCTCCTACACAAGCATTCAGGTTTTGAGCAGTCCGGGCAAACAACGCATGTTACAAAAAAGCTTAAACTTGTTCTTCATAATAATTTTATGAAACAATACTAGCTGCCTATTTAATTTTAAAAACAGCAAAAAATATCTACCTCCCTTTCCATTTCTTATAAGGAGTCTTGAAGTTTAAATCTCCTCAGTGTGACAGATATGCTTGTTTTGATCTGCTTAGCTCCTGTAAGTCCAGGGCCTCCGGGCTGCTGGCCCTGTGCTGCCTGGGATCCCTAGGGACAGCTCTGTCCACCATTAGGGGATTTCCCCCCCCCAAGAACCACCTGTAACATTTGTGAACCCCCAGGGGTTCACAAACCCCAGTTTGGGAACCTCTGGTGTAGATGCTTACAGTTAGGTCGACTTAAGCTATAGTATAACCAGGCTTTAGACTTTGCTGGAAGACCAGACCTAATATTCTAAAGATTTTGTTTTTTAAACAATTAATTCTTTATATATCACAATGCAACAATCCCCTTAATCTTTTTCTCCTCCACATGCACCCCCCTCCAAAAGACCAAAGACTTCTCTTCTATGCAAGGTCACTTCTAATAACACTTCAGTGATCCATGTTAGGCTTTGAAGTTCACTCACTGAGATTAAACAGGTGGTGGTGAGTTTGCACCTTGTTCATGTTATTACGTGACTTGAACAGGAGAACCAGACTGGAAGGTACAAACATCTGGGCAACATCTTTTGATTAGTCCATCAAATTCTATCAGAACTCTCTATTATTTACCACATTTTCAGGCATGGGTGAGTTCAACGGGAATTCTGGTGGGAACTATCTAGTCTTAAGATAGTGATTTTCTGTAAGATATGCATTTTTTCATAACAACTGAATACCCAGTATCTGCCTTGGTTTTATAAAACATGCAATATTGCTTAGATTTCTACTTCCTTTGCAAACTTATTTCCAATACTTTAACACTGCAGGTTTTTTCTTTAACTGCGAGTTAATATAGCTTAGCAAGTGTTATTTTAGTTTTACACAAATTAATTATAGTCAATCACAGTAATTTCCATGTTTTCCATTTAATTATGGTGTAACATTTAGAATGTGGAAAAGAAAGAGGGCCACCATTTTCCTTAATCCATTTCAAATATTTAAGTACAGAGGCTCAAATTGTGGAATTTGTCACATCTTGGTGCACCAAGATGAGCTTCTAAATACAGGGGCAGGCAACCTATGGCACGCGTGCTGAAGGCAGCACGCGAGCTGATTTTCAGTGGCACTCACACTGCCCGGGTCCTGGCCACTGGTCCGGGGGGCTCTGCATTTTAAATTTAATTTTAAATGAAGCGTAAACATTTTAAAAACCTTATTTACTTTACATACAACAATAGTTTAGTTATGTATTATAGACTTATAGAAAGAGACCTAAAAACGTTAAAATGTATTACTGGCACGCGAAACCTTAAATTAGAGTGAATAAATGAAGACTCGGCACATCACTTCTGAAAGGTTGCCAACCCTTGTTCTAATACATTTTTTTCTAATGAAGGTTTAAACACTGTAACTGTTCTCACTCATCACTCTCACTCAGGGGGGAGGGATAGCTCAGTGGTTTGAGCATTGGCCTGCTAAACCCAGGGTTGTGAGTTCAATCCTTGAGGGGGGGCCACTTAGGGATCTGGGGCAAAAATTGGTCCTGCTAGTGAAGGCAGGGGGCTGGACTCAATGACCTTTCAAGGTCCCTTCCAGTTCTAGGAGATAGGTAATAATTGGAGATATACCAATTACCTATCTTTTGACAAATGTGAGAAAAAAGCACCAGTCTTTTCATCAAGTTGAATATACTGTTTACTACCATAACCTGCAAGAAAATCCCCCAAGAAATTCCCTTCTTTCTGATGTCACTGTTTTTGTAAATCATGCATTTTTATATCTAACCACAACTTTCTTGAAATTCTGGCAGAGGTATTTAAGATCAGTGCTTTCAGCGAGTAGAATCTTATCAAGCACTACTTGAAAGACAACCTTTAGATTTAACTGGGGCTGTCAATTAATCACAGTTAACTCACGCGATTAACTAAAAAAAGTAACTGCCATTAAAAAAATAATCATGATTAATCACACTGTTGAACAACAGAATATCAACTGAAATTTATTAAATATTTTGGATGTTTTTCTACATTTTCAAATATATCTGTTTCAGTTACAACACAATACCAAGTGTACAGTGCTCACTTTATATTATTTTTTATTACAAATATTTGCACTGTAAAAATGATAAAATAGTATTTTTCAATTCACCTCATAAAAGTACTCTAGTGCAATCTCTTTATCATGAAACTTGAACTTACAAACATAGAATTACGTACAAAAAAATCCTGCATTCAAAAATAAAACAATGTAAAACTTTAGCGCCTACAAGTCCAATCAATCCTACAACTTGTTCAGCCAAGCACTCAGACAAACAAGTTTGTTTACATTTGCAGAAGATAATGCTGCCTGTTTCTTGTTTACAATGTCACCTAAAAGAGAGAACAGGCATTTGCATGGCACTGTTGTAGCTAGTGTCGCAAGATATTTACATGCCAGATGCACTAAAGATTCATATGTTCCTTCATGATTCAACCACCATTCCAGGGTACATGCGTCCATGCTGATGACAGACTCTGCTTGATAACCATCCAAAGCAGTGTAGACCGATGCATGTTCATTTTCATCATCATGAGTCAGATGCCACCAGCAGAAGGTTGATTTTCTTTTTTGGTGGTTTGGGTTCTGTAGTTTCCGCATCAGAGTGTTGCTCTTTTAAGACTTCTGAAAGCATGTTCCACACCTCATCCCTCTCAGATTTTGGAAGGCTCTTCAGATTCTTAAATCTTGGGTTGAGTGCTGTAGCTATCTTTAGAAATTTCACATTTTTTTAATCGTGCAATTAATTTTTTTAATCGATTGACAGCCCCAGATTTAACCTGTTGCCTTTTAGAAGTTGTATCGCCAAAACAAAGAATGGATCCTGGGATATGGCCTGTAAGTGGTCTTGTGACCAGAAGGCCTTTCATGGGCAGTCTCATTCGATCCACTGTCCACAAGTGTTGGGAGCTTTACAATTTTTTTCATTAAGGCCATATCTAGAGTAGAAAAATAGGTTGTTTAAAAATGTTTGAATATGTTTTCTTAACTTCTCCCCATACTTCACCACAACCAGCTAGAACATTTATAAACGTGCTAAAACCTGTTGACGCTATTGTTTAAGAATGTTTCCTTGTCTAAATACAGCCAAAGAAAATTTACTATACTATAGAGGGGAAGAGTAAAATTGTATTTGACAGCTGTCTGTGTAATCCAAGTAAACAAGTAACAAACCAAATAAATATTTTCCCCTTTAATCCTTCAGTTATAATAATCTGGCAACATTTATTTCCAAACACTGAGGTGCTTGAGTGCTGCAACTTCCCAGGCACTGAAGTTTTTAGTGAGAACTCAGCTGAGATGGTGTGGTCATGTGGTCTGCATGTCTGACAGTGGAATACCGAAGACCATCTTCTAGGCAGAATTGAAGACAGCAACTTGTTCTAGGGGCAGACCAGGAAAACATTACAAATACACTCTCGAGGTCAACCTCCAGTCTTGTAATGTTGACCTCAACACCTGGGAGCTCTTAGCCCATGACAAGAGTCAATGGCAGCACCTCTACCATCTTGGACTGAAAGACTGAGAGCTTGTGGATTGCTGCAACCAAGGAGAGAAGGCATAAAGCTAAAAGCAGCACACATTCATCTACAATTGCCTTCACCTCTGGCACTTGTGGATGGGGCTGCAGGTCCAAAGTTGGTCTTTGGTCCCATCTCAGGACTCACAATAAGTGACTGTAGCTCACCCATCAAACTCAATGGGAGACTCCATCATCACAGTAATCTCACTTATGCTATTTAGAATAGTAGGCAAGCAATTTTTTAAGTAGTGCAGTGTTTAAGATGATGTCCCATTAACAATATCTGAACAGTAATTGATTACACATCTTGTTTTATAATGAATTTTATTTTCACGTGGTAAAATAATCTGCAATTAGCATTTGAAAAATTGCTATATGGGGGAAAACCACTTGACGCTCCATGAAATAACTAGCAAAGCTTCATGCTGCTGCAATTCCTGCATAACGACAACAGTAATCTGCCAAGCGTAGTTGCTGACCTACCAGAACGTGAATTAAAAACAGAATTGTTTCACTTGGTCTGAAAGCACTTAAAGAGACGCTACCAACGTAAACATGTGAACAAATTTAATTGTGTTACTATCATCACTTTAGATGAATAAAAACAATACACAATTTAGTTTTTGTAGTTTATGAATCTGTGAAGCCCGTTTCACATTTGGGCTTAGGTTTGATAAAAAGCTTGACATTTATAACATTTATGTTTGGACCAAATTAAGTTGATTATTGTGCCTTTAAAAGGCACCACACATAAAACCGGCAAGTAAAATGAACCTGCAGATTTTTTTCTAGATGTAGAACTTATATCCTACATAAGCATGTCAATTATCTGAACACAAAGAATAGTAATAGTCATACCTAGATCACTTGCATAAACACGATTACAACACTAGAGTTGTTAGAATCAAAGTTTGACCTTTGTGACCTCCCATCCCCTCCACATATACTACACCTTTATAACAAATACTTAACTATTCCCAGCCCACCATCAGAAGCAGTACCTGAAGATGATATTGAAAACGAGCCCTGCAATAACAACATGCAAATAGAAGGCAGCGAAAAATAACAGGAAACCAAAATAGAATTTTTAACCTGTAAGGTACTACAAGCCACTGTGAATAATGATATAAGCCTCTGACATCTGGCACATGGCAGTGGCCACTTAGTGAAGCAATAAAAAAAGCTTAAAAGAGCTAATTGAAGTGATTTTCTACAGTTGAATATAGCTTTTCAATCAATGTCAATTTTAGAAACTCCGCAAGTATAACTAGTATACAAATTCAAACTTATGACAAAAATATTCACTCTTACAAACGTAGTCTGGGTAAACTCCACCCCAATTTAAAAAGCTATTTGTGGACATGCTGTGTAAAGGAAATCTAAAGCAAAGTGGGATGCTTAATGTGCTTATTTGCATGCCAAAACACAATTATAGTGCTGCTCACAATGATTTATACAAACACTGGTATTTAAACTCTGGGGAGAAATAAAAAAACTTGAACATGCTTGTGTATGCATGTTTAAGTTTAAAAAGCTATCTATTCACAGAACAAAACTTCTGTCCCACTTAAGAAACCAAGTAACACGAAGTTATGAAAATCAGTAGAATCTCAATTATTCAAACCAAACCAACCTGAACCCCCTATTTGAAAAGTCACATCCCTTGGGTTTTCAAACAAGGTAATATAAGATTTAAACACCAGTTCTAGGAGAGAAAAGTGGAGGTTACACTTCGAAAAATCAGTTCCTTCTTCACTTCCTCTGAGAAAACTGAGCACCTGGCTACTTGGGTGGGTTCCCTAAAGTTCCTGGGACAGCAGAACTTCACTATCTGAAGAATTCTCCCCCATTTCTGTCTCTGAGACTTTACTCCCATCACCCAAAACTCTGATAGAATCTATCCCATAATTTTACACTAATATACAACTGTAACTTCATACACGACAGCAAGGTAGGATAGTTTTGAGTTTGCTGGTTTTATGTGTCCTATGTATAAAGTTTACTTGTAAACAGATTTCCTTTTATAACAATTGATATCTTTCCATCTCTAACTTCCATAACAGGTTATTGGGAAAAGGTTACACTATGATTGATGAAATACAGTGTGAACCTGACACAAGAGAGAAATTGTTATTGGGGGAGAGGGATAGCTCAGTGGTTTGAGCATTGGCCTGCTAAACCCAGGGTTGTGAGTTCAATCCTTGAGGGGGCCATTTACGGATCTGGGGCAAAATCAGTACTTAGCCCTGCTAGTGAAGGCAGGGGGTTGGACTTGATGACCTTTTGGGGTCCCTTCCAAGTTCTATGAGATAGATACATCTCCATGATTGGGTTTCTTAATGAGCTATAAAGCAAAACATATACCTCCACTTCACCCCCCTAATAATCCAAGTCATATTAATGCCAAAGCTAAAGAGAAAACTGCAGTAACAAGAAACTATATCGGGGTAGGCAACCTGCGGCACACGAGCTGATTTTCAGTGGCACTCGCACTGCCCGGGTCCTGGCCACCGGTCCGAGGGGCTCTGCATTTTAATTTAATTTTAAATGACGCTTCTTAAACATTTTAAAAACCTTATTTACTTTACATACAACAATAGTTTAGTTATATATTATAGACTTATAGAAAGAGACCTTTTAAAAACATTAAAATGTATTACTGGTACGCAAAACCTTAAATTGGAGTGAATAAATGAAGACTCGGCACATCACTTCTGAAAGGTTACCAACCCCTGAACTATATGTAATATATTTGTGCTGAGGGAAAGAGTTTAAGAAACACATGCAAGAACTTAAGACAATAAACAGGAATCATCAGTCTGATAGATAGATCAGGCAGCATGGCGTGTGATCAACTCATCAAGGTACCAGACATATAATGTATAAACAAGTATATGGACACTTTTTCAAAGGAAAGTGGATTTAAAGAGTCCTGAACAAATTTAAGCAAGGAAGGAATACAGCTCTGTGTCAGCACACTTACCATTAAGGGCTAGTCTACACTGGCAGCGCATTAACATGGCTTGTGTAGTCACGGCAGAGTGCTGGGAGAGAGCTTTCCCAGTGCTCTAAAAACCCACCTTCACAAGAGGCGTGGCTCAGAGGGGTGTTTTTTCACATCCCTGAGTGAGAAAGTTGCAGCACTGTAAAGTGCCAGTGTAGACAAGCCTTAAGTTTCTTTTGAACCAGTTACCTGAGCAAAACCAAATGCCTAGGAGGAACTCTGTCCTTGGCCCTGGAAACTGAAGAGTGCTCTGCTTATCCACAGAATAAGTAAAGGATGAGCAAAAGCAATGCAAGCTTCCCACATTTTTTTCCCTTGTATGATTGAGTCTGGAAGGACTCTCTCTATGGGTAAGAGCACAGTCTCCTCATGGCCATTCAGTCCTTGGCCTCTGTAACACTGCCACTAAACTTGCCAATTAGTGTTTTTATTGTGACACGGGTACCTTGTGCATTAGAAGCTGGACTCTGTATCACTGCAGGGACCCTTGTTTTCTCTCTAAATCTTTGTAAAGTGCTATGCCGAGTCTGATACTATGTAAATATAACAACTTAGACTCCATGTTTGTCATGGAGGTCACGGATTCTGCAACTTTCTGTGACCTCCATGACTTCTGCAGTGGCCCGTGCGGATGGCCCGGGAGCCCCTTTACTAGCCCTCGGGCCAGTCGCACTTGTTGTAGCTGGGGCAGTCTCAAGACCCCCACAGCAGCAGGAGTTTGGGTGGGGGGGCCCTCAGAGTTGAGGTGCGGTGCTAGCCTGGAGGTGGCTCCCCAGAAAGGCCAAAGGAACTCCCCTCCCTCAGCTTCTAGCTCCATGTGCTGCCTCCGCCCGCAGGCACCACCCCCACAGCTCCCATTGGCTGTGGTTCCCAGCCAATGGGAGTTGCAGAACCTGGGCTTGGGACGGAGCGGAGGCAGCAAGTGGAGCTAGGAGCTGGAGGTCACTGCTTCCCAGGAGCTGGGTAGTGAGTCTGCACCAGCCCTGTCACAACCCCCCTTTCTTCCAAGGCACTCCCCGAGCCGCACTCTGCCCCACCCCGGGGTTTTAATCAGGGGCACATAGTAAAAGTCATGGACAGGTCATGGGCCATGAATTTTTGTTTACTGCCCATGACCTGTCCATGACTTTTACTAAAAATACCCATGACTAAAACATAGCCTTAATAATAACCACACTTAAAAGTCATCAGATGTTAACAACTTTCTGTCATTACTAACATGGGCTGGACTCAAACCAGCAACTGAGGGGGCTGGGGGTGGGGAGAGCCTGTACAGAGTCCATTACCATTCCTGAGCGCTCCAGTACCCTGCGGTACATTACTTCTAAACACTATCAAGCATGTTTCCCAAAAGACTTGCTCCTGGCAAAAGCCCCAGTCACTTTAAGCCATCTTCCTGTAACGCTATTTCTATATATAATATCCAGGTATATAATATGCTAGATCAGTGGTTCTCAAACTTCATAGAGCTGTGACCCTCTTCTGACAACAAAAATTACTACACGATCCGGGGGGGGTGGGGAACGGACCACTGACCAAAGCCTGAGCCTGCCCAAGCCCTGCCGTCCTGGGTGGGGGTGGGAGGGATCAAAGCTGAAGCCCAAGGGCTTCTGTCCTGGACGGGGGGTCATATAACCTTAGCCTTGGGCAGTGGGGCTTGGACTTGGGCCCCAGCAAGTCTAACACCAGCCTTGGCGACCCCATTACAATGGGATTGCCACCCACTTTGGAGTCCCGACCCACAGTTTGAGAACCTTGTGCCAGATAATCTGCCATCTACTTCATAAGTGCCATCTTCAACCAAGTTTAGCAGCCTGAAAGTCTTCCTCAATATCCACAAACTTTCCACTGAAACTGCTCTTAATACAAATGACAGGAATCACACTTTTGCATGCAAGACATTGTACTCAGTAATTACACTGTCAATACAGATATGCTATCAGAGAAAAAAGATCCATTTAATAAGATGTTTGTGCTTTAGAGAAACTACCTTTATTCATTCCTCTCAAATAAAATGAATGGAACAGTTTTTTGTGAACAATGGAATAGGTATTTTAACTGTTCATCTGCAGAATTTGATTTCTTCCAACTTCAAATTTAAATAAAACTCATGATTTAGCTTAAGCAGACTTTTCTTTCTAATACATGTTACAATCAGCCTGCCTGTAAACACAATATGTAGTTTAAGAGGCTTCTTCTGTAACTTGATTAGATGGAAGCTGGAAGAAGGAATGCTGTTAAAGCTTTAGAATTCTTTTTTCTCTCTTCTATAGTGGTATTAGTTAAAGCCATTTTTATTTTTACTATATTTTTACGCATCATCCCACCCATTGCTTTTCAGTGGTCCACTTTTATGCCCATTTGACATAGCAGCACTAAGCATTTGTTTTCTTCCTGAGAATTCATTATGAGTACCAATTTTAACTATTAAGCAAGTTAAAGAAAGTGGACTCCCCTGGAGTTGAGTCAAGAGCAAGGCCCAGATTTTTAAAAGATATTTAGGCACTGCTGTGCCTCACACAACCCATAACTGGTTTAGAAGCCTGTTTCAAAGGGGATTCAGGCACTTAGGCGTATAAATTCCATCAATCAGGTTTTGTGACACTGAACATAGCAACCCCTAAATACTTTTAAAAATCTCTGCCTAAGTGCACAAAGGTTGCATTTTCATATTTATTCCCAAGTATATTAAAACAAACCAATTCCTTTTTAATTATTAACTTTTTAATTATTTCATTATTTCCAAATATAATTGTTCAAATACTAATATGTAGTGACATTAGAAGTAAAGCATGCCAACCAAACACTTTCTTCCGTGCAATTTTACATTTTCCTTATAACAAAACATTTTCAGAGAGGTGTTTTTTAAGGTGGCATCTCTTTAAAAGACAAATTCCACAACTTATGTCATAATATTTAAAGTAATGTAGATTGTAAAAGCATTGTTCAACTATATCATTTAATTTTAAAATGTCTGCGCTCTTTAAGCATGAAAATATTCAGAGTTTCTAAAGTCTGGCTGTCTGCACGAGCTGAATAATTTGGGATAACTTTCTTGCAGTGGATAAGACAGAAGTATGTGAACAGAGTGAGGGGATGTCACATAAGTATTTAGAACAAATACACTATGCACTCTTTAGTATAGCAGGAAAGTGAACAAAAATCATCTGAATGTATTGCCACTAATGAATACCAGAAACCATTTTTCAGAAAAAGGTTTGCTACATACCTGACAGGTTTCAAAGACAGCCTACAAGCTACAATGCTTTAAAAGAAATAAAGGAAAGATCTATATAGATTGGCTAAAGAGAGAAGATTTGGCAGACACAGACATTCACAAAATGATGCTTATTTTTGGTCATTCAAATTCATGGATTATAATTAGGGATCATAAATGGAATCCATCACCATTACTTAGAAAGCTGATTCTTCATCATCAGAGACTTTGCAAGCATCCCTTAGATTCCAGTAGTTCTCCCATCAAATCCATTTTTAAAGACACACCATTTATTTTTATGGCCTAGAACTCAAATTATCTCAGCTTCCTTTTTTGCACCCCAAAACTAAATTCTTTGGTTTACAAACAATATCTTTACACTACTATTTTCCTGAAATTTCTACTGTTTTCTATTTTTTCATTTTATAGTTTTAGAGTTAAGAGATTTGATTTTTTATTTCCTAGCAGACTTCTTAGCAGCTAGGTTGTATAGTACTGAATGAACATATACCGAAACACTCAAGTGGATTGGTACAGAATTGATCTGATTGACCACATACAGCAAAGAAGGTGCTATTGGACTGCACAATGTCAAAAATATCAGTATGGGAGCGGGGGGGGGGTCCCAAAGCCTTCCTTTTCATCAACTACACAGTCTATTTAAAGAACAGACATGGCAGTAATGTCTATTATTAATCCTGTAATACAGACATCATACAGAAAAGACTACTCATGAGAAGAAAGATACCAAAGAGAAAAACCTCCTCAACCAAAATATTCACCGCATTTGTCTATCCCTGGCAATACCTGAAACTTCAGAAGAGGGCAAACATTCCTACAATGGATTTGGCTACTTGTGCAATGCTTTACACACTAGAATGGGAGTCAAATTTCTTTCTGACCCATCTAGCAAATATCCAACATCTGACTGGACCCTTATTTTAGCACACATTTTACTATGAATACCACAAAATTACCCTCCTTAAAAACAGGCAGAACATTTGATACAACCTCTTGCAGCAACAAATGATGCATGGAGTTCATTTCACTAATTCTTTCATTTACATCTTATGTGATAACAATAAAGAGAAGTATTAATTGGTTGTTCCCCCAGTGCATCTGTAAATCTCACACAGGGGACATTCCCTTCCCCTGTAAACTGAGTCTGTGTGTTTGTCAGGTTCAGGAAGCAAATTAGGGAAATCACCGACATGCAAAAGAAACAACAATTCTCCCTAGTGTAAAGGGGATCCTCTGTGCATTTCCCACTTGGGGAGATCAGCACGGAAGTGGAAATCCCTCTAGTAAGGGATTACCTACCTACAGTTTTTTCACCAATTTAAATACTGGAATAGAAACAAAGATCGTTAAATCACTGTAACCCCCCACTATGGATAGTTATATCACTACAGAAGTGTTTATATCAAAACAAGTTATACCAATAAAAACACCTGCACTGATATAATTGGATCAGTTATTTAACTATGTTGCTTTCTAAGCAGATACAGCTAAATTGGTGCAAAAACTGTGGGTGGGCCAACCCTAAGAGACATCTCTATGTGCCTGGCCCTGTGGTGGGGGTGGGACTCACACCCCTATGCAAAGGGGAAGTGTCTCATCACCCACTGCCCCCTCCAACAGACAGGTTATCCTGTGAGTGTGCATACCCTGCCAGGCCAGGAGCACCTGTGCTCAGTGCATCACTTTGTAAGGCTCCCCAGGAGGCACCACAAGTGTGCATGGCACATAGCAGACAAGTAATGCCAAGCTGCTGCCCCGAACAGCTGCCAGCCCCTGTGGAGAGCAATGACCTGGGATGGGGAGTAGCAGTCACCCTGGGGGAAGGATGGAGCAGGATCACCTCCAACCAAAGGGTGAGTGGGATAGATAGATGCCAGGGGGAGGGTTGATGGGAACAGGAAGGCCTCATGGGGGAAGTGGGGAGGAAAGGGACACAGAGAGACCAGACCAGGCTTTGGAAGAGAGAAAATGGAGAGGCCTCAAGGGCTGTGGGAAAGGGTAGATGTCAGGAGGGAGTGGAGGAAATGGGGAGGAGAAGCTGCTAAGATGTGGGAGAGGGGACTTAGGGGGACTTCTTGGGTGTGTCCTGGAAGGGGCGGGGGTGCGCATCTCTAGAGAGTTTGTGTTGGGGTAATAAATGCCAGACAAGCTTTTGGACAGGGAAAATAGGACAGCCTTTAGGGTAGAGGCAGGAGGCATCTGGTGTCCTCTAGGGGGTAAAACCCCAGGGGAGAGGGAGGGTCGTTCTTGAGGTTGCATGGGGAGAAGAGCCCAGGGGGGCTCTTGAGTGGTTAGTGCCCAGGGAGGACTCTTGGGGGAGCATAGGGGGGTAAGAGCCTGGAGGGCCTCTCGGGGGGTTACTGCCTGGAGGAGCAGGGGGCGCTCACAGGGGTGCATGGGGGACTAAGAGCCTGGGGAGTGGTCTCCAGGGGGTAGTGTCCAGGGGAGCAGAGGATGGGACTTTTGGGAGGGGTTAGTGCCCAGTGGAGGGGGTGCAAGAGTTTGGAGGGACTCTCAGGGGGTTAGTGTTCATGGGGGAAGGGGTTCTGGGGGGTGAACGGGGGGATAAGAACCTGGGGAGGCTCTCGGGTGGTTAGTGTCCAGGGGAGCAGCGGGGGGGCCCTCTTGGGGGGTTAGTGCCCAGAGAAGCAGGGGTGTGTGTGCAAGAGCCCAGGGTGGGTTCTTGGTGGGTTAGTGTCCAGGGGAGCAGGAGGGGGGCTCTTAGGGGGTGCACAGGGGGAGTAAGAGCTCAGAGGGGGCTCTCAGTAGATTAGTCCCCAGATGAGCGTGGGGGAGAGGTTAGTGCCCAGGGGAGCAGGAGGAAGGACTCTCGGTGTGTACATGGGGGGCGGGGGGGGAGAGCTCAGGGGGCTCTCAGGGGAGTTAGTGCCCGGGGGAGCGGGAGCTCTCGATGTGTACATAGGGGGGTAAGAGTTCGGGGGACTCTTGGGGGAGTTAGTGCCCAGGGGAGCAGAAGGGGAGACTCTCGGTGTTTACATGGGGGGGAGGCCTAAGATCTCAGGGTGTCTCTCAGGTTAGTGCCCGGGGGGTGGCACATGGGGGGTAAGAGCACGGGAGGGGGCTCTCGGGGGGTTAGTGCCCAGGGGAGCGGGAGGAGGGGCACATGGGGGGGAAGTAAGAGCTCGGGGGGGCTCTCGGGGAGTTAGTGCCCGGGAAGGGGGCTCTCGGGGGGCACATGGTGGGTAAGAGCTCGGGGGGGTTAGTGCCCGGGGGAGCAGGCGGGGGCACATGGGGGGGCTAAGAACTCGGGGGGCTGTCGGAGGAGTAGTACCCAGGTGGGGGGCTCTCGGGGGGCACATGGGGGGTAAGAGCTCGGGGGGGCTCTTGGGGGAGTAGTGCCTGGGAAGCGAGAGGGGAGGGCACATGGGGGGGTAAGAACTCGGGAGGGGGTAGTGCCCAGGGGAGCAGGAGGGGAGCTCTCGGGGGGGGCTAGTGCCCGGGAAGCGGGCTCTCGGGGGGGGGGGTAGCGCCCGGGACGCGGGAGGGGGGCTCTCGGGGGGGGGGAGCACCCGGGAAGCGGGAGGGGGGCTGGCGGGGGGGGGGTGGCGCCCGGGAGGGGGGCTCTCGGGGGGGGGGCAGTGCCCGGGAGGGGGGCTCTCGGGGGGGGCAGTGCCCGGGAGGGGGGCTCTCGGGGGGGGGCAGTGCCCGGGGGAGCAGGAGGGGGGCTCACGGGGGGGCAGTGCCCGGGAAGCGCGAGGGGGGCTCTCGGGGGGGGCAGTGCCCGGGAAGCGCGAGGGGGGCTCTCGGGGGGGGCAGTGCCCGGGAAGCGCGAGGGGGGCTCTCGGGGGGGGCAGTGCCCCGGACGCGCGAGGGGGCCTCACGGGGGGGGCCGAGCCCGGGAAGCGCGAGGGGGGCTCTCGGGGGGGGCAGTGCCCGGGAAGCGCGAGGGGGGCTCTCGGGGGGGGCAGTGCCCGGGAAGCGCGAGGGGGGCTCTCGGGGGGGGCAGTGCCCGGGAAGCGCGAGGGGGGCTCTCGGGGGGGGCAGTGCCCGGGAAGCGCGAGGGGGGCTCTCGGGGGGGGCAGTGCCCGGGAAGCGCGAGGGGGGCTCTCGGGGGGGGCATTGACCGGGGGAGCGCGAGGGGGGCTCTCGGGGGGGGCAGTGCCCGGGGGAGCGGGAGGGGGGCTCTCGGGGGCGGGTAAGTGCCCGGGAGGGAGCGGGTAAGTGCCCGGGAGGGGGGCTCTCGGGGGGGGGCGGGTAAGTGCCCGGGGGGGGGGCTCTCGGGGGGGGGGGGAGTGCCCGGGAGGGGGGCGCGGGGGGGGGGGGGGAGTGCCCGGGGGGGGGGCGCTCGGGGGGGGGGGTGGTGCCCGGGGGGGGGGCTCTGGGGGGGGGGGGAGTGCCCGGGAGGGGGGCTCTCGGGGGGGGGTAGTGCCCGGGAGGGGGGCTCTCGGGGGGGGGTAGTGCCCGGGGGAGCGGGAGGGGGGCTCTCGGGGGGGGTAGTGCCCGGGAAGCGGGTCCCGGAGTGGGGCAGGGGCAGGTGGCGGAGGAAGCCTGTGGCTGCCCGGGGGCGAGGCAGACGCCGGGCCCGGCTCCCGCTGTCTCCCCCCGGCCCCGTTACCTGCAGTGGCCGGGCCCGGCGCCCCGGGCCGCGCGGCAGACCGAGCCCCTATCTGGGGCCGCGCCGGGGCCCCTGCTGGGCCATGGCGGGGGGCGGCTCGCGCAGGCTCTCGGGGCGGGGGGGCACGCGGGGCCCGGGCGCTCGAGCTCCGCGCTCCAGCCTGGCCGGGCACTTTGTTTGTGTCCCACAATGCACCGCAGCCGCGGCCGTGCGGGCGGAGGCGGGGCCGCCTGCCATGCGCAGGCGCAGTGGGAGGATCGCTCAGCGCGTGCCCGGGCCGCATGCTACAGCCCCCTGCCTGCCCGGGCCCCAGCCTGCTGCCGGCGCACGCCGTGCAGCCCGATGCACGCACCGTCCCCAGCCCCGTGCAGAACTGCAGCCCGATGCACGCACCGTCCCCAGCCCCGTGCAGAACTGCAGCCTGATGCACGCATGGTCCCCAGCCCAGTGCAGAACTGCAGCGTGATGCACGCACGGTCCCCAGCCCAGTCAGGTACTGCAGCCCGATGCACGCACGGTCCCCAGCCCAGTGCAGGTACTGCAGCCCGATGCACGCACCGTCCCCAGCCCAGTGCAGGTACTGCAGCCCGATGCACGCACCGTCCCCAGCCCAGTCAGGTACTGCAGCCCGATGAACCCGCGGTCCCCAGCCCAGTGCAGGTATTGCAGCCTGATGCACGCACCGTCCCCAGCCAAGTGCAGAACTGCAGCCCGATCCATGCATGGTTCCAAGTTAGTGCAGAACTGCAGCCCGATGCGTGCACGCCCGGTGCACGTGTCAAGCTCATGCGGGAGGACACAGTGCAGCCTGATTCATGCATGATCCCCTCCCCAGGCTCATGTGGGTGGACACAGTGCAGCCAGATGTGCATGGTCCACAGTTAGTTCAGGTACTGCAGCCCGATGCATGCACAGTCCCCAGCCTAATCCATATGATACAGTTCCCAACCTGAAGCTTAACTGTCATTTCCAGCTGCCACTCCCATCACTTCAAATGGCCATTCCCAGGTGCCGCCTCCTTTATGCCAAAGTGCAGCAAAACCATCTGACACTTCCAGTCCCTTTGGTGCTAAAGGAATGTCAGCTCAACCTTGCTGTGCAAAGAGCAGGAGAGAAAAAGACACTATCATGACATGTCTTTTATGTAGGAAGTAGTGTGTGGATTTGCATCACCCCAGGGTCAGCTCTGAAGGCAATTGTGGGTCACTGCAATAAGCCAAGGGCAGCCCTTGGGAAGTGCAGACACTACCTGTTCCAGTCAACTTGTGGAACTCCTTACCTGAGGAGGTTGTGAAGGCTAGGACTATAACAATGTTTAAAAGGGAACTGGGTAAATTCATGGTGGCTAAGTCCATAAATGGCTATTAGCCAGAATGGGTAAGAATGGTGTCCCTAGCCTCTGTTCGTCAGAGGATGGAGATGGATGGCAGGAGAGAGATCACTTGATCATTGCCTGTTAGGTTCACTCCCTCTGGGGCACCTGGCATTGGCCACTGTCGGTAGACAGATACTGGGCTAGATGGACCTTTGGTCTGACCCGGTACGGCTGTTTTTATGTTCTTAGGATACCCCTGTTTCTTCCCTGTCCTTTTGGGGAGACTGTCACCTCACGTGGTGCTCAGGGTTCTCAGGAGAATGGAATTGCATCTTGTCTCTGCTCAGGGCATACAAGGCAAGTGCAGGAAATCTTGCCCATTCTCACACCCAGGGGCCAGATCACAATCTCCCCCTTGGAAATGTACTCTGTGTTCAGCCACTTCTGATAGTACAGAAAATGACTGAACCTGCTTAGAATGAGAAGTGTCTTTTAGAATTTGGCAGTGGCAGATTAGATAAATGGTTGACCAGATTAGCCACATGTCATCTCTGAAGCACCCTGGGGCCTCTCCAACTATGGATTTAAGGAAATACCCTTCCCCGCTCCTTGCGTGTGGAATTATTTTCTGGCAGCATGCTTCCATTCCCTGCCTCCCAAAAGTCACTCTGGGTGGCTGCATATTTGATCCATCCAGGTCAAATCTTCAGATCATTCCTCCCTAGAATTTGGTCCACGTCAATGCTAACCCAATGTAAGCATGGCTTGATTTAACTTGATTAGTGCAGCCATTTGCTACACGTTTTTGTAATAAATTCAAAATAAATTGCAGCAGGAAACAGAGTGAAAGGCCACAATCCAAAAGTATTAATCAGCAGTGAAAAATCTAAGTCATCTGCTGGAAAGTGACACACTGCTCACTGTTTTAAAGATAAAAAACAGTTGCAAGCTCTCTGTGCTGTATTAAAAATACTGGGGCAATTGTAATAGGTTCCTAGCAAAACTAGTGAGCTTTGCTGCAAACCAGTGTGAGAGTGAGCAGATTCCAGGAATGCTCTTCCTGCTTCGTCTTTCACTTATTCTGGCTTTACACCAATGTACAGCAACTACAATGGGAGTTTGATTCAAAACTGCCTTGCACCTTGTGTTGTTATTTACACCTCTGCAAAGCAGGGGTAAAGCTTTCCCATGCTAATTTGGCAGCGTTAAATGAAGACCCACTGCACAGGTGTAAATGGAGACATAAGTTGTGAGGCAGTGGAGAATCAGGCCCTGGCTGCCATGGATTATTCCTGATTTACACTGATATGAGTTGATAATCAGACCTACTTTATACCAGCCTCTACATGCTGATGCAAAAATTGCCAGGCCAGTGCATCAGCTGATGTAAACTGGCATAGTTCACCTGATTTCAGTGGAACTACAATTAAGGATAATGCCCGCACACTTTGAGCCTGATTCTCCTCTCACCTATTGCAAATCGAGGTGTGGCAGATGTGGAGCTGCTGTGTACTAATCTAAGACTACTATAATAATTTATAAATTCTACAGGTGACTTGGTCAGTGAGACAAAGATACTGTGTCGTTGCATTGGATTATTAGGCTTTCCTATATGAATGTATTGATCTAACTTAATAGGGGGCTGTTGGCAAAACAAGCACACGCTTGAAAGACAATGGGGAAAGTTTTGAGGACCCTATATCCTGTCTCCAGCAAAGGTACATGCCTTGTTTTGCCCCTGCTGGTAGGTAGAGATCACAAGAACAGCAAACGCTCAAAAGGACACTCTGGCGAGAGAAGAGCAGGGACCTGAGGATGCTGTTTCTGGTGAGACCAGACTGAGATGATAGAGAGAGAGACACAGGTCCAGCAAGGGTGTCTAAAAGCAATTGAAATGCATCCGCTGAAGTGGGCTGTAGCCTGCGAAAGCTTATGCTCAAATAAATTTGTTAGTCTCTAAAGTGCCACAAGTACTCCTGTTCTTTTTGCGGATACAGACTAACACGGCTGCTACTCTGAAACTTGTCATAAAAGCAATTGAGGCTTCTGTGGCTTCCAGGGAATGGTAAGCCTTAGGGAAAGACAGGCACGCACGTAGACTTTCCATTGGCGTAAGTGTTGTAGCTGTGTTGGTCCCAGGATATGAGAGAGACAAGATATCTTTTATGGGACCAACTTCTCTTGGTGGAAGGTACCAGCTTTCAAACTACAAAGGTTTAAGACCTGTTTTCTGTGAAATGCTTTTGTTCTGAATAAATAATCATGTGCTTTAAGGAGACTGCCTGGCTACCGCTGCTCCCAGAGGAAATAGAACTGCAGGTACTGAACCTAATTCAGATTTGCCAAGAATCTCTTGACTGACATCTGGGGCGCAAGGCCCAGTCTGAGAGTGAGGACATCATGTGATTCCACCCTAACAAAGGTGATGGCTTCAGGCCCGAGAGGGAGTACAGTCCAGCAAGGGATCAGAGGGGCAGTTAGCCCAGATAAGGGGTAACTTTATTGATGTCCATGGAGTTACACTGTTGTAAAACCAATGTAGAATAAATCAGACTCTCACTGCTGTGTAGTCAGTCAACCAGTTTGACAGTGGAATGCAACATATCCTAGCTTGGTACGGTATCTTCCACACAAAGCTCATCTAAAAATGCTGTACAGAGTCAAACAAAGATGCTGGATAGTGTGCGTCGTAAGTTATTGAACAAAGCAGTGCTGGAAAGCTTGAATGTGAACAAAGAAAGCATTCTAGTTAGAAAGCAATAACAATGGGTAAGGGAAATTAATAGTCATAGAGGAGAGAGAAAAGATACAGGTGAGATTTTAAATTAGCTGCAGTGTCAATGGAGCATATGAAGAATATGGGAACATACGAAGAATATTCCAGGTAGGAGAATCTGTACAGAAGTTTCTCACCCCAAGTGTGGCTTGTGGGAGAAGGACAATGAACTTCTGATCTATGCAACCTGTAATGATAGGTAGGTTCAACTTGGGTGGTCAGATAAATTGGGATATAACCTGTGCGAACGGTGGCATGGACTTGCCCAACTCCATTCGGATAATGGGGTTCCAGCTAAGAATTATGGTAGTGACAGAAATGCCATCACGCTACAGTGGGGTCAGAATGACCTGTAAATAAACAAATAAGACTTGTCATACCGGAACAGACCAGAGGAGCTTCTCAGGCAATACCCCACCGCTGATCAGATATTTCAGAGAAAAAGGATTGACACGCCAGTAAAAAAGCATTTACATTTGTCCTTGTTTGTACATGTGCAGGTTGGCGATGAGCTATTAAAGTCAGTACAGAAATGGGAACAAAAGTGTCATGTCATTGCATGAAACAAGACATTGATAACATTATTTATTATTTGATTTACCATTTATATAGTGAAAGCACCTGGAGGCCGCAGGCAGGCACCATACGAACATATAGTAAAGGACTGTCCCAGGCCCGAATGCCACAATGTATGTGCTCATAGGTAATGAGTTAGCATCGTGTAAAAATGAGGCATGAGGAAATGAGAATGGACAGAAACTGTAGGCGAGAACCTCGGTGGGTGTAACTGAGTATACTTCCATAACGTCGGAGCAGTGCTGGTTTATACCAGTGAGGATCTGGCCCCATACCTCTAGGTGTTCTATTCTGTGCATGGTAGGGAGGCATGTGAATTATCTAGGGCCTGATCCTGCAAACTCTTACGCCCACAAGTAGACCTTTGAATTCAAGTGAGGAAGGACTACTCACGGGAGTAAGTGGCTGCAGGATCAGAAACGCAGTTTTCGATGCGGATGCACTTGACTTTCCACGGAAAACTCCATGAGGGTTGTTAGCATTCCCCAGCTGAATTAACTGAGACAGTTGCCTGAACTCTGCCAGGTCAATTAGAACGGCCCACTGACCCAGTACAGTTCAGCAGGATCTGCCAATTGCATGATGACCCCCTTGCGCTGGATTTTTCAAATCACATTTTTAGTTCTGCTTTCCCAGCCCTCACTGATTCATTTGCTCAGACTTTGGCAGATGTTTAGGACTGAAGCAAAGTGAAATCATTAACTTAACATGCACGCAGATGCCAAGCTGCACAGGTTTTAGCAGGGTGACACAGTTGCTTGGTATTTACCACGCAGTCATGCGGGGACATGACCGTCGTATGCAGTCATTCACGTCTCCCTCTTTCAGCTTCTCTCAGGTCTGCCAGATGCCCCTCACAGGGAACAAGCCTGGTTGGGAAGACAGGCGGGTCAGCATGTTTGATGCCCTTCCCCTCCCTCCCCCCCCCGCCATCGTTCTTTCCACAGAAACTTGCTCAAGGAGAAGGATTTTGATTGACTTCAATAGGCTTTGGATAAGACCCCCAGTGAGAATAACCCCTTCGTTTGTTTTCTTCCCAGTTTTCTCTTGTTCTTGGAGAAGCCTGAAATGGAATTGTGACACAAAGACCCCTTGGTGTCAGCTGGCAAAGGGTTCACTGCTCCAGTGGTTCTCAACCAGGGGTCCAGGGGGTCACGAGCAGGTTTCAAGGGGTCCTCCAAGCATGGTCAGCTTTTGTCTCACTGGGGCCCAGGGCAGAAAGCCAAAGCCCCACCGCATAGGACTGAAGCCAGGGGCCCCTGAGCCCCCGTCACCAGGGGCTCAAGCTGAAGCCTGAGCAATGTAGCTTCTCAGGGGCCCCTGTGGCATGGGGGCCCCAGTAGAATGACCAGATGTCCCAATTTTATAGGGACAGTCCTGATTTTTGGGTCTTTTTCTTACATAGGCTCCTAGTATCCCCCACCCCCTGTCCCAATTTTTCACATTTCCTGTTTGGTCACCCTAGGCCCCAGGCAATTGCCCTGCTTGCTACCCCCTGGCTTTTATATGTGGGAAAAAAGTTATTGAGGCACAGGTAGGCTGTGGCGTTTTTATAGCATGTTGGGAGAGCCTCAGAAAGGAAAAGGTTGAGAACCCCTGCACTACTCTGTGTCAGTAACTCTTAAGAGGCCTGACAAACTCAGTACACCTAACACACTACTTTCATAGTGCCTTGCGAGGTACAAATTAAAGCTGGTGTCATGCTGGTCATTAATATCATTGTGAAATGTACGGTTAATGACTTATGGGTACCTACTAAAACTATGTAACAAGGCAGAGTTGACAAACAGGTTTTCTGTCAGTAAAAGCGTATCAATTCACCTACCCATCTCTGATGTAAATTAAGCATTGTAAATCAAACACAGTGGCAGCCGCATTTGCATTCCAAGTCAACATGAGGATGTGAAGTCAGCATTGGATCAGCACCCGAGGGACTTAACCACAAGTGGTTGTCCTGTCTTGGGTGCAAATACAATTAACTTGGCAGTATAGGAGGAAGGGGAAAAAGACCCTGGTTTTATCCTGTACTTAAGGAAGGAATTGTGCAGTATATTCATGAAAATGGGATCCCAGCCTGTCCTGTCTGGAAACACTGCAAAGATGATTTCAGTGAGAAACTGCTTTAGAAAAAGATTTTACCCAATTAAAGTGAAGTGTAAACCCTAAGGAGTGTTATACCTTATGTCCTACATGTAACCACTTCTGTTTCCATGATCCTTTCTCAGCATCTCTGAAATCTTTGTCTTCGATTCTCAACCTCTTCAATAATAAACATCTTTAATAATAAAGTTACAATTGTTACATCTCTGTGCTGTGGTGGTACCAAGGCCCTGATCCTGAGTTGTACCAATCAGGCTGTGTGCATACACTGTTCCCTTGGGAACAGAAAAACCGGTAGTAACTGAGAGTGTCAGTGACAGGTGCTGGACACTACAGGGGGGCACTTCAGAAGCGCTCAGGGACTAGGGTACACCCAGTGTTACCCTGCAGGGCAAAGTAAGAGCTGGCAGAGCTCTGGGGAGATTGGGTGGCTAACAAATGGGGTGTCAGGGAGCTGGCAGCCAGTTTAGTACCAGCAAATTTCTCTCTCCCTGCAGCAGGGGTGTGTCTCACTCCTAGCCGCCCCAAGAAAGCATCACAGGTAGACCTGACCCACAGCACCCAGCTGAGATCTTTGCATGCCTCATTAGGCTTTTAATTGAAAGCAGATTATTTTGGACTTAAGAAGTAAGGTGCTGGAAACTGCTCACGAGTTACATTTTGATATACGGTGGCCTCTGCACATCATACAACACTATACAGCACTTCAGACAATTGTGTAACCCTTGCCCATTAATTGCAAGTAAGGGTTATGTGTGCACGGCCTTCAGCCCAGCCGAGCC
Source organism: Mauremys mutica (assembly GCF_020497125.1). Taxonomy (NCBI): domain Eukaryota; kingdom Metazoa; phylum Chordata; order Testudines; family Geoemydidae; genus Mauremys; species Mauremys mutica. The sequence continues at coordinate 13,109,069 of NC_059093.1, read as the reverse complement.
TGTCATATTTGCATCGCCCAGCTTTCAATTGTGAGAGCTCCTGTGACGTAAGCTTTCCCAAGAGTAACCTAAATAGCAAATTCTTCCAAGCAGGGCAGAAGAGGACTAGTTTTGGTCAAAAGAATTCATTGGTCCCTTCAAAATAGATTCCTCAGCAGTTCCCCCAAGATATCAGCTGGGCTTGTGTTTGTCAGTCTGTTTGTTTGTTTGGTTGTTTGAGGGACCGTGTGCTCTGGCTGGCAGTTGGAGGCAGGTTTGAAAGCTCGAAGCCTCTGGTAATTGGCTGAGCCTTAATCAGTGGGCGTGGCATTCACTCAGGCCAGGGCTTTATAAAGCCGCCCACAAGCGAACAGGGGCTGCTAACAGGGAGTTTCACAAGGGAGTTTAGAAGGGGAGTGGGAAGGGAGCAGGAGTCCCTCGCCGGCCGTAACCCCTTCCCTGTGGCCCCCCCCTAAAATCCTAAAACCTATAAACCAAACTACATTCAAAACCTCTTTCTTTAAACCACCCTTACATTAACTAGGAGACAATGCAGGCAGAAGCCCAGCAGCAGGGTGGGGGCTATCCAGTTTATTGCACTGAGTGTTGCATGTATGATTACCTGCCCTGTGGGCGGGTGGCGTATGTGTGCAGTCGGTGCAAGGAGCTCCTGGCCCTCAGAGACCATGTACGGGCTTTGGAGGCCAGGGTGGCGGAACTGGAGGAGCTAAGAGAGGCAGAGAGATATGTTGATGAGGCTTTCCGGGACACTGTAGAATTGTCCCACCTCCGCTCAGACAGCTCCTGTGCTGTTGAGGAGGAAGAAAGGCCCAGGGAAGCAGAGCAGTCGATGGGAGCAGAGGGAAACCTTCCCGTAGTCGGGACCCTCCTTCCAGATGGTGCTGGGGTTGCCTCTCGCACTGAGGTTGCCTCTCCGGGGGAGGGAACTCGAGTTTCTAGGAAAAGGCAGGTGTTAGTAATGGGAGATTCGATTATTAGAAATGTAGATAGCTAGGTCTGTGATGACCGGGAGAACCGTATGGTGACTTGCCTGCCTGGTGCGAAGGTTGCGGATCTCTCGAGGCATCTAGATAGACTTATGTGTAGTGCTGGGGAGGAGCCGGTGGTCGTGGTACATGTAGGTACCAATGACATAGGGAAGGGTAGGAGAGATGTCCTGGAAGCCAAATTTAGGCTGCTAGGGAAGAGACTGAAATCCAGGACCTCTATGGTGGCATTTTCAGAAATGCTCCCAGTTCCACGCGCAGGGCCAGGTAGGCAGGCAGAGCTTCAGAGTCTCAATGCATGGATGAGACGATGGTGTAGAGAGGAGGGGTTCACGTTCATTAGGAACTGGGGAAACTTCTGGGATGGGAGGAGCCTATAAAGGGGAGATGGGCTCCACCTAAACCAAAGTGGAACCAGACCGCTGGCGCTAAACATTAAAAAGGTTGTAGAGCAGTTTTTAAACTAGGAGATGGGGGAAAGCCGACTGCTGCAGAGGAGCGTGTGGATCGGACACAGACTTCTCTTAGGGGAGAGTCTGATGATAGAGAATCTCCAGGTTATAGTCAGGAGCAGAGGACTGAAAAGTATAATGTAAGGGCCGGATCAGATGATAACAGTCACATAAAAAAGAATCTGGCACATCAGAAAAAGGCAGGCTAATAAACAGGGACAAGTTTTTAAAGTGCTTGTACACAAATGCCAGAAGTCTAAATAATAAGATGGGTGAACTAGAGTGCCTTGTGATAAAGGAGGATATAGATATAATAGGCATCACAGAAACCTGGTGGACTGAGAGCAACCAATGGGACACAATCATTCCAGGGTACAAAATATATCGGAAGGACAGAACAGGTCGTGCAGGGGGAGGAGTGGCAATATATGTGAAAGAAAGTGTAGATTCAAATGAAGTAAAAATCTTAAGCGAATCCACATGTTCCATAGAGTCTCTATGGATAGAAATTTCATGCTCTAGTAAAAATATAACATTAGGGATCTATTATCGACCACCTGACCAGGACAGTAATAGTGATGATGAAATGCTAAGGGAAATTAGAGAGGCTATCAAAATTAAGAACCCAATAATAGTGGGGGATTTCAATTATCCCCATATTGACTGGGAACATTTCACTTCAGGACGAAATGCAGAGATAAAATTTCTCGATACTTTAAATGACTGCTTCATGGAGCAGCTGGTACGGGAACCCACAAGGGGAGAGGCGACTCTAGATTTAATCCTGAGTGGAGCGCAGGAGCTGGTCCAAGAGGTAACTATAGCAGGACTGCTTGGAAATAGTGACCATAATACAATAGCATTCAACATCCCTGTGGTGGGAAGAACACAACTGCCCAACACTGTGGCCTTTAATTTCAAAAGGGGGAACTATACAAAAATGAGGGGGTTAGTTAGACAAAAGTTAAAAGGTACAGTGACTAAAGTGAAATCCCTGCAAGTTGCGTGGGCCCTTTTTAAAGACACCATAATAGAGGCCCAACTTCAATGTATACCCCAAATTAAGAAAAACAGTAAAAGAACTAAAAAAGAGCCACCGTGGCTTAACAACCATGTAAAAGAAGCAGTGAGAGATAAAAAGACTTCCTTTAAAAAGTGGAAGTCAAATCCTAGTGAGGCAAATAGAAAGGAGCACAAACACTGCCAACTTAAGTGCAAGAGTGTAATAAGAAAAGCCAAAGAGGAGTTTGAAGAACGGCTAGCCAAAAACTCCAAAGGTAATAAAATGTTTTTTAAGTACATCAGAAGCAGGAAGCCTGCTAAACAACCAGTGGGGCCCCTTGATGATCAAAATACAAAAGGAGCGCTTAAAGACGATAAAGTCATTGCGGAGAAACTAAATGGATTCTTTGCTTCAGTCTTCACGGCTGAGGATGTTAGGGAGATTCCCAAACCTGAGCTGGCTTTTGTAGGTGACAAATCTGAGGAATTGTCACAGATTGAAGTGTCACTAGAGGAGGTTTTGGAATTAATTGATAAACTCAACATTAACAAGTCACCGGGACCAGATGGCATTCACCCAAGAGTTCTGAAAGAACTCAAATGTGAAGTTGCGGAACTATTAACTAAGGTTTGTAACCTGTCCTTTAAATCGGCTTTGGTACCCAATGACTGGAAGTTAGCTAATGTAACGCCAATATTTAAAAAGGGCTCTAGGGGTGATCCCGGCAATTACAGACCGGTAAGTCTAACGTCGGTACCGAGCAAATTAGTTGAAACAATAGTAAAGAATAAAATTGTCAGACACATAGATAAACATAAACTCTTGAGCAATAGTCAACATGGTTTCTGTAAAGGGAAATCGTGTCTTACTAATCTATTAGAATTCTTTGAAGGGGTCAACAAACATGTGGACAAGGGAGATCCGGTGGACATAGTGTACTTGGATTTCCAGAAAGCCTTTGACAAGGTCCCTCACCAAAGGCTCTTACGTAAATTAAGCTGTCATGGGATAAAAGGGAAGGTCCTTTCATGGATTGAGAACTGGTTAAAGGACAGGGAACAAAGGGTAGGAATTAATGGCAAATTCTCAGAATGGAGAGGTGTAACTAGTGGTGTTCCCCAAGGGTCAGTCCTCGGACCAATCCTATTCAATTTATTCATAAATGATCTGGAGAAAGGGGTAAACAGTGAGGTGGCCAAGTTTGCAGATGATACTAAACTTCTCAAGATAGTTAAGACCAAAGCAGATTGTGAAGAACTTCAAAAAGATCTCGCAAAACTAAGTGATTGGGCAACAAAATGGCAAATGAAATTTAATGTGGAAAAAATGTAAAGTAATGCACATTGGAAAAAGTAACCCCAACTATACATACAACATGATGGGGGCTAACTTAGCTACAACGAGTCAGGAAAAAGATCTTGGCGTCATCGTGGATAGTTCTCTGAAGATGTCCACGCAGTGTGCAGAGGCGGTCAAAAAAGCAAATAGGATGTTAGGAATCATTAAAAAGGGGATAGAGAATAAGACTGAGAATATATTATTGCCCTTATATAAATCCATGGTACGCCCACATCTCGAATACTGTGTACAGATGTGGTCTCCTCACCTCAAAAAAGATATTCTAGCACTAGAAAAGATTCAGAAAAGGGCAACTAAAATGATTAGGGGTTTAGAGAGGGTCCCATACAAGGAAAGATTAAAGAGGCTAGGACTCTTCAGCTTGGAAAAGAGAAGACTAAGGGGGGACATGATAGAGGTATATAAAATCATGAGTGATGTTGAGAAAGTGGATAAGGAAAAGTTATTTACTTATTCCCATAATACAAGAACTAGGGGTCACCAAATGAAATTAATAGGCAGCAGGTTTAAAACAAATAAAAGGAAGTTCTTCTTCATGCAGCGCACAGTCAACTTGTGGAACTCCTTACCTGAGGAGGTTGTGAAGGCTAGGACTATAACAATGTTTAAAAGGGGACTGGATAAATTCATGGTGGCTAAGTCCATAAATGGCTATTAGCCAGAATGGGTAAGAATGGTGTCCCTAGCCTCTGTTCGTCAGAGGATGGAGATGGATGGCAGGAGAGAGATCACTTGATCATTGCCTGTTAGATTCACTCCCTCTGGGGCACCTGGCATTGGCCACTGTCGGTAGACAGATACTGGGCTAGATGGACCTTTGGTCTGACCCGGTACGGCCTCTCTTATGTTTTTATAAATTTATGTAGGAGCTGTCCTTATGATTTGGCCTCCTCATTCCTAAGAAACCAGGTCATTTTTTATTACTATTTGCTTTTTCTGTACAACTGGTAATTTCTCCATGCAGTGCGATGGTGCCTCTGCTTTCTCCCAAGGACATTGGAATGAATGGTGCCTGGATGCCTCTAGCACCTGCATGCCACAGTTGCATGCAGTGAGCAGGTGGGATGGATAAAGTCAGACCCTGCAGAAACAGTCCATTAGGGATTAAACCAGTAGGATTCTCCAGAAACTGAATAGCATTCTTTTAGCAGCAGGCCATCCCTCCCCAGTGACCCACAATGGCACAGCGCAGCAACAGATCCACCGCCGTTCTCCCCTTAGTCTCAGCAATGCTTCTTTGACAGGAGGACCTTTTCCCAGGGAAGCTATGTCAAGCAGCAGGCTAGTTCCTAGGAAAACATCAAACAAAAGGGTCTTCTACTCCTCCTGGTCTCCTCATCCACTCTGCACTCTCCCAACCTTCTTCCTGGCCAGTCAGCTCCTACCCTCAGAGCTTCTGTCTAGGAGTCCTTCCCCTTGGCTGGGTCCATACTCCCAGTCTACCTCCAGGCCATCTACCTGGAGACTGGTCTTTCCCCAGGCCTGCCACAAGAACCATCTTCTCTCCAGTCACTCTCTTGCTTCAGGACCTGTGACAGGAAACAACTTCTCTCCTCCCCAGCTGAGATCTTCCAGCCCTTTATGGCAATCACCCACTCTTTCCCCAGCTGGGCCAGATAATTGAATGAAGCCACCTGATTCCCCAGCCTGATCAGGATCAGCTGGGGTGGGGAGATGGGAGTAGGGGGCTCTGAGCTGTCACAAGCCAGGCAGATCCATACTCCCCTTAAAGAGCCAGGCAGCATGTGACAGTTCTAGAAACATTACTCTAAAAACCTACCTAATTAATAGCGAATGAGCTCCTTTCTTTGAACCATCCTATCCACCTCTATAGCTAGGCTATCATGTTTGATTAAATTCTATAGGGTGGTTAAAGAAAGCCCATGGGAAAGCCATCATTTTCTACAGGACTTTTCCATAAAGGGTGAGCCTGATTTTGGTCTCATACTCATTTTCCAACATTGCAGGCATGAGCTGTTGACATTATCGAAGTTACACTGGCATGAAACTGGAGTAGTACAGTGGTGAATCAGGCCCTATAAATCCACTGGAACTAATTTTGAGCTCACTTACATCTAGAGTAACATCACCGAAGTCAATAGAGTTTCAAAGGTAGAAACTGGACTGAGAGGAGAATTATGATACATTTTTCAAAAGCCCTGAAATAACATAGGAGCCTAAATCTCATTGATTTTCACTGGAAGGCTCCTAAGTGCCTTAGTCCTGTGGTTCTCAACCGGGTACCCATGGCCCCCTTGGGGGCCATGAGCAGGTTTCAGGGGGCCCGCCAAAATAAACCAGAGAGCAGGGCCGGCGATAGACTCTCAGGGCAGAAAGCCGAAACCCGAGCCCTGAAGCTGAAGCCTGAACCCCTGAGCCAGGATGAACACTGACCATGACATGCGCATGTGCCTGTCGAAGCCACCCCCATGTCTTGACAGAATTGGGGAGGGGGAGGGCTCAGAAAGAAAAAGGTTGCGAACCCCTGCCTTGGTCCTGTTTGAAAATAAGACCCAGGTACTTTTGAAAGTTTTACCCTTAGGCTCAGAGGCCTGGATCCTCAAAGGGGCTGTGGCGTTGCTTCGCTCAGTACGGTGCTGGTGGCGGCCAGAGGCTGAATGGGGTTTGATGCAGGCGGGCAAGATAGGTGCAGGCAGAAAGAGGAGATCACAAGGTAAGCTTGCCCCCTTCCTCCTGGGGGCGCCACACATACTCTGTCCCCGCCCACAGCCCTCTGCATCCCCAACAACAGCCTCAAGCAGAAAGAGGAGCTCACCAAGGGAACTGCCCCCCTTGGCAGGCAAGATAAGCGCTCCTCCGCCTATCTTCCCCCTGTTTCCGGATTGCACTGGTGTTTAGGCAGGAGTCTGGATGTCTAGAACCAGGCAGCAGTACTAATGGTCCGAGGCAGAAACTTAGGCCTCTAGAGAACTTTTAACCTTGAACATTTAGGTACAGAATAAGTTTAGGCACCTACCGTGTTAGGCAGCAGCAGAGTGGCACCTACAAATGGGGCTTAGGGGCCTAAATATCTTTGCAGCGCTAACCCAGAGTTCCTCTAGCCCTTTCACACCACACCATATATCAGTTATGGTGAAGGGGGGGGGGTTGATTCTTTGCTACCTTGCACCTGGCATATTCTCGTGCAAAACTCTACCGGTAGTGTAAGGGAATGCAGAATGCTGATCTGGTAACATTTGACACCATGTTGCATTCCCTTTGCACACACACACACACACACACAACAAGAGATTATGTGTAATTTAAACAATTACTTTGCAGATCCAGTAGTCCCTAGCGTGCACTGCCAAAGAGTCTCTTGGGTTTTTTCCCAACAACACAGCAGCTAGATGCCCAGTTTTCCAGGACGCTGCTTTCTAATGAGTAGGGTTTGTGCTCTACTTTACCTAAGGGCCCTGTTTAGCTGGAAGAACTGCTAATAGCTTATCTCCTCTCAGAGCCGTTATCAGGGGGTTGCTGCTGTTACAGCATAAAGATGTGAGAACTTTTTCCTTAGATTTCCCCGAAAGTGTGGCCTGAAGCGCAGGGCAGTTATCAGCGCTGTCTTGTATCACTTTCAGCAGCTTGTAGCGCTCCTTCCTGTGGAATGCTCGGGGCTTTGGCTCAGAGTGAACATTTTGTGCCACCAATCCGGGGAGCTGATTTGTTGGGTAGATCTTTGAAGGGCCTGCATCACCGCAATTCACTAGCGATGACACTTGAAGCCCTCTGCGTCTGGCTGTGCGATTCCGGTTTCCCGTCTATGCAGAAGACACCTAGGAATATCTCTTGGCCCTTTCGACAGCAGGCACGGCGTGATTACCTTTCTGATAGCAAGGTTTGGAGGAGATGACTAATTTTCTCAAGCTGAACACTGACAAGCCAGAGCTGTGATTGATTGGGCGTTGCACACTGAGACCTCTTCTCCCCTCCTGGGCTGTTTCCTTTCATGGCAGTGCTGTTCTTCCTGCTGACAAAGTTTCTCATACTGGAAATATTTTTGACCTTGGGTGTTTGGAGCTGCATTTTTAGGCAGGCAGCCTTACTACAATTACAGGAATTATTCCACCAGGATGTCGCTTTTGCACTCGCTAGTCTCCTGGCTGCTTCTTCCTCAGAGAATTTGCAACCCATGCAGAACTTTCTCCCCACTTCCATATATTTTCCCCTGGAAGATCTCAAAGCACATTACAAAATATTCACTGAGCCTCAGAGCTCTCTGCACACTCAGTGTTATATTGTCCTTTTTACAGATGAGGAAACTGAAGCACAGAGAGATTGTGAATTGCCCATAGTTGCACCATAGTCTGTGGCAGACCCAGGAGCACTTCCGGCTCAAAATCTCGTGCTGTAACCCTAGAGGGTACCGCCTTTCCCTGGATTGCTCACCAGTCCCAGGATATTGGCATGTGTTACTCCTGCACGGGTGGCTCCAGGCACCAGCATGCCAAGCGCGTGCCTGAGGCGGCAAGGTTTGGGGGGGGGGGCGCTCTGCCAGTCACCACGAGGGCGGCAGGAAGGTTGCCTTCGGTGGCATGCCTGCGGAGGGTCCGCTGATCCCGCGGCTTTGGCGCACCTCCCGCAGGCATGCCGCCGAACCCGCGGGACCGGGGACCTCCCGCAGGCAAGCCGCCGAAGGCAGCCTGCCTGCCGAGCTTGGGGCGGCAAAATACCTAGAGCCGCCCTTGTACTCCTGATCAGATACAAGGTGGCAGGCATACTACCGTTGTCCTAATAAATTAGCCTCATGAGCAGTCCCTTGTAGTCAACAGGACACTGTCAATTAACTTCAATGAGTCTTGGGTCAGATGCTATTCCCGTTTTGATTCAGGTTCTCTGTCATATTTGGGTCCTGTACATCATTGCCTACCCAGGAACCAAGTCAAATCCCTCACATACAACATTCAGCATAGGCTGACTCCCTGCCACACTTAACCAATCTCTTTGATCTGGGTAGTTCCACAGGGAAACCCTTTTGCTACTACCCTCAAGAGGCTGCTGCCTATTCTTTGCTTTAGCCCTCAAGCTTTTAAGGCTGCCTTGTGGTTCTTCAATTCACCTCCTCGTTCCTGCCCATATTAGTCTCTAAAGGGCCATTAACTAACTTTAGATCCAGTCCACAGACTTAGTTGCTTGGCAACTGCCAATTTTTTTTCTCCAGTTATGTTTTATTTGGTTTTATCTTGTGCATAGCATGGCAGGCCATTCCCGCGCAGGACACTATGTACGTGTGACTGACTAATTGCCCAAGGGGAATACAATTCAGACACTGGGCCCTGCTGCGAAAGCCACACTGCAGATATGGATGCACCCGCTAGTGCCTGAGGGTCTGATCCTGTGAGTGCTGAGGGCTCAGCTGCCTTTGAGTCACAGGATTGGGCCCTTAGCTGGCATTTGATAAAGAAACACCACGCGATAACAGGCAGGCAACAACATCACGGACTGTTAAATGGTTCTGAGCCTGGACAGAAGGGGGTGGGTAGAAGGGCCTGTGTAAAAAGCCTGTCAGACTAGGATGATTAGCCTTTGATTCCTGTTAGGCATGGCTCTCCAGACACGAGCGCTCTGTGTTGAGCTCTCAGGCAGTTATTGGGAGACAAGATTTTCTTGAGAGTGGACTCTTGGGGATGAAAGAGAGCCGCTTGCCCCAGGCCTGTCGGATTGCCACATAGTTCAGATTGGCTTTTGAGGCAGCAAGGGTGAGAACACAGAGCCTTTGGCTCAGGCAAAGAGCTCTCAATGGGCATATGAAAAGAATGGCTCCTGCAAGAGGCCGACATCTCAGCTGCCAAAGACTTCATTGCTTCTCAGCCCCTTGCAGGATTCCCTGAGTAGGATTCCCTCAGGACATTACATGAGGCCAAAGAAACAAATAATTGTCCCTCTGTGACGTTACACCCCATATTCTTTATGGAACTATGCTTATGATCATGGATATGGCATAACTGAGCTATATTTTATGCAAGATGGGTCTTTTGTATCATCAGAAAGGTTATAATTAACTGAATGTGATTATCCAATTTGTATGCCTGTATCATTTCTGTATCTAAAGTTAGGAATATTGACTATGTAACAATGACAACTGTGTGTGTATTTGGGAGACACCCACCAGACAACCAACCATCAGCCTTGATGGGCCATGAGGAAGAAACAATAAGACTTTGAAGATACTAATCTCTCTCCTTCCTGAGAGGTGTCCTGGGACACAGCTGTGACACTGCTAGGTCAGGTGGTCCTGCCACTTGGTACTAAACCCCATCTTGGACTTCTAGTAATTTTCCACTAAAAGGAGGAGGAGGTCAAGACTGGGAAACAAAGGATTCCTGCTTTATGTAAATCTTATTTAAGGCTGGGGAGTAAGGCAAACAGGACTTTGAGAATACCAGGGTTGGAAGGGACCTCAGCCAGTCCTAAGCCCCTCCTCAAAGCAGGACCAATTTTCAGATAGATTTTTGCCCCTTAATGGTCCGCTCAGGGATTGAACTTATAACCCTGGGTTTAGGCAAGCCAATACTCAAACCACTGAGCTATCTCTCCTTCTATTGTTTTCCTGCCCATGAAGAAAGCCTACTGAAAGTACCTGACGTGACAAAGGAACTGAACAGTGGAAATGGCAAGGGTGGATTCCAGACTAAGACAGGAGTCTAGGCTGTAAAGAGAAATAACTGGCAGGCTAAGCTACAGAAACTCTGCCACTTGTCTAAAACAACATTTAGGATGAGAAATTATTTCTTGAAACCAGTCCCTTTAAGATCTTAAGCGTAGTATGCGTGTTTTGTTTTATTTGTCTTGATCATCTGCTTTGGTCTTTGTTTGCTATCCCTTATAAGCACTTAAAATCTGCCTTTTATAGTTAATAATCTTGTTTTTGTTTATTATTAAACCCAGTTTGTGCAATTGCTAACTGCGGGGGGCAAGAAGTTGTGCATATCTTCCTTCACATTGAGGGAGGGGGCGAATTTATGAGCGTACAGTGTATAGATTTCTCTACAGCGCAAGACAATATTGTTTTGGGTGTACTTTCCAGAAGGGATCTGCACTTGACTGCTGGGTGATTTCCTAGATGAGTCTTCTTGTAGAGAGCTGTTTGCAGACTCTGTGTGATTCTACAGTTGGTGTGTCCCTACCTGTGTGTGTGTGCGCTGCCAGAGGCTGGAGAGCCTAATTCAGCAAAAAATGGGAGAGGGAGCCCAGGCCAGTGGAGCAGGCAGGCTCATTGAAATCCCAATATATCAGGTGGCATCCTAGAAGGGGGGTCGAACCCATCACACCCTCCTCCTTCTGACCCAGGCTGGCTCTATAATGCTTATTCTGAGCCCCACTTTTTCTTTGGCTTCAATAGCGTTATTCCCCCATTTGCGCTGGTGGAAGGGCGATCAGATTTAGGTCCATATGGCCAAATTTGGCAAACCTGGGTGCCCAAAGTTAGGACTCTAAATCCTTATTTAGACACCTACATGAAAGTGGAGTGATTTTCAGAGGCTCTGAATGCCAACAAATCGCACTGAAGTTACAGGAAGTACAAGTGTCCAGCGCCTTTGGAAACCAGTCCACTTATTTAGGGGACAGTAAGAGAGAAGGAAATCCCTGGCTGCATCCTTCACTATAGAGCAGTGATACTCAGACCTCAGTGGTTCAGGAACCAAGTTGGTGATCAGCATTACCCTAAAGAACCACAGTGGTGCGAATTCGTTGTGTTGTTTACTATAGTACTATTCATATTTAAACAATCGGATGGGGAAATATTTAGTTTATATATATATATATAATTAGTCTCATGGCAAATAAGTTAATAACTTAGTGCAAGTTGATAACTTAATTGGTTAATAATGTAGTAAAAGCATCCTGATTGGTTAATAACTCAGCTTGGTTACTAATTAAATCTCACTGTTTTAATATCTTGGGCTGCAAATAGCTGCAGGGGACACATTAAAGAGCTAGCTGCAGTCTTAGCATCACTGCCCTAGTCCATTGTGTGTGTTGGGAATCTGGCCTTGGCTACGATTTTAGAGGCTTGGGCCCATCTCCAGGATAGCTCACACACATTATATGAGAATGGCTACTCTGTATTGTGCATTTATGGCGTGATCGTGTGGGATGCTGCACTCAAGGAGAGTGCTCAGGCCCTGATAGGATTGAGTAGGTAGCACATTTCATCCTACAGGACCACATAGTGCACTGCACCAGCACAGACACGCAAATCACTTCTCCACTACTGAAGTGCAGCTACTTCTGGGGTGGAATGTAGCAACTGTTTGGCACGACCCAGCACTTTAGGAGGCGAAGTGAAGGAAATACCACAACCAAGGAAATCTGCAGTGAAGGAAGTAGACTGACAAAATATAATTACCTCAAACTGGAATGCAACCTAGACACTGGATAACAGACCTAGTTCTGCATGCGAGAATGGAGTGAATCTAAAATTAAGGTACGCAAGGTTATAAATAGGGTGTCATGCATTTCTGTGCCCATTAACCCAGTGACATGTTGTAGAGTAGGCTACCATGCACTGCCTGTGGTGGAGGACTAACCCTTTCTGTGTTTCCTGGCCTGAGACCAAAAATAGCAGCCCACACCCTCTGCCGTCAGCACCATTTGCCCAGTAAATCTTAGGGAAGGAAGTAAAAGCAACTGTTCCCAAATCTCAGAGGCTTGCTAGGGCACCACTCCCACAATAAGCAAATGGATCAGCTGCAAGTACGCGCCTGAATGCATTGGAATCAGCGTCCCTCAAGCAACCCCTGGTGCAGCCCCATTGCTCAAGCTGAGGGCAGGGTAGAGGAAGCTTGTGTATGGAGCATAGACCATTTGTATGCCAAGAGAGCTGGCTTGGTGGTGAGGCACCATCCCTGCACAGCAGGGCAAAGCCAGGCAAGGAGTGATCCTCTGCTGCATTCTGGCTGTTCTATGCCGTATTGGCGGCCCAAGGACCTGAACCAGACTCTTCAGAAGTCTGTCCCCTTGCCTGGGAAGATTCCTTAAGATCAAGCATAGTGTCTGTTCTTATCAGTTTAATACCTGTGCCATGCCACCAGTTAGGGGGGAAAGGAGGCCCAGCCAGTGTGTCCCTATAGCACGGCAATCCTTCACTAGCACAAGAGCCCTCTGTGGCCGTGGATCACCAGTGTGTAACCAAGGTACAAATTAGCACCACGGGGAAGCACAAACACAGCAACCTTTGAACCCCATTCTCCTGAGCGGCACTGGTCCTACCACAGGGAGACCCAACTCCCCCATCCCGCATGTCTCTTTGTTGGCAAAGAAACCGGAAACTGGAAAGATGCAAAGAAGCCATTTCAGAGGTGCTCACTTTGCTTTAGGACCAGAATTTTCTATTCAAATTCTCCTTGGTATTTCAAGCCCAAAGCTTTGTGTTTCACTGGCCAAGTTATAATCTTGCAGTGACAATGGTTTTCAGGAAGGAACATGTTGAAATGTGTGGCATGTGCTGGTTTTATTTTACCTTCCACGGATGGCATGTCAACCGTCCCTACGGCTGGGGGTCTAGGTCGAAACAGAACAACAGATAAGCAACCATGTAATGCAAAGAAGAGAAACGTTAGTCTCTATATGAAGTACAGCTGTGTTTTTGAAGAAGGCTTCTGGTGACAGTACGGACTACAGAAGCAAAGCTTGTGTGAACCAACCATGGAATCAGACATACTGAAGTAGAACATAAGCAGAGTAATGGGTCAATTTCTGCTCAGAGACACTGGTGTAAATCCATAGTAAATTCACTGAAGTCAGTGGCATTAGTGTTTAATGCTGCTAGGATAAATTCAGAAGGGATATACAAGATGCAAAGGGATGTGTTAGACTCCTACTGACTTGGCAATGTAAGACTCCAGTTGAGCACAACACCTAAGTACGTGCTTAACTTTAAGCATGTGCTTAAGTGGTTTGTTGAATCAGGGCCTAAGTCATTTAAGAGAAGGTAGAGGGAATCCAGCTAACGTGTGCATCGAGAAAGGCAAACCATCTATATTATATGAAGTGAGACACCCTCTAAACTCAGTCCATACATCCAGATAAGTTTGCCACCTAATATGGCGTCAGAAGTGCCAAACTTTAGCAGCTGTATTTTTAAGAGGATGATGCTACATTTATAACAATAAGGGACAAATTCTGCACTTTCTAACACCAATATAAATGCAGAGTGTTTCATTTGGCAGTAGAGTTAAATGAAAAACGCAGCAGTCCCCCTATTTTAACCACTAGAGCATATTTCTTCTCAGGTCTAATAAGTCACGGAGTTCTGCAGTACCTACTACCACAGCATAAGCAACCTGCAAAATGTAAACAACTCCACAATTTCTCACAGATTTATTTTGACTGCCTCCTATCATAATGTTTTGTTTCATTAGTTTAAAATCCAGAGGGACATTTCTGAAAAGTTACATAAAAAAAGGTAAAGCGAGGATCAGAAATAAGGCTTGTGGGCTGGACATATAAAACACACAGAGGAAAGTATTCATGAAATCAAATTTAACCAGTGGAAAACAAAAACTGACAATGTGGTAATTTCCAGGAAGTCCTTTATTAAGAGATAAAGGCTAGCATTACAATTGGACTATCCATTTTCAAAGATTAACAAAACAGAACAAAACCCAGGATAAAACAAGAAAATGTTTCTTTGTTAAAATAAAATTAGAACGTTTATTTCTATTGGCTTGTTATGATTACAAAGCTTGATTGGAAATCGCGTCCTGATTTGCACACCAAACAGTAGTGAGATACCAGTTGTGTAACTAAGCAGTTAGAAAGATTAGCGAGATTTCCTCTCCCAAAACTCCACTGCGGGTGTGGGATGGGGGAGGACAGCAGCAGCATCTTAAAACACAAATGGTCACACCTTCTTTTCAGACAGTTACTGTACAAAACAAAAATTCATAATAAATATCTTACAGAAAAGGATCAGTACACTGCTACAATCCTTCACTGAAGGGAAACATATATACATCTCTCTCTATATATGTATATCTCCTATATATAACTTATTTGACTTACATCACCATAAATGCTACATGTTCCTAAGAGAAGGATAGGTCAGGAATTCCAAAACAATCATCACCCAGTGAAATGTATGTATCAGACCTGGGGCCCAATGCCCAGGATCAAAACACCCCATGAAGAAGTTCTGATCTTGATCCAAATTTTGTGCTGAGAGTGAATCTCAATCTACGGTAACTAGAAGAGTGAGAACAAGAGACCAAAAAGGTCTGCTTAAAATAGACAGGATTGACATGGGCGTGAATGAGGAACTGGCAGGTTTCCTGCCCTTGTCACCTCGAGGTTAGCTTTACTTTTCAGTGGTCAGGGCTGGACCTCACATGCTGGCGTTAAACTATTAACCCTCAGTTAATGCAGGAATGCTGCTGCTGTAAAGAATTCCCACTTGAGACACAGGCCTGTGCTGAATATAAAACAACAGTACCAGTGCAAATGCTTGCTATAATGTTACTTCCATATCAGGGACCAATACAGCAAAACACCACGGTATTTTTTCAACAGAGCTTTATATACCACAGATGCATTCTCTCCCTCGTGATCCAGCGAATCGCTGAAACCCATGCTTAACTTTAAACTCATTTGAAGTCCCTGGGACTACTCACAGGCTTAATGCCAGATGTGCTCTTCAGTACCTTATTGAACTGAGGATGAAGAATCCTCTTACACACTACTAGGACTAAGGGGAACACAAGCAGAGCTAGAAAGCAATTGGGTAGTTAATCAAAAAGATCATGCTGATTGGGATTTGTCTGTAACCGGGAACTTGCACATGCAAGAAGTTCTAGCTAATGAACTGCGCCATGGGCGTAAACAGAGGAGGTCTCTCTGCTTGTTTGACACCAGTGTGAGCTTCATTATTAGTGCATCTGTTTTCCTTGGCACACTCTCAGGGAAATCTCAGACTGCAATTTCTGACCTCTCTCAAATGGGCACTACAACCTTGGAGAAAAGACACGTAGTTGCTTTTGAGTTAAACACTTACACACGTGAAGGAAAAAAAAATACCAAAGCAAGAAAGCATGACTTCAGCATCCAACTATTTGTTGGAGCGTGTGAGATGGTTTAAATTCCTGGAGATAGAGCAGCGTTCTGTGTATATTTCATTAGAGAGGCCTGAATTGAACCTCAAACTCTGGGGAAATTCAGCGCTGGATCCAAACTTTGCAGCTGTCCATTACCTCCATAAAGGGGCCTAATAGAAATTCTGGATCCCTCACGCTGTGAACTTTTTCAGAGTCTGAATCCTGACGTGCACCCTCTGGCTCGGGTCTGACCGTTTTATATATTGTGTAACATGCTGGTAAAATGATATTGGAGGAAGGCGCTATTGAGTTCACGACCTGCTCTGCAGACACACACTCAGATCAGCGAAGGGAAGCCAATGAGGATTTGTAAAGATTTCCCAACATATCTGGAGGAGAGCAAACTTGAGATTCAGTGGTTTGATTAAAGGAAACAACCAGATCAGCAGGGGTCTACTCTTCTCTCCAGCTACACCCCCAGGATAAGAATAACTTCACTGGGCTTCAGTGGGAGTTATCCATATCCTGCTGGAGGAAGATCAGGGCCTGAATGTTCTAGGTCTTCAAAATTAAGCTAGATGTCTGGTGAGGACAGGCTTTCTGGAAAGATTCCTGGTACAAACAGCCTTTCTCATGGTATTTTGGCGCATCTGCACCCAGAATCTAGAAACGAAGAGGCAGCAGCGCTAAGGTTCTATCTGGGTTCAGCTCAGGTTTGGGGCTCAGGTTTGGGTCAGTTCTTATTAAGAGATGGGTAGAAACCAACCCTCCTTACTCTAACTTCTGATAAGAGTTCAAAGCTCAAACCTCTTTCTTTAAGGGTCTAGATCCAAACCCCAATGGTGAATAGGCCATACTTTTGGATCTGGATTTTGAACCCTTAAATCAGGAGCTTTCGGATCTGGTATTTTGGTTCAGCCCAGTATTGAGATACTGGTTGAGATATTCAAATGCAACCCGGGGATTTAACCACACACCGTCGAGCGAGCTAGCTAGATTTCCTAAAAGAAAGTTCTAGAGTTTAACTGAAGAACCAAACTGTTGGTTTTAGCACTTCTCCTATTCCTGCTGTCCCTTACATTAAATACGGGGCAGCCAGACTTCTTTATTCAAGATGAACAAAACCCATCTTCTCTTTCATTGTCCCAACTCCATGCCCAGGTGGAAGGGTCAATCTCCTTCCCCTTTTCCTTGGCATGGCTGTTTAACGGGGCCTCAGGCAAGGGTCTCCCTTTCATGTGGACCAAACTAGCAGTAAGTTAGCTCTAGTCTATGCAGAGAGTGGGTAAAGGCCGGGGAGCCCCATAGCAGCAGCACGTGTAGCAGCTTTAGTTTGAAAGGTCACTGACTGCAGGAAAAAACGGTGACCCCACTGTGGAGGTTGTCTTGGGGCACACCCCTAATGAGGTTGCCAGAGCACATTCTGCACGAGTCAATTTCTGGAAGATTAATAATAACAACAACAACAATGAAAAAATAAATAAAAGAATGGCTCTTACAAGGGCTCTGCAGCCGCCCACCCACTCAGTGCTGACATCTGTGGCTAAAATAGCTTCCTCCCGGCCTCATCAAATACTCTCTTTCTCTAACAGTATGTTGCTGACCTCGGCCAGGTCTCTCCTATACAGAGAAGGATCTGCGGCATGCCTGCAGCTGGCCTGCGTCAGCTGATTTGGGCTTGCAGGGCTCCGTCTGCGGGGCTAAAAATTGCAGCATAGACATTCAGGCTCAGGGACCCTAAAGGGGGGGTGGATCTTAGAGCTTGGGCTCCAGCCCAAGCCCAAACCTCTATGTTGCGTTTGCAGCCCCACAGCCAATCCCTGTGAGGCTGAGTCAATCGATCTAGGCTCAGAGGTACAGAGAACAGAAGTGATTTCCCCAAGGTCAGAAAGCAGCTGCAAAGCCAGGAACAGAACCAAGGAATCCTGCCTCCTAGTCCTAGTAACCTGCTCTCACCACTGTTCTGACAGGGAAATGCTGGCATGCCCCTTCCTATAGTACGGGCTTTGCTTTAGCTAGAAAAACCTAGAATTAAAATACAGGGAAAATAGGGTCAATAGGTTTGAGAACCCCTCCCCTCCCCCAAATAGTTTTCAATGATCACAGAATCTTATCCTCCAGGAGGGTCACCCAGCCCTAATTAGAAAAGGACACACATGAGACAGGCAGAGAGAGACAGGCAGACAAATGGAGACTCTCTTAGTTCTCTGGGGTTTGTTTCCAACAATTAAATGGAAGCCGTACACACAAGAGAGACAGAGTGAGAGCATCAAAAGGGAGAAAGATGCTCAGGAGTCCCCAGGGTACTTCTGGGTAATATGAGGCTTCCCTATTGAGAAACTTTAACGAAAAGTAAATTTGCACATTTTCCCTAAAGACAGAGGCTGCTGCCAGGTCTGATCAGTCTCACCGGATGTGTAGCACAGGGAACTTGCTTCAAAAGGTGAAAGTTCAGAGACTGGCCAGATGTCTGCACTGGGGACAGACAACATCTGGGTCGGAGAGAGAAGAGCTGGCTGTGTTACTTAACTCTGGCAGCAATTCCTGCTGAGGGGGGAAAAAAAAAGACTCCAGCCTTGGGAGAAGCCGTTTTAGATGTCCTAGTCAGGACTGGTCAGATGGAGGACAATACTAGGGCAAAGTGGTGGGAGAATTGACTGAAAACCAAGGAGGGTTTCTATGCACAAGGAAACACTAGCTCGCACCCTCCTGGTCAGGAGACAGGGCATAGTTTAGATGCAGCATCTAGCTATATATCATGCAATAAACATTTCACTCTTCACCTTCAAAGCACTGTACAAACGTCAGCTAACCCTCATGACGTCCTGTGAATCAGGGTAGTGCCAATAACCCCATTTTACAGTGACTCATCTAAGGCTGCATAAAGGAATTAGTGTCCTTTAGACTCAGGAGTAGCTGGCGCTCGGTCCCCTACTCACAACACTCTGCCTCCTGCGACAGTTCATTGGTTGTCTGTGCAGGCTAACTGAGAGACACAAGTCGGAAAGGTTCAGATGGGCACATGCAATGCTGCATTTGACTTTGCAGGCTGGCTTTTCATGGGGCTTCCACTGCATTTGTGCACCTCTGATGGACCAACTTTGTCTGCTTTCCTTTCATCTGTTCAGATGGTGGATGGCTCTATATAACCATCTAGGAATAGGGATGGCCCTGAACAAGCCCCCTGGATCCAAACACCCCCAAACTTTGGGATAAAGGGGACTGAAATTGGAACCATGATCCACAGAAGTTTTGCAAAGGGGCCCAGCTTCAAATGGGCTCAACCAAAGCCCCAGCTCCCAACACCACTGAAGTTGGGTCAAGGCAGAGGTGCCAAATTGTGCAGCTTAAGCCCCTCTGTAGTAACAAACCCTAATGGAATTTGCCAAATTAGTATAAGGTCACGTTTAAAGCTTCTGCTCCCACAGTCTTTACTGAAGAACATGGGAATTCTACCTGAGTAATGGCGGCAGGATCAGGCCCTTCGTCCCATACTGGTTTAAAAAAAACAAACAAACCTGTGTTAAACTCCAGGGTGCTAGAACAATTTGTACAGTGGGGGTGCTGAGAGCCATTGAACCAAATTGTAAACCCTGAATGTAATGGAAACCCCTTCAAGCCAGAGGGTGCAGCTATCCTACCCCTCAGCCTCCCTGCAGATGAGTCTCTCAGGCCACATATGGTAAATAATGGAGAGTGGGTGGGCATGGCTGAAACTCAGGTCATCCTTTTGGGAAACAGCCTAGAATATGATTAATTGCGCCTTAAATTAAAATTCATTTGCTATTGATCAGTAAAAATAAATCACTGGACTCCTCCCTTCCCCCGGACTATTTCTGAGGTAGATGTCTATTGGCGGGGGATGGAACCAGAAAAGAGTCTTCCAAGCAGGTCTGCCCCCGGGGGCCTGCTCAGGTCAATTAGTGCACATTCACTTTTAAACCTGCGTCCCTGCTTGACTTGCCAAGCCAGGTCTGGTCGGGTTAGTAGTTGGCTACGTTATGCATCTCCGATGCCCTAGGCCTGCCCTGGCTCAGCAGTCTTGCAGTACACAGGCGGTGGTCGCTGCCTGGGGCAGGGGCAAGCTGCATTTCTCAGGGGCTATGATCTTTCCTGCATAGTCAATGCAGGCGGCGCTCTGCGTCCGCACTCCCTCGCCGCAAGTTCGGGAGCACGGCGACCAGGGGCCGAGGCGCCAAATGGGGCACGGGAGGTCGCTGCAGGGCTTGATGTCCTCAGGCTTCAGAGCCTTGTCGCAGGTGGTGGGGGCCTGGTCCTCCACATCCCGGCATTCCACCGTTCGCCTCTGCCAGCCAGAGCCGCAGGTTTTGGAGCACTCGGACCAGTCTCCCATAACCCACTGTGAGGTCAGCATGGGCTGGATGATGTTGGCTGATTTCTTTTCCTTGACCTTCTGCTTGCTAAAGGGGATGTCCTTGGGGAGGAAGAAAGTGTACTTCACCTTGGGCGGGAAGACCTCACTGGAGACGGTCAGCAGTTGGACGGTGAGAGATTCCGGAAGCTGCCGGAAGCTCTGGAGCCGCTCCAGGGTCGTCAGAGAGCCACTGTACTTCAGGATTGTCCCCTTCACCAGGAGGTCTTGTTCCATGGCTGAAATGGCAAAATCTCCATTCAGGAGGTACTTGCCATCCAGGGTTCTCAAAGCCAGGTAGTTTCCATCGTGCCGGACCCCTCGGTGGCTGCGTTGTTTGATGTCAATGTTGGTAGCTCCAGCAGGGATCGTGACGATGTCATTATATCCATACCTGTGTGGATCAAGAGGAGATGGTTATCATCCTGAACTTACAAACAAATTAGTACGGGAACGGGATAGCATATTGCCTGGGACAAGCTTGACCTAATCAGCACTCCAGTGCCAGGGACGGGGAAATTCTGCAACAGCCTCCGATAAATGTTAAACGGGAGGGTTTTTCTGAACAGAATGTGAAAATGAGCAGTGCAATCAATTATTTATTTTGATATGAAATTCCCTTTATTTTACACTGCCCCTACATTTTTACATTGCAGTGGGCCTGCAGAGTTTTGTACTGGAAGCTCAGATCTGCATTGGGACCTGCCAGCCACAACACAAGTCCTTGAAACGCTGTGTGTAAATAGTCCTGTCAGTTACAGGTGCTGACTTGTGCCAGGTGCTGGATTCTAGTGAGTTGCCTCATACCTGTCACAAATGATCATTATTGTTTGCTCAGCACAGATAATGTACAAGGCACAAAGACAGAGAGTTTTGACAGCTGGGTATGAGGCAGCTGGGGCTTTTGGTACCTAGGGAGGGATCAGTGACAGTTTGGAATTTTAAGATAAGAACAATGGCTGGATGTTTCTGCTAAAACAATCAGCAGTTAAGCAGTTACTGATATTGATGTTTATATTGTCCTCTTTAGGTTTCAGAGTTAACATCTCTTGTGAGATGAGTGGGGCATTTCACACCTCTTTGAGCTATTTTTTCCAGGCCGTCTGCAGATTCAAGCAGATATCTCCACATTGGTTGCACTTGGTTTACGTTTGGAAGGTTTTCTTTGCAACCATCAGAGATAGCACCTGAGTTTTAAAAAAAATGAAATCAGATTCTGGAGTGCAGTTTTGCCGCTGGGCTGGATTCTATGGCAAATTGTGTCACTGTAGAATCCAGGGGTATACAGGGGCCTAGGAACTGCAGTGTGAGCACTGAATCATGGCTATGGACTAAAAGGCCTTTAAGTCAGGGACTGTCTGTCTTTGTGCCTTGTACATTATCTGTGCTGAGCAAACAATAATGATCATTTGTGACAGGTATGAGGCAACTCACTAGAATCCAGCACCTGGCACAAGTCAGCACCTGTAACTGACAGGACTATTTACACACAGCGTTTCAAGGGCTTGTGTTGTGGCTGGCAGTTACGCGTAGACTATTTTGGAACAAAGCCTTAGGGTCGAATTTTGCTCTCGATTGTGCTGGCATCCTTAACCCTGACCTTAATAGGCTCTCCTGTAGATTAAATCCTTTCTGCTGTCATTACAATGTTAATCGCCCTTCAGTCAACCACAAGCAATTCATTGGCAAATGGAAGTTCCATTCATTATGTTCCCTGGAAGGAAACCGTTTAGGAAATCTAATTTGACCCCGGGAGTAATCTCACCACATGGAATTTGATATCTTAGCCCTTTGTCACTCTCTTTCCAAGAAGTCTTTTCTATTGGACTCCGATGGCTAGCATTATTCTGCTTGAAGTTTAACCCGTAAACACTGGTGTCAGTTGCCACAGTTCTATTGATGTTAGCGGCACTATACTGATTTATACCATCTTTAGGCTCTGGCCCAGACAACAAAACTCGCCCATGTGTCAGGCCAGCACAAGCTCACTGAGCCATTTAAGCATTGCATAGGTCTTATGCTGGCCCACCGCACACGGGTGAAATTCAGCCTCTGAGCTTAGACTGTAAACACCTCAGGGCAGGGACTGATTTTTTTATTTGTGCCTGGTAGAGCACCAAGTCCACGGTAGCAGCACCAGATAACGCTTGAAGCAACAGGCACTGCTTGGATTACATAAGGAATAAACTTGGCAGAAGTTTCATGGGAGTTTGGGGCAGAGATAACAAACATTACAGGGTCACTTGGCTGGATTCTGAGCTCATTTACCCTAGTGCAAATCCAGGTTAACATTATGGAAACCGATAGAGTTATGCCTGATTTATATTAGTGCAAATTAGATCAGAATCTGCCTGACTGACAGGTAGTTTAGGTTCTAAATGTGTGTGCGCGTGTGAATTGGTTTTGCAAACCTTAATAATTTCATGATACATTTAAAAGTTAATGTTAAGAGGTTTTTTTAAAAATATATATATATTTAAAGTTTTTCCTGCAGTTTTGGCATCCACAACATTGCAGCACTTAGATAGCGCATGAGAATCAGAAAGTGTAACAGACAAGAGACAAAATGTGAGCCTGACTGGGTCTGGTTTCACTATTCAAGCTGATTCAAGAGTAAAAATGAAAACAAACGGGGAAGAGTAACCTAGATTATTAAATCTGAAATAATTGTAAACATCTGACATGCCGCTGGTCATCTGTGTAAGGAAATATGTGTTTAGTAATGTGTGGGTGTATTCTTCTCTCTGCTACACCCTGTTTGAATGCATTAAAGTCAATGAGATTGCAGATGTGTAGCTAGAGAGAAGAATCAGACCCTGAGCTGCTGTAGGTCAGTGGAACTCCACGGAAGTCCAGTATTTGGCACCCTGGGAAAGAGCCTTGGAAACAGTGACTATGTTTGATGATTAAACCCCTTTTCTCTGTGGGCTTGATCCTGCAAAGCTCCAATTAGCTGGAATGATGTAGAATCAGGCCCTCTAAGAGCATCCGTCCGGAGTTTGCAGGTTGTTTGGGGGTCCGATCCTGCAAGGGGCAGGACCATTATGGGGTGAAAGCTGCTGCTCCAAAAACATCCCCAGGAGAGACAAACCTCTCTCACTTGGTGCCACCTTTACGCTATGATCATCTCCTTCCATCATCCCCTGGAATACCAGGCTTCAACCTCCCCAGGACTTACTTGGATCTGTTGAGTGAGCCAGATATTTTCCTGCATGTCGACCCATTGCCACCGCACACCCCACACTTGTCCAACTTCTTGGAGGAGCCAACCATGTGGTCACAGCCAGCCTTGATGCACTGCCCGTGGACGCAGATGGAGAGGGTCTCTGGCCCACACAACGTCCCATCGATCACCTGGGCCAGAAGAAGCAGACAATAATGAGACAGTTCCATGACCCCAGTTATATTCCAGGCAAGGACAATAATAATTAAAGGCAAGTGTCTTACTTTGGCCTCAAATACTTTGAATTCGCTCCTCCCTCTGGCTCGGCAAAAGAGCTTGCAACGGTCCCGGGGGGACACCCCAGAATACTTGGGGAGCCACTCCAGCAGATTCCCGTCCAGATCTGTGAAGTTGTAGCTGTTGTACTTTGCGCACTGCTGCTCTCTAAAGCTCCTCCCTGAAAGGAAGGGGAAATGTGACCTGACAGCAACCCAAGGGCAATGAATCACTTGCCTGAAATCTTACAAACGGCATCCACTCGTGAGCTAGGCTTGCTGCTCAGCCATGCATGCACACTGCAAGTCTCACCACTAGACCCTCGGGGAGCTGGGTGGATACCCCTACCAGAAGACTGTGGTCAATTAACCTGCCAATGGCTCTTGGGGAAACGGTGACTGGGAAGGGGTGGTTTTGGTGAATAAGCCTGCTGGTAGGTTTGGGAAGAGAGGCCGTGTGCTGCCTCCAGAAGCTGGGTGAGGGATACTCGGATTGTCTCAGTGCCAGACAGAGCCCCCCCTGTCTCCCTAACATTAGGCCATGCAGTGCCTGGCAGTCAGATCTCAGCAGACAGACTGCTGCCATAAATAATGCCTCATAAATTATATCGATAGCTGTACAATGGCTCCTTTCACGTCCGCCTAAGCTCCCTCGCTGGGAAACCCGGCCGTTCTCTCTGGAGCGTCTGTAGACAGAGTCAGGGATATTGTGTGGAGGGTAGTGTGACTTGCAAACAGCGGATTACCATCTGGCGGGCATTCCTCTGTGCGGCATGACTGATATTTGGCTCTCTGACCCTCGCAGTATTTTCCACCATTCTGAGGCGCGGGGTCGTTGCAGTCCCGGTACGAGAAGTGCACTCCTCCTCCGCACGTCCTGGAACAGGCTCCCCACGGGCTCCAGGGGCCCCAGTTCCCATCCACCACAGGCTGCAAGACATTGCAAAGGATCCCGTTACGGAAGGCCCTCGTTATGGCAATGAAATAAATCAGTAATTACCCTTAGCTCTTATCCAATGCTTTTCAGCAGTAGATCTCAAAGCGCTTTACAAAGCAGATCAGTATCATCTCCATTATACACATGGGGAAACCGAGGCACAGGGAGGAAAGTGACTTGCCCAAGCATTAGGCCAGCGTCCAAGCCGGGAACAGAAGCCAGCTCTCCTGAGTGCCAGTCCAATGCACTACCCACTAGAGAGGCCATTTGTGGCATGTTCAAAAGGGTTCTGGGTGCCAAAGACAGGCTTGTCCATGTAGGTTGAGATTTTCCAAGCTGCCTAAAGGAAATTTGTTCAAGGCACAAATGGCAGGTAAGTGCCGAGCCCTCAATAGGAGTTAGGCCCCTAACTGCCATTTGTGCCCCATTTTCCCCACTGAAGTGACTGGGAGCTGGGCACGCAAATCCCCAGGTTGGCTTTGCAAAACTCAACCGTAAGCCTGAGACCCAGGCCACCTCCCTCGCCACACCGCCAGCAGAGTCCAACCGGGCGGGGTCACTCGTGACGTTGGCTCCAGGGTTTAAACTTTGCACAGCCGGTGGCAGGCCCGATGCAGGGGAAGGCCCTTGCCTCCAGAGTCCCTGCCCTCTGGCAGCTCACCCAGAGCTTCTGAGCCATCACGTTCCACACCAGAGGAGAAGCCGGTGATGGGCTGTAACAGCCGCCCCTGGCTGAACATGGAGCAGGCCCGAGGCCTGAACTAGGGGCCTGGACCACCCCAAGAGTAGGACAAGCTCCCGTCCTTCGGGCAGCTATCATTGTACCTTTCAACTTTGTACAGGGCTTAGGGCTTGACTCTCAGAGGGGATGAGCATCTGTAGAAGTCCATGGGTGAAATCCTGGCCCCACAGGTGTCACACAATGGGAATTGACAGAGAGAGGGAGAGTAAGTCGTGGCTGGGCTGTGGGTTCATTTTGTGATAGGGACTGGGCTGCTGATGAGCCTAGAGGTGGTGTTTGTCAATCAGTGTGTTGCTGCAGAGCGCATGGGGTAGGTGGTAGTGTTAATTTCTAACTAGATAAATATGACCAAAAAACCTCACAAAACCCAATGGAGGTAGAAATATATATATTTTTAAATGCAGCCAAGCCACATGCTCTGGTTGAGGTTTAAACATCCTCTGTGGCGTTTGCAACCCAAACCTCGCAGCATCACCGGAGAACCAGCCAGGAAACAAACCTGTGGTGCCCAAGTGAAAATGAGCAGTCCACGTCCCTCGTGCCAGCTGAGTGAAGTGCAGAAAGCAAACAGCAAGCAGCAAGGGGAGTGGGGGGAAAACACAAATATGATTGTTTGCACATTAAAAGATCGCTAGGATTGCACCAGGAGCCCACAAAGGACAGGAAACTCACAGTTAAAGGAGTAAAGCTGCGATGCTTTGGCACAGCAGGAGAGGCGTTCTCTCCTCAGTTCTTAGCTCCTGTGCTCAGTAGCAAGGTCACGAAGGCCAGAGGAACCACACCAGAGGAAAACTGTTGTGAATTATGACTCAGCCTCGTGATTTTTATCCTGACATTGATCCTGTCATGTAAATATGGAGGGCAAATAAAGGACAAAAGCACCAGGAAAATGACCCCATACGTTGCTTCCTAGCGGTGCTGACTGGGGGCCCTGATCTATCAAAGCACTTATGCACCTGCTTATCTTTAAGCACGATCAACTTTAATGAACCTATTCACGTGCTTACAGTTAAGCTCGTGTTTAAATACTTTGCTGCACTGGGCCCTGATTCAGAAGTAGTTGATCTCCATGTACATTGAGAAAATGACTCAAAGGCACAAGGACAATCTGCTCAGTCTAGTTCAGACCAGCGTAAACCATAATGAAATTCACTGCAGAGTTAATCTATGAGCTGGCCTTGTCCAGCACAGGCTGAAATAAAAAAAACATGCTATCAAAGGAGATATTCACAACCCCCGCCCCCAGGCAAATCAAAAGATATGGGCCCTTCCTGGATACAGGTTAGGATGGACGAGGATAAGGGAACTGCGCCCACACCCCTGCCAATTTTGTAACATGAGGTGCTTCATTTATAAATTGCCAGCCGTCTAGGAGCCCAGTTCTAATCGGCATAAACCTGATCCACAGGCAGGGCCGGCTCCAGGCACCAGCTAAAGAAGCAGGTGCTTGAGGCGGCCAATACCAAGGGGCGGCACTCTGGCCGCTATAAGGGTGGTATGTCCGGGTCTTGGGCGGCAATTCGGCGGCGGGTCCCTCAGTCCCTCCGGGAGCGAAGGACCTGCTGCCGAATTGCCGCCGAAGAGTGGAGCGGCGCGATCGCGCTGCTGCAGCTTTTTTTTTTTTTTTTTGGGCTGCTTGGGGCAGCAGAAACCCTGGAGCCGGCCCTGTCCACGGGGATCTGCATTAGCAGATTTGATTGCAGGATCGGGGCCATTGACCCTATCAGCAGTTAACACTCACGCCCAGAGTATTTGCTCATCCTGTCTCTTCCTCGAGAGCCAGGCAGAAATTGCTTGGTGTTTGAGTTCACCCTCCTTGGATGTAGGCAATGAGGAAATAGCGGTCTGAGCACAAGGCTGGGAGTCAGGACTTCAAGGTTTTAATCCCATCTCTGCTAGTGAATTGCCATGTGGCCTTGGGGGGTGTCATGTCAGCTCTCTGCCTCAGTTTCCACATCTGGGGTTAACGAGACTTCCCTGGCTCTTAGGAGGAATCATGTATGCAAGTGCTAAGTATTAACTCTACTTAGATGGCAAACTGTTTGCGGCAGATGCTGTCTTTTTGTTCTGTGTTTGTACAGCACCTAGCGCAGTGGGGTCGTGGGCCATGACTTGGGCTCCTACTGCTACCACAATACACATAATAATGATAATATGGCCTTCAAGGCTGGGCAACGCCTAAAGCTCAATTGCTTTTAAAGATGATGGTGGAGAGGAATATCATGGGCAGATGCCAGAGGGCCCGGCTCTTCAGCCGCATTCTTGGTGAATAGTTCTTTCACCCGGGTAGAGACAGATCATCTCTTTCCCATCAGCCATTCTGTTACCTGGGGCTTCCTCGCATCTTGTGCCACGCAGCTGCCATCCCAGCACAGCCTGCCCGCTCCACAGGGCGTACCGTCTGCCCACGGCAAGCTGCCATTTTTGGTGTGACACAGGGGCTCCCTGGCGTCCATTCTGCACCACAGCTGCGCACAGACGTCCTCGTCCGTGGTGTTTGGGCAGTGCCGGAACTCCTTGCCGAAGATCTGCTGGCACTGGCGGTCCAGGTCATACATGGCGAGTTGGCCTGGAAGGTCTGTGGGGAGGACGATGGGTTCAGCTGGAGCGTCAAGCAGACAGTCACCTGGTCAGTGAACAGGGCAAAGCAGAGTGAAATAAAGTCGTTTACCATTCACCTAAGGCATAGCCCTGGGCTCCTAGGGGCCAGCTCCATTATCTCGTTCTGTCCGGCAGAGTTGACTTTATTACCCCTACGCTGTCCCTGATCAGTGGGCGTCATGTCTAAGCCGTCAGGATCCCCCAGTGAAGCAATTCCTCAGCTGCTACTGGCTGCATGAAGCTGCCCCAGCACCTCTGCTTCCCTATCATAACCCCTGTGGTGCGGGATGTTAAAGAGAGACGAGCAGTGAGGAAAGTGCACCGGGGACGCTCCAGTGCCCAGTGTCTGTGACGGAGAGTTTATAGGCCAAGCAGGTGGGTTAAAGACTGATATGGGCACTTGGGGGCCTCTGACCTATTCAGGCTTTGCCTGGCTAAGACATTAGCCAGGGCCCACTGCCTCCCTTTCACAGCTTGTGCGTTCCAACTTGCCACGGTGCTTGGGCTGGCCTAAGAGCCATTAGAGCTGAAGTTTGCACCCAGCTGAACAGGAGGCAGGGATATCAATAGGGCCATATTGTCAATGGCATATAGGCACCTAAGGAGGCAGATGGGGTCGAATGGGATTGTCAAAAGTGCCACAGCAGGTTAGGTGCCTAAATACATTTGAAAATCTGGCCCTGGAGGACCTGTGCTGGCTTGGGTCCTCGTGGTTTGGAACAACCCCAGCCATCCAATGGGTACTGAATTGATTCCTACCATGTCCCCCGTCCAGAAACTCTGTGAGGTACATGGCACTGCAGGGGGACCAGGGCAGGGTCTTGTTCAAGTGGACAAAGAAAGGAGCCATCATGTGGTGTTTTCCCAGGGGCCCAAAGAGCCTCTCACAGGTCTTGGAATCGTCATGGGGCATGCTGAGCACGTGTCCTGGAAGAGGAGAGAGCCTGAGCGTTAGCAAGCCGTCTTCCTCCCTCCTCCCATCCTCACCAGCCTACATCCTCTCCGAGCACACCCCGCCCGGCCTCTGACACTTCCCGCCCTTCTCAGGTTGACAGCCTTGTCACGGGTTTGAACGGGGAACCCCCATCGTCTTCCAGGAGAGTCCCAAACGGAGCACCTCACCTAGGACAGGCATAAGCCAGGGGCAGGCAAAAGCAGGTGCCGCCACAAGAAATGGATGTTCAATAAGATGCTTGCTTGCGAGGTGGAGATTCCACTGTCCGCAACTCCATCCATTAACGTAGAGGTGACACCTGTATTTTCTGTGCCTGCTGCCCCAGGAGCAATCGAGCCAATCATCATATCTCAAGTGGCAAAATGTGACCAACCAGACTCAGTAACAAAGCTCAACAATATCTTTTCCCCCCACTGTATATGAATTACACAGTGGGAGCTGATCTCACGGGTTGGACCCAGACCAGTCTGAGTAGGTGCAAAGGACCACAGTGAATAAAAAGAAAAGGGTTTGGAGTGCTTGCACCAGATCCTCAGCTAGTGTAACCTGGCAGAGCTTGACTGCTGGGGAAAAACAAAAGACGTTTGGTGCTATCATCCTGTTCACTCTGTTTGGGCGTATTACCTCTGCCCCCACCCTGGGTCTGCCTGGTCTATTGAGCTGATAAACTCTTTGGGACAGGGACTATCCACACTCTGAGCAGTACCTGTCACAGTTGGGCCCTGATCTTGATTGGCCCTTTGACACTAATATAATAAACATCATTTATAATAATAATTGAAGTCAATGGAGCTACGCCAGTTTACAATGGTGCTGTGTGAGTTTACACCAGCTGAGGATCTGGCCCTCCAGTTTAAACTGCCCCCTGCCAGACCCCCTGACTTGAGAGAGACTTCAGAGCCGAGATGCTGGCACTATAAAGACCCTGCCGTGGATTCTGCGGCAGTGGTCCGGCTGGCTATTCCTCCAGTGCGTGCCGTACAAAAGGAGTTACCTAGTTCATGAGCCAGAGTGTAGGCAGCCTGGAGACCCTCATCTTCAATCACAGAGCAGCTTTTGTTGGGGTCGCACATGGTGCCGATGTCAGCCACTCCCAGGGTGTCGCAGCTCTGGTGCCCACAGAAGTCCTGTGTTTGAAAACGGAGCCAGAGGAAATATAGTTAGAGAAAGCATGGGTCCCCATGTGATTCCACGGATGCATGGCCTGTATGGATTTGTAGGTATATGGCTAACCAGGGATCTATCGATCGTTCCGTTAGCATGCCACTCCCTGGGACTGCAGGAGCCCTGGGGTCTATTCCCACGTCTAACTTTTCCTTGTATGTTAACCTATGTCTTGCTACATAGATTGCTGAAAGAACTGTCTACATCTGTACGTTTGTGCCAGGAGATGGTACTGCACGTTAGACTCAAAATCTACCAAGTTCTCTCATGCTTGAGGCATAGACAAAATGAACTCCTAGATCATTGCTGTCTATAAATCCCATGGTTCTGTGATATGAAAATAAGACAGACAAGATGTGGCCTATTAACTGACTACTAAGTGAGGTTCCTCGAGCAGCTGGTTTTCTGAAATTCACGGTTATGGGATCTGTAGGTCAGTGGGTTTCCAAGCAGTTTGCATCTCTTCCTTTTCTCTAAAGTTCCCATGCCGTTGCTGGGCACCTGACGATGGACCAGAATGAACATATTTCATGGAGAGGAAGGACGGATGTATGGGTAAGCACTAGAGTGGGAATCAGGAGATCTAGCTTAAATCAGGAGATCCCAGCTCTGCCTCAGTGCCCCGGGGTTACCTCGGACAAAGTCATGTCATCTCTCTGGGTCTCAGTTCCCCATCACTGATATGGGAATAAGAGTCTGCATTCTATTTAGAATGTAAGAGCTTTGGAGAAAGGACCCTCTTTTAATAGGTATGCACAGCACCTAGCACTGTTAGAGTATTGGACTGGAGGGGTATAATTCTGCCCCCTCCTTATCTCCCTCTATGCTCCAGGCCATGCCCAAGGTAAATCCCATATGGAATCTGGTCTCTCAGTGGCTGAGACTACAGACCTGTCTAGTCAGCAGGACAGCAGTGTCGTAGTGCTCTGGGTGACGGTCACTAGCGGGGTTGAAGCTCTGTTGCCAGTTGCAAAAGTTGCGCAGTGTGAGCCCTCCGTTGTCAGACACTTCCGGCCCAGCCTTCTCATCCTCCACAACCAGCACCTTCACCACCACCAAGCTGACGGAGTTCTTTAGGCTAGGGTGCTGGTAGATCCGAGCAGCCACTGACATCAAGGTCAGAATGTGGTTCTGAAACAAGAAAGGCAGACGGACAACCAGGGTTAAACCTTGTGGAGGGGAAACTTCTGGGCCCAAAGTATGCAGTGTGAAGTCTGCCACTTTCTGTTCTCTCGCAGGGGCCACTCCTTAGGGTTTTATTAAGTCCTGGGCACTAGGGACGAAGCAATACAACCTTTGTGATCACTCCTACAGCGTCTAAAATGGACCCCTAGCAGACAGCATCCTCAATACGATCCACGGGCCACCTTTTCCACTGCCCCGTTCCTTGGGCAGTCATTTACGCCAGCCCAGAGTGGGCGTAAAATTCTTACACCTGCTCTGTACTGGTTTAAATTACAACTCAAGGTGCAAGGCAGGGGAAAATCACACCTCAATCTAGGGGATCTGTATCTCAGTCTTTGTCTGTATTACCTTTTGTTATAGCTTGGAGCACTGCTGATCCTCTGTATTGCAAATAACGTACTGCCGTCTGCAGCTGCTCAGGAGAAGGATGTCAATGATCTGAGGGATGTGTTTGTGCATCCTCAATTGTAGCATGAACCATGTCCTCATTTTCCAACCCCAGTCCTCTATAGCCAGGAACCAACCAGAATGTAACCACTTAAACTATACATTTTCCATCTCAGTGCTGTGTATGTAACACCCGCATATCTATGTGGTCAGCAGGGTTTGACCCGAGAGCCTTCAGCTCCAAACTACAGGCCTCTGCCAGTTGAGGTATAGCAAGAACTCTCTTAGCTAGCAGCAGTAGCAGGTTGTTAACCCCTATGTGGAACAGCCACTAGAAGGGGAAAGACACATACTTTGCAAGCATTTTAAAGATACAAAATCTTTAAGTACGAATATGGGGGGAGGGGGGAAGCAGAGGTAAAATCAATGTAATTCTGTCGACTTTAATAGAGCAACACCAATTTTCACTAACTGAGGATCTGGCCCCAAGTCTTCACTCTACTGTATGGTGGAGTATTTGCTGGTCTTTACACTCAGCTTCAAATTATGTGCTCTTTAAACACATTCTCCATTCCTGAAGGGTGGTCAGCACTCCTGGCTCAGAGATTCCTAGGAGGTACGAGCATAGCAGGAAATAGCCGAGTTTGTTCCAGCAAGCCCCAAGTGCTGCGGTACTTTAGTCTAAACCATGTGTGGGCGTTATACTCCGGTGTTATTATTTGTGAATGGGATTTGTTCCTATAGCACTTATGCAAGCTGCCAAGCATTCACTCAGGGGTTCCTTCTGCTTGGGCGAACAGGCGAACCAGAGGTTACCGAATACGTCAAATGCTCCAGCAATGTTTAGGTTGATGTAAACATCTTATCGGCGCGTTGAAATTCCTCCTCTGTTTGGCATCATCTCACGGAATGATATTCATGAGAAAAAAATGCAATCATTACACAACAGCATGAGTACTGAGAAAGAGAACGCTGCTTCTCTCATCCCAGGCAAATTACACTTTGCGGTCTCACCTCAGTGACTTTAGCATAATTATTTAATTAGATTAGATTCAGACATAAGGACTGAATGTTGCCCTCTTACACCTGTGCCAATCCAGAGCAGCTCAGAAGTCAGCAGAGCTGCTACAGATTTACACCAGCAGCTGAGACCAGAATTTGGCCCTGTGAGTTTAACAATCTCAGCTCTAGCTGGAGTGAACAGTATCCTGTAGTATGGAACGCACCAAGTTCTTTCCCTCAGTGGGGAATAAACAGCTCGCAACACTCACAGCCTTTCTGGGCCAGTGATTTGCATGGGAGGAGCAGAAGCACCATTTGCTTAGAAAATTAGTAAGACTCACCAATGCAAACATGTAAATCAGTGGCCATGATGGGCATCTCGCTAGCATCCCAACATTCAGTGGATCGGAGGTCTTGTCACAACACGGAGCCTCTGATGCACTTTGCGACTTTCATATATTAATGATGTACAAAATGACTTTCATCCCCAAGGATACCCAGGCACTTCACAGACTGTGTGTGGAGATCAGTCATTGCTGATAATGCAGCCACCTCTGGGGTGGAATGAGAGAGGTGTTTAACAGCAACGCTGCACAATACCGAAGGGTGTGAAGTGAAGAATACCACAATCAACTGCAACTGCAGGGAGCAGCAAGATTCAGGAAGTGGAACATAATTAACTAAATGGAAATGTGGCTGACACACTGCAGTCAGCGTATCCCTATTCTTATGAAAAGTGCCACTCCTAATTAGCAAAATGCGGTCAGGAGCTTGGATTTATGTCTCTTCTGAAAGACTAATTGGTCCACTGGGGGCATCTTGAACCAATGTCATATAAGCAGGACATTCCTAGTTATCTTAAATCATTCTGCAACATATTATCCTATCACAGACTAGCCACACGAACAGCTGTCTAATTTTAGCAATATGCACGTTAGTCAGATTCAGTCCATTACATTATAGCAGGCACCAGAACGAGTGAGGGGCGCACTCACTAGACCTGTTTATTCAGACTGACCAGAATTCCATAATGCGACATACAGTTGCAAAGCATAGAGCAGGTGCAGCAAAGAATTCACTATTGGGGCAAGAAGCATACACAAGGCTGTGCAACTTGCAAAGTCCTACTGTTACTGTACCAGGGGAAACGTGAGAATTCTTTATCTCTGCCTCAAGGTAAAGTCAAAATGGGCACCCTAATAAAAAGGCCACAGAGCTGTGGAATAATTCATCTGAAGAGGACTCCATATTTCACAAGACTGGGGTTGAAGTTGGCATAATGACCTCTAATTTAAAGCAGAAGGCTCCCCGAAGCACTTGAATGCATATGCAAACCATCCAGGGGTTCACATCACCCACCACTGAAATGCAGCTGTCTCTGGGGTGGAATATGATAGCTGCTTAGTAGAATATAGCGATCATTTGGCGGGAGGGGGATGAGGTAACAAAGGAGACTGGAACCAGAATGAGAATTTTGAAGGGTCTGAAAATAATTATCTATATTGAAATGGCCCAGACACCTGGGTTTACATTTCAGTTCTTGCAAAGAGTGCTATGAGATCTTTTCGGAGCCCAAAGATGCAGGATACTGGAGCATACTCTGGTGGGTAGGCTGGTTTGGCAGACCTCACAGTGGGGCTAGGGTTAAAATCTTATTTCCTGCCTGTATCTGCAAACATAGAAAAGAACTGGAAGGCAAAGATGGAAAGTGAACCAAACAAACAGCTATTTAGTGAAGATTAAAAGGTCAAATTCACTTGTTCCACCATCTGGTGTCTATTTATACCAGCGCTCTGCCTGTGCAGTGCATTCTGTTTCAGCATGCGAGCAAGGGCTTCCGCTGGCCTGTGATAGGAACCTGGCTGCTCTTGGGCGAGAAGCAAGCCACCTGCAGAAAGTCCATTTGACCAGCAGAACCCGTTCAGAAACATGTTGTAATCTGAGGGGTTCTGCAGAGGCCAATCACTGTGTTTTCACAGCCGAAGACAACATTTGAAGTTGTTTGATCCTGCTTGTCCACTTTCCTTTCTGTCACCCCAACCCTACCGGCCTCTGTATTAATGAAAATCGTCCTGAGGGAGATTTAGCCTCTCTCTGTCATTGGATCTCCATGAATTCCCCTTCGTGGTGTCCCTGCTGCCGAAGAAGCAGGGTTAGATTTAGGAAAAGGGTGGAATCAAGGCTGATGGGATCAGATCTGATGAGGTTAAAAATCTCACGAGACGATTTTTGCCACCTTGAATGGCATTGTGGGATCAGGAGTATTCTTGTGAGATTTCTGCCATCTTGTCAAAAAAACCTGCTCTCGAGAGTTCACCCACATCTTTATGTTCACCCACATAAAGACAATTGGTCCTTTTCCAGTCCTGGATCTGACCTAGAATTAAAACTGGAGGGGCAGGTTCCAATCTGGGGAGATAAATCTGGATCACTATCAAATTCTCAGAGGAAAGAGAGAGGAATCCTTCCTTTTCACCCAGTGCATTGGCACAGCTGCCTGGGCAGATGCAACAGGATTTGGCACATACTGGAATAAAGTGGTACGTTTCCACTGTTTGATGAAGCTCCCGGTAACTTTCCACCTCTCCTGTAGTGGTTGTGGAGTTGTGATTCTCTGCTGATTGCTATTGCGAGAAAACCAAATTCCATCCAATTCCCCCCAAAAGGAAAAACAGACTGGGGAACACATCAGAAAATGCCACTCAGTGACCCTCAGTAGCAGACACATCAGATTTAGGAAGTTAAGTGGTGCCTCAGTTTCCCTCTGGGAATGATGTTTCTTAATATCCCTAATGAGGCACTTGAAGATCTATGGCTGATGTACTGTGGAAGCCTAGATATTAATTATTATTAGGTATTATGGTGCTCCGGTAGTATTAACAGCTCCTGCTCAGCTGAGTTACAAAGCAAATGAGTTGCCTTTCCAGCAAGGAACCCACGTGCCCCATTGGTCAGGCCAGCAGCTCTGCAGCTGACTGAGGTGAAAAGCACAAACCATTACAGATCATGAGACTGCGTACAGCACAACACAGGGAGAAGGAGATAAGATGAGAGATAAGAACGTAAGTGGTTAGGTTTAATTTGATCACATCTAAGGATTTCATGTGACTAAAGAGTCTTGCGAAATGCCTCTCTGCACACTTATTTATCTGAAGCTGCACAGTCCGCTGAATATTGTCGGGGGGAAGGGTAAAAAAAATGAATGAAACTGTACACACACACACACACACACAGCCGTTGCTGTAGGGTTGTTTCAGTAGGATACAAACCCACTCAACCTGGTTTTTTACGGTTGGGTTATTTCTGTAGGACACCCCCCAGTTTGATGTGTTATTGTAGGACCCGCATTCTGATTTGCTATTGGAGGGTCGCTTTTTAAGCCAAACATCCTAACCGGCTGTGATTTTTCTCCTTAGAAGACAGCATTTATTGGAGGGGAAATAGTCCAGGGCATTCTGTATGCCAACAGACCACGGGAAGAAGACAGGTGGTCAGTTTTTAGGACTGACGAGCTCTGAAAAGGACCTTTAAAAGCCCCCCCCAGCAGCAAGCACTGATCTGATACTATGCAGCCAGATTTTGTGTGGAACTTGTTCCCCGAGCGTTTGTCCCTACAGCTGCAAAGCAAAACTCACTCCCTGCTGGTTGTCAGGACCTTAATCGGTTGGTGTGTGCAGTGTGGAGCCACGGGACTGGAGTGGAGCTCCTCAGGAGATGGCTCAGTATCAGCTCCTGTTCCCTAATGATACAGGCTAGCGGGAACCAGAAGGATGTTCCAGCCCCAGCTGGAATCCCTGGCGGGTGGGGAGCGAGGCAGCCTCCTCAATGTTTACCAAAGTCTCTGGGAGCTCTTGGCGTTTCTGCCAGGGCCTTGGCTCCTGCCTCTCACGCAACACCTCCTTCGGCAGTTAGATGGCCGAGCCAGGAATTTCCTAGCACAAAGCCAGGCTGCAGCCAAAGTAAGTTGTGGGCAGCACGGGGCCAGGAGGCAATGTGAACCCTGGCCAGTCCTCCTGCTTGCTGCCCTGCTCATATTCCTCACAGTCCTCTTTCTTCTCCAGCTCCTCTCCTCCCTCCTTTCCTACTCTCTCTCTCTTCCTCCACTCTCCTTTCCTTCCCTCCTCACTGATTGTTCCATGCTTAAGGAGTTGGGGATGCTCCGATGTTCTTATCCTCTGCTCAGAGTGTGTTCTTCATACACCCCCCCACCCCGTAACCTGACCAAGAGGCCTAGGGGAGGTGGCTCAGGGTCAGTACAGCTGGGCCTGGAATCCAACCTGCTTTCCTTCTCCTTTGAGATGACAGCATTTCAGTCACCACAGCCCTTTCCTGATCAGCTGACCCACCGCCCATTGCTGTCAGCAAATATCATTATCCCCATTTTACAGGTGGGCAAACTGAGGCACAGAAGGGTTAAAGTGACTTGGCCAAGGTGATGCAGCTTGATAGCGACAGAGCTAGGAATAGAACCCAGGCGGGCTGACTCCAAAGTTCCGTGCTCTCACTACAAGAACACACTCCATCCCAGAAGTAGAACCCAGGAATCCTGATGCCTCGTCCCCATCTTCTAACCTGCTAGACACACCAAATCAGAGAGATGAAGCAATGTCTGTTTTCTGAGGGAGCTTTGGACAGGAGCACAGTCACGTTTGTTTAGTCTTTTGCCACCACTGTAATTATTCCGGGCTAGGTTGTTTTCTCAGCATGTGGGAGTTGTGCACAGATCCTTAGGCATGAGATGCAGAGTAATCACAATGATCTCTTACACTGTGCCTTTCATACCAAAGTGCTTTATAATCAACAGGCACTTTGCCAGCAGCCACCTCTGGGGTCAGCTGTGGCAGCTGTTTAACATTATGCTGCAGTTCAGGAAAGGAAGTGGAGAAGATTCCCACATCCAGTGGGCAGAAATTGGGGGGTGCGGGGAGAGAATATATTGACCCTCTCTGGATTATGCCTCTTAAGATCCTTGCTCAACCTCATCCTGGACTTCTTGAACCCAGAGTTCAGGCTGCCAAAGTTATCTCACTTCCATGTGCAAGTGAAACTCCAACCAGGAACCCCGGAGTGGAGAAGCCAATGCATTGATGTGCTCAGCCACCCACTTCTCTTGCTCTTCCTTTTCCTCCAGGGCTGCAGTGAAAAGCAGCTGGAAACAGCCCACGTTAATTGAACCTTCAGAGATGGCCCCCGCGGATTGCGGAATGCCCCCTTTATCCAGCAATCAGATAAGGAGGGCTGGCTCCTTTTGTCAAGGGATTAATTGAACTCTATTGTGCAAACTGTGAAAAATCCTGGCATAAGCCTGGGAGAGAGAGCCGGCACAAGGCAATCTTAGCTCCATCTCAATCACATCTGGAGCCATCTGCTGTCACGGCCAGAGAGCACAGTGGCCAGAGAGCACAGAGTGGCAGAAAGGCAGCAAAGCAAATATCCATTTCCTCCTTGGAGAGCTACAACTGTCGACCTGCACTAGATGGAAGCCCAGGAAGCCTAGGGGATCAGACATCTAGTTCCCATTGGAATCAGCAGGAACTGTGCATCTCATTCCCCTAGAAGACTTTGGACATTTCACCCTGAAACTTTATGGGACACAGAAAATTCATCTGAGCTGGAATAGCCACTTGGTAGATGGGAACTGCTAGAAGCAACTCTACCAGCAAGATCTGGTTGGGTTTAGCTCACCTGCAAGGTCACTTTGAGGATCAGTTGGACTATGTAGAGGCTGTGCCCTGCTTGTCTGCACTAGATGGGAATTCGACTGTAACCCGATGCAATACAGCCTTGCTCCACAGACTGGGTCCAGTGGTTTAGCTACTGGCTGTTCTCAAAGGAACCAGATTGTACCAGGCCCAATGGAGCTCTAGTGCAGATCCCAACTGTATGGAGGAAACGCTACAGTCAAGGGTAGATCTTATGACTTACTCAGAACTGCTTATTTTATCAAGAGTCTTGTGATATTTGATGCTTTTTCTTCAAGCCCCAGCTGCTGGAGTCAGGGGATACCAAGAGAGTCCCAGTTTTCTTTGACAAGAACAAAGGAAGTTACAGAGAAAAGCTTGAAGGCATGACCCCAGTGCACCCTGAAGGCTCAGAGACCAGATGGCAAAGAAAAAGGACCCAACATTTATTATTGTTTGAAATCTCATGATTTTTAAGACCAAACTCTTGGAGTTGGCAACACTGTGCCCACAGCCAAAGCCCTTGCTCCTACCAGGCCGGCTGAGGTCACTCTCAAGTGAGTTGGGCATGCTAGTCAGGAGACTTGCATCTGAACCCTGACTCTGGCACTGACTAGCTGTGCTTCCTTAAGCAAGTCAAAGAGACCATCATTTTCAAACACACCCATTGCTTCGGGTGCCTAACTCCACTCCCCTTGGGCCTGATTTTCAGAGGCCCCATCGAAGTCGGCGGCAATTGTGGGTGCTCAGCATCTCTGAAATAATTAGGCCCTAGTCCTTTCCATGCCTCAGTTTCCTCAACTGTTAAAAAAAAAAGCCCTATTGTGCTAATGGTGTTCACCCACCTTTGTAAAGTGCTGTGGGGTCTCTGGAGGAGCCGTGCTGAGCATTGTGTGCCTGGTGCGGTTATTTGCATTTATCACTGTAGAATCTAGGCACTGTTCATCACTGCTTATGTCATCTTGTGAAGGTCTGAGCGCCTCCCGAGAGTCGCTGAGCGCTCCCAAGGCCCGTTGAGCGGAAAGTGCTCAGCACTGCTCAGGAGGTGCTCAGCACCTCTCAGGAACAAGCCCATAGGTGCAACAACAAATGCCCACTGGAATAATCTTATTCAGAGAAGTGATGAGAAATAGAGAGCCTTAGGGCCTGGTTCTGCTGTCACCTCCCCCTCTGAGGTCAGGACACTTATTCCTGGTTTACACCAGTGTAAAGAGGGAGCAGGATCAGACCCTTGCTGTCTGAGTTAGGCTAACAGCTGAGCTACTTGAGGAAGGATGGAGCAAATGGAATGGAATGAATAAAACTTTGATAGAACTTCCTTAATAGCAGCATAAAATTGATTATAACTTACACTGCTCTGACTCTCCCATTTCCTCTTATGTATATCCAATGCCTGATCGGTTACAGCTTATGTAAGAAAATAGCTT
This sequence comes from Mauremys mutica, assembly GCF_020497125.1. Lineage (NCBI taxonomy): Eukaryota > Metazoa > Chordata > Testudines > Geoemydidae > Mauremys > Mauremys mutica. Next base: position 13,069,346 of record NC_059093.1, on the reverse strand, counting down.
CTTACTATAAACAATGCTTTTGACCTTTAATAAATATTTGGTAATTAAAGTGTTGTTACGGGAAGAAAAATAACTATGTAAATATGGTCGCTTCTGTCTCAACATTTTTGCTCCCTGTGCAACTTCCAGTCAGATGTAAATGTGCTGCTCTCACTGACGCAAACAAGTTTGCATTCCCACTAGCTCAGCAAAGCCAGTTCAGCTAGGGGAGCGTGAGCTGGATTCTGAGCCGCCTCCTGGATTGCCAGTGGAGTTTCAGCTGCAGAACTCTTGTTACAGATCACGCAAGAAGCCGAAATAGAGCCGGTGAGTGGGACCATTTGGAATAACCGCCCTGGCGTGTGTAAACTCAGCACTAGAATGGAATGGGATTTTTTTCCCCCAAAAATGTTGATTTTTTTGACCATTTTCTTTCTGCCAGGAAAAAAAAAAAGGCCTCTCTTCATCCTGCCCTGCAAAATAAGCATCTTGAAAATGATATTTCCCTCCCCTTCCCCTTTTGGGATTAAGCAGAGAAATCAGTAGGAAGGGGAAGAGGGTGGGGCAGGATGGGGAACTGAATGAGGATTACTAGGGTATGCTTTGCCCCAGATGCTCCTCTGAGTTACATCTCTAAATCCTGAGGAACTCCCCTGAAATAACTGAAATAAGTTCAGTCTTGCTTTTGTGAAAGATGATGAGCCAGAATCCAACCTCAGTTGCAGAAAATGGAGTTACGCCATATTCCCCCTGAGAAGCCCTAATGCTTATGCTCCCGTCCCACTACACAGCTTGGTAACTTCCAATAGTGGATCGGGAGAGGGCCCCCTTCCACCCTTTTACACACTGTCCTGGGATCTCTTGCCTGAGAAGCAGCCTGTTTCCATGGCCCTCTGGTGGCATCACTTTCCTTTAAACCACGGTAACTAGCTTCTGGATTTGTCCCATAGCTACATCCTTGGCATGTCAGCATCCCATCGGTTCTAAGTGCAGCTCAGTGGCCGTGGTGCCATTGCGAGCTGCCTAGTGAGAGCTCGATCACAGAAACCCAGCAAGATCAGTTATTTGGTCAGAGAGCTGTTGATTTCATCAGCGTGTCTGTAGACAGCTAGGACCAGCTTCAGTAACTAGCTGGGGACAAACCCTACCACTGTTTTCAAGCCACTTGTTGCCCATTTGAAAGCAAAAATAGGACATGGAAGATGCAAAACCTCATTACTACTACTATGGTCTGCACTGATGGCCCCTCTCAGGGCTGGGATGGGAAATGCAATGGTGGGGTGACATTCTTATCCAAGGCCAAGTCTTTTTGCCATGGGCCCCAAACCTCAGGTTCTTGCGTTCCGAACGCTCACTGACTTTGTCTGATGAAGAACTGAGCAAACCAGTTAGGACCTTACGATTTGGGTCACAATGTTGCATCTAACAGGACTTGATCTCCTGCTATTTTGAGTGTAAGCTCTTCGGGGCAGGGACTTTGTCTATCTACACAGCACTGCGCACCCTACTGGTATTATATAAACAACAACAAACAAGGGCCAAAACCAGAGTCTTGCTGAGCACCCTCAAGTCCCACTGAAGTCAGTGGGAGTTGGAATGCTCAGCACTTCTCAGGATCAGGCCCATGCATGCTGGAACAATTAGTACAGTGGGGGTGCTGGGAGCCATTGAATCAAACCGTAAACCCTGGATATGATGGAAACCGCTTCCAGCCAGGGGGTGCAGAGCCCCCCCCCCCAGCACCTGTGATCAGGTCTCAACTGAAGAGAGCAGGAATGAGAATGTGCCCCACTGGGGACAACATGAAGGGAAGCCTTTGGGAAGGGGTCAGACCGCACCTTAATCCTGCTGGCTGCTTGCTTACTTCAGTCAAAATGCAGCACATGGGTTTCATCTGGCTGCAATTTACCCACCCGTGAATCCCACTGCTTCAATCTGAGCTCAGTACCGAGAACTACTTGTCTTGTCTCTTGCACATCCTCCCCAGTATGTGTGTGTATACACCCCACCCCCACACCCAAGCTGGTTATGGACCATTCGCCATTTAGTATCAACTGCTGCTATCCTACAGACGTTACTGTTTAACACACTGGTGCCAGTCTCTTGCACCGTCTGTCACTTTAGTACCTAAAAGCACGAGTGGGTCACTCAAACAACACGACGACAAACCTAGAATCAGTCCGGCCTTCAGTGCCAGATCCACCCTCGGCTGCAGAATACCTGCCACCAAAACAATGGCAAATACCTGCACAAGCAGGTGGCAGGGTAATATACTGAGTGGTGTGGATTCCACTCGGTGCCAGTGACGGCTGGGGTATATTTGCCTCCTGAGGCATGGTCTCCTTTCCCTCTATACTTGGGCAAGTCATGTCCCTCTGTGTGCCTCGGTTTCCCCATCTCTAAAGAAGGGGAGAGCGATACTGACCTCCCTTGCAAAAAAACTATGAGATCTGCAGATAAAAAGCAGTATAAGACCTAGGGATTGCGGTTATCATTACACTAATGGAAGTTACACAGGGATTTCCGGGGGTAGATTGTGTTCTGCTGTCTGGGGGCATACAGCACATTTAGACAAGAGCAGGTGGATTTCGTGCTTACACTTGTACAATTGCTCATGGTGCAGCTGATGGCTGGGCAGGTGGGTAGATGTTGGGTTTGGGCAGAGACTATAGCCCAAGGGTTTGAAAAGTGACAGTGCTGGTGACGGGGGCCCTGGCTGAGAGCCCTGGAGACAGACACTCTCTGTCCATACAGCAGGCTTGGCAGGGCATGAACCTTGCCAGAGAGCACCAGTCCCGACCTGGAGGGTGAGAAGGGAGATCAGCCTCCACAGCCGACTCAGTCCTTTGCCTCTCTATTCAGACTGAACACGTGGCCAATCAGTGCCATTGGTATGCTGCTATGGACACATGAGACCTGGACTTGTACCGGGCCAAGGACACCTCTTCTCCCATAGAAGAGAGAACGTTTCCCAGGGCAGGAGCACGGGGAGGAGTCTGTTTGCTTCGTGGCATGAGTGTGTTCATGTGCAGGGAGGATCTGCGCTAACTGGTAGCAGGTGGCTAACCTCAAGCAGGCTGGGGCATTGTTCCGCTGAGGCTTGAATTACTCACCGTCTAAAGCTGCAAGAGGGAATTCAGTTAATCCCTTTGCTTTGCAGCAGAGCATTTTCCCTATATATCCAAGAGACAGGGATATTACCTCCTTCTCCCCCTCTCCCCTCCAAACCCTGTCCTCAGAACCAGGGGGAAAAGTAGCACTTTCTCCTTGGTGAGATGTAGGCCTAGACACGGATCACTCCACTGGCCAGAGACACTTCCTTCACCTCCTGCTACAACAGCGTTTCCTACTTCCCCGGCTAGCTCTGTCGCCACGTGAAAGGTACTAGCCCATAACTGTAACAGCATTGTCACTAGCTAAGGGTGAGGGCAGATCCATCGCTAGCTGATCAACCCAGCTGCTCAGAACAGTCTCCACAGTTTTCCTTTCAGGCTGAAACTGCACCCTTTGTCAGCTCAAGAGTGCAACAAAGCTTCATCAAAACCCAGGCAGCTATCTTTGAATGACTCAGATAAGGAAAATACTATTAGTCTGGTTAAAACACCCCAAGTCACTGCACGTGTGTGTGTGTGTGTGCGCGCGCACACACACAAAGATCGCTTAACAGTAGCTGAGTTTTAAAATGCATCACACTTGGGACGTAGCTGGACCTCAGTGAGGGATATGCACATGATCATGCTCATTACAGATTTGAAAGCCCACCTTACAGATGCTGTAGATTAACTGGGCATAACCAGGGCTGGGAATGGGCGACAGGGGATGGATCACTTGATGATTCCCTGTTCTGTTCATTCCCTCTGGGGCACTTGGCACAAGCCACTGTCAGAAGACAGGATACTGGGCTAGACGGACCATTGGTCTGACCCAGTCTGGCCGCTCTTATGTTCACCTTCAAGGATCATCTCTTTCATTTGATATCTATGTCACAAACTCACACTTCAGTGACCCTTAGGATCTGAAAGCACTTTAGGAACATCAGTGAACCAGCCTTATGCCAAAAGCACAGAGAGTGTAATGGAAGACAATTCACTTGTTTGGAGGGGGGCGGGGGACCATGCTATAGTCTCTCATAGAAATATCTCCCTGCTGCAAAATTCAGCCGGGGGGGCCAAGACCCTATAGAAAGGGGCTCAGGTTTTTAGACCAATTTCTATAGCAGCCCATTAGTTGTCTGATCATAGGATGTTTCCATACAGGTAACAACCCGCCCTGGGAGCCGGGGGCTGCTGGCCATGTTTAGAACCCCCCTGGTCACCAGAAGGTGAATTCAGGTCTCTCCCTCCCCACCTGCCACCCAGTCAGGGTACCTGGAGAGGGACCAGCCGCAGAGCCTTTGCAGTCACCAGCAGCTCCCAAACCGGAACCCCTCAGGATCACCCCTGAGCTCCAGGTATTTCTGCTCGGTGGAGACAGGACCGAGAAGCCTCTAGCCCTTGTGGGGAGCAGCCGGAGCGCAGCGCTCACTCCGGGGCTTGGTTTCTGGGCTGAGACAGCAGGTTTCCTCGAAGCTCCACACCCTCCAGGGGGAGGCAATAGGCCGGGTTCCTGGGGAGGCAGCTCCTCGCCCTCAAGTCAGCGCGACCCCCGAGAGTGGCTGCTCCCGCAGTGGGGCTCACGCCCGGATCTCGGATCGGGAGGGTCCCCCAGGAACCAGAGATGGGCTGGCTCCTGCCCCCTCTCATTCCCACGGGTGTCGGGTCCCACTCGCGCCTGGGCTGATCCGGGGGGGGGGGTCCCACCGGCGCGGACACGCGCGGAGGGTGGAGAGGGACCTGCCAGGGGCTGGGGGGAAGCATCTTCTTACCTTCAGCTCTTCCCCGTAGAACTGGACCATGGACGCGTCCGCCACCAGCAGCGTCTCCACGAAGCGGGCCTCGGACACGAAGCGCCTGGCTCGGCGGCTGGTCCCCACGGGCGGCTCGCTCCCGAGCTCGGGAGGCTCGGGCGCCCGCCGCCTCTGGAGTCGGTGCGGCTGCAGCAGCGGATCGCCGCCCCCGGGGGCCGCGGGCTGGACCAGGTACTCGGCCCCGTCCACCAGGAAGGAGCCGCGGATGCCCCGGCACAGGCTGACGGCCGCCAGCGAGCCGGGCTGCGAGTTGACGGTCCCGGAGTAGAAGCATTTCCTCAGCCCCGCCTCGTCTTCCTCCGCCCGCGGGCCCGGCCGGCCCAGGCGCTGGATCCTCAGCCCGGGGGCGAGGAAGCTGGCATCGGGCGCCAGCTGCAGCACGAAGTCCCGGCTGAAGGCGGAGAGGCAGAAGGAGACCTGCTCTCCGCCCCGCGGGTCTGCGATCCTCACCGGCACCACCTCCTGGGAGTCCCCGGGCTGGCGGGGCAGCGCCCGGGCAGCGCCCAGCGCCAGCAGCAGGAGGGGGAAGGCAGGTGCCAGCCTGCCAGGCAGGGGCGGCTCCCGACGGGAAAGGGGCATGGATGCCACGGGCTTGGAACCGGCCAAGTGCGACGGGAGACCCAAGTGCCACCCCCGGCAGGGCAGGGCAGGGCGCGCTCCGCAAGCCGGCGTGGGACCGGCGCTGGGGAGTGAAGCCAGACGCAGTAGGAGAGGGAGAGATTAACGCCGGCTGGTTTAATTACCAGCACCAGCTCCCTGCACCTTTGCGAGCCAAACACCCAGCAGCTGCAAGTCAGCTGGCTGCTTGGGCAAGGTGCTGAGCCGGAGGGGGCTTGGGGAGGGGGCTTCGCACTCTCGCTAAGAGTTTGCGTCTCGCCTGTCTTCCCCAGGCGCTTCTGGCCAAGCTCGCCTGGAGCAGCCCCTCCAAAGCCTTTGCAGCCCCAAAGCAGGCTGCCGACGTCTCAGTATTTATACTTTCTTCCCCCTCGTTTGACATAAGAGGTTTATTTTTGATCTCGTACTATTCCACTTTCCCCTCCCCTGGGACCCGCAGGAGGAGGAGGAGAAGTGAAAAAGGAAAAAAAAAAAGTTTTGGATGGAAGTGGAGCCCAATCAGGAGCCAGAGGGACCCGCCTCTCCTGTTTAAGTGTCAACTCCAGCATCCCCGCCTCCCCACCCTTTTACTCGCTCCGTATTAACTCCTTCAGCCCAGCCTCTGCCGAGATCAAAGAGCCCGCTCTCACAGCAAGAAGCCCCTGGATTCCAGGGGAGTTAGTCCTGATTTACACGGAGATCAGACGTGGACCCTCCCCTGCCCCCCCCAGCTTACACCGGTTTCACCCCCACTGATTCCAGAGGAGTTGCTCCAGATTGCCATGTCAGAGTCAGACCCTTGGGGCCTGAATCGGCGCCCACCGATTGCAAGGAGAGCCGCCGAGAGCAGAATCAGCCCCTTACTTTTCAGGCAGCATTGTCGTCAGGGCTGAAGGCAAACTTGCTGAATCAAGTTTTCCTCTGTAGTCCACAATACCCCCCCCCCACCCCCATATCAGCCAGCGGCAATACACCCTGTGGTCCAGAAGCAAATGCTCACTGTCCCACAGGGAGTGCGGTCTCTGAACAGAACATCACACAAGCAGCTGGAGCCTGACGGTAGGAACGACGCTGTTTTCCTAAAGCCAAAATAAAGACCAGGTTTTATGGACTAGCTGGTAAAGCAGATTTCTAGTGTGTGCCTATGAGAATAAAATGACCCAAACCACACTGTTCCTTCCCCACCTTGTTTTGTGTGGTGTGCACCGAGAGGGGTATTCCTGAAACTATCCCATCTCATGATGTAGAGAAACAGAAATCACAGCTAGCTTGATGCCGGAGAGTCTTTCTAGGGAGTAGTAGAGTCCTGTAGCACCTTACAGACTAACAGACTTATTGGAGCATGAGCTTTCGTGGGTGAATCCCCACTTCGAGTGGGATTCCTAGATCTGGAAGCTGCAGGGGCAGGTAAGTCACCTGTTAGCATGTGCCCAGCAAGGAGAATGCAGAACACAGCTCCAACAGAAAGCCGATGTTCTTGGCTGGGAAAGTTCTTAGAACCAGGCAGCAGCTGTTGTGAAGGCAAGAGGGAAATCGCCCCCCCCTGTCATATATTGTTTCTTTCCTTCTAAGTCCCCTTTCCCACTTAGCCCCAGAGATACCAAAGCTTTGCATTTCTCTTCTGCCCCTTATTAAAAATTCTATGGAACATGATTGCTGGTGCTCCTTCTGCAGCCAACCCTATTGGCAATGGGCCTCATTTTAGCAACGTGCACCCTCAATTCTCATGAGCCTCAGTGGAGTTGCAGGTGCTCAGGATTGGGCCAGAACTTCCTTTCTCCTCCAGTGCATGAGACCCCAGAGATCAGCCAATCTAACCTGTGTTTTAAAGTCTAACCCTTCAAATATTTGAAAGGCTAATGTGGCATTTTGAAGCTCTAGGTACCAGGAAATCAAGTTTTATGGCCAAGACTTGGAAGGAGGGGGGACAGGATCATGGTTTACAGGATATTTTCCCTACACAAATGTCTTAGTGTGAGGAGTATTTACATCTGCCCCTCTCTCTGATGGTCTCTATTTAAAAACCACATCTCTACCTATATAGTAAACACACAGCAGTGTCTCTAAATAGAGTGCTACCCAGGGGCTAAGTTTCTAATTACTGCTTGTCTTTTTAAAGGGAGCTGTAAAAACAACATGGTGGTGATCCATCCGTGACCTCTCTCTCAGTGGCTCAGTATTAAACGTGCTCAGTTTACAAATAATGGTTCTCCGACACCTCACTATGGGATCTGAAAGTCAAGCTGGGACCTCTCTCACTCACCCATCAGCATCTACAATAAGGAGGCTGCTTCTGGATCTGAGCTGCTAATCCTTTTGCTTATGACAGATGAGCTAGAATGGACTCATGCACACTCTGTGCTTCGGAGGGGACAGAGTACTAAGATGTATATTTATTTAACAAACAAACCAACCCAAGGAGTCCAGTGGCACCTTAAAGCCTAACAGATTTATTTAGGCATTAAGCACTTCTTCAGATGCATGGAGTGAAAATTACAGATACAGGCCATAAATATATATTTTGTAATTAAAGCCTGCAGGTATAACTCTGCTGGCACATGGCTGGGTGGTGTTAGAAGAGGCCATTTTTACATAATAATTTTTCTGGAAGAATGTCACTTTCAGAATCACTTCACATTTCTTAAAGTAACCCAAAAAATAGCAAAGTTCACAATTGCGACACGGCCCTTCTGTGGTGTCCTTCATCCAAGAACTTCAGCACACTGATGACTAGCGCCTCACAATCCTGTTTTGCGAGGTCGATATTCTCATCCCCATTTTAAAGAAACCGAGGCACAGATAGCTGATGTCTGACAGGGTCACGCAGAGAGTCAATGAATAGAACCCAGGCGTCCTGACCGACTCCTTTTCTTTAAGGATAGGCCATCCTTCTCGTCAACTCTCACTGCCCTAGCATACATCCATATAACGTGCGTAGAAAGAAATGTGACTAGGGTTTGGTAGAAGGGAATTTGGGAATAATTTATATCCTGTTATGACCCCCAGGAAGCTTGACTATGGCAGTAACATCTACACAAGGCATGGGGGGAGGGGGGGACACGACATCTTTCCAGTAGGATGCAGCTCATTTCTTATCCATGCCTTTGACCACATTTATACCTTAGATTTTAGGCAGCCCTGGCCTGGTTTTCATTAGTGGTTTTGTCTGCAAACAGTAGCTCGTAGTTTCTTATAACTGATACAAGTCTCTCAGGACTTGTTAAAGTGAGTTCTAAGGAGTGCTTTGGGATAACAGAACCAAACCTGGTTTTCACCTCCGGCGTCAGGCATTGTCCTTTCACAGATCTGAGGAGCAGATGAAAAAAGCCAAACAAAATGCACTGACTTCTCTGGAGTATTTGTTTCTCGTTGTAACCCTTTCAGATCCACTTTACAAACCACTAACGGAGGATGGGAGTTTATGGTTCAGTGCCAGTCTCACTGAAGTCAGTGGCAAAGCTCTCTTTGATTTCAAGGAGAGCAGGATTGGGACTTTAATTTCCATGAGAGGGGTTGAGCATATAAAAACATCTAATTCATAATCAGTGCGAGTTTAAAGCCCCTTTGATGAAGTTGCTTGCAAACTCTTTCCCCTTCCCCCTCTCCAAACACCCGGATCTATCACTGCACTGAACCAGGAGACTAAGAAACAGAAACTTCAGGGAAGCCACTATTCAAAACGCAGAACCCAAATTCTAAGGCGCTGCCTCCTGTGGGAGTTTTGTTTCCAGGATCGGGCCCATTGCACGTGCTCCCATGATTCTGTAGCAATGAGAAGCCGCCAGTATCTACTGATCACTTTCACCTGTCACCTATGATACATTGTCTTGGGTCACCTGCCTGATTTGGAAGTTTACTTCTTTTTTGCAGCACTGACCCTGGTTAATTTGCACTCACTCCTCCCCCTTCCCTGTGCTATCTAGTGACAACATCTAAGTACATACAGTCCTACCACTCCAAAAACAACCGCTAGATGTCAGTGCTGTTTTATCCTCTTGTGCTAGTGTAGATTATGAACTCCCAAGCAAGGGGAACAGTCAGTATCTTATAGAGTGTGTTCTCACCTCACACAGACTGTTATAAAAAGGGTTGGGGGATAGCCTTTAGTCAACTGAATTCAAGATCTATCCATCCATTCATCCAGTGCTAGACATAGATCAGCTGCTTGCAATCCAGGTTAAATTACCTTCACCCAGCAAGCATCACTCTGATTTGACTAACGCTTGGAAGTGTGTTCTCTACTGAATTCGCAGCTGGCCCTCAATATTCCACCCGTCTGACTGTGTCAGCAATGATCGGCCCTGGGAGACAACTTTTCCCACACAGGAGGACAATTTGAACAGGCCTTACACTGCAAATATTGGCTCAAGAAGCAGCAAGGCATCCGGAGTCATAGGATGTTGAATCTAAGGTTTTCATTCAGGCTTGTAGCTGACAGTGAAGTGTGCAAATGAAGATAGTGAATTATTTGTGTACACAGGGCCTGACTCTGAGTTCACTTGCATGGTGTAAACCCAGAGGAACTCAACTGAAACTATCAGAGTAACCGAGAACAGAATTTGGCCCAGCCTATGTAAATACTGTATCGCCCGAGGTTGAAATACATTTGATTAGTTTTCCTTTTAAACAAAACCCAGTTGGTAGGAACACATCTCTTTAGGAAAAGATCCATGGATAGGATTTGTTTCTTACCAGATTATTTTCTAGTGTGCTCAGTGAAAACCGTCTGGGTCATAAAGATGTGAAACTACAGTTTGGACATGTTGACAGCTTAGCATTTTCTTTAGCTAACTTGTGAAAAAGAATTGTGGCCATGATGAGCACCTGTACTGCTCAAGGTCAGGCCCTAATAAGTGGGTGAGTATCAAACACCAATATACGTGTATGTGTATTAAATACTCAATCATGTAAATTTGGCCACCAGAGGTCACCCTTGATTTATAAGTGCTGTTAATTTAGTCTACAAATACATAACCCTTTGCATAAAATTGCAGAGAATCATTCAGATTTCTCCTCACTATAATGAGTTACTCCATTTATGTGTGTCAGTTTAGGGCCTTGAAATTTTTGTTTCAGTTAGTTTAAGAAATATGTTTATACTGAATTACAGAACTAAGGATGATATTATCAGCCTCCAGAGGGCAGTCTTGATTGACTGTGGTTTCAAATTATTTTCCACACTGACGGTCCAGTCAGTGGTACCCTTATACACAAGTATATGAGTGTGCTTTAAGAAGAACAGGTTTAAAGCTTTCCAAACCCCCCTAAACAATAGTCCCATCATTCCAACTCCATTAGTCACAAGGAAACATGCTAAGAAAACGTAGGACGACAATTTTGTGGTTTAGGCACTGCCTGACGCCTCAGGAAACATGGGCTCAAGTCCCACCTCTGTGACCTTTGGCAAGTCAATGCCTCAGTCTCCCCTCTGTGAAATGGGGATAATGTTTCCTTTCTGCCTCTTGTTGTCTGGCTTGCCTATTTGGACATAACCTCATTTCATTATTTGTATTATGGCAGTGCCTAAGGACCACAGCTGAGATCAGGGCCCCATTGTGCTAGGCTCTGTATAGAATAAGAGCTAGAATGTAAACTCTTCAGGGAGGAACTATGATGTGTCTGGTACAATGGGACCCCGCTGTTGGTGCCGTCTTAATGCCTATAAATGACAATGATACGTTCCGACATTTCTGGACACAGCTAAAGTACAACTTGAATTTACCCTCACAGCACTCCTGGACTGAGGGACGTGCTAAGAACCCCCCATTTTTCCAATGCGGAACTGAGGAACTTGCTGAAAGCCTATAGCAGAGCTGGGACTTGTACCAGGGTTTCCTAAATCCTTGGCTAGAGCCCAACCACAGGAAACCCATCCCACTCCCCTAAGAATACTTCTTAGCTAATTTCATCAGCAAAGCTCCAAGTGCGATACAAAGGAGGGCAGTATTATTAGCCCCATTTTACAGATGGGGAAACCGAGGCCCAGGATGGTGAAGAGATTTGCCCAAGGTCACCCAGCAGGCCAGTGTCAGGCATAGACCCTAGCTCTCCTGAGTACCACTCTATCCACCAGGTGCACATACTGGTTTATTTCCACATTGCATTTCATACTCTTACTTTTAGTCCCCTTTTATACTACTATGGAAAAAAAAATCACATCTTTTCCTCCCATGTTTTGCCCTTTCCCCTGCTCAGTATTTCTCTTTCTTCAGTGAATTTAGCCCTGGAATGACACTGAACTCCTCTCTTCTACATGGTAACAGGCCTGGAGATGGGTGAGAGAATTGCACTTTCCATGGGCTTCTTGGTGCTTTTGCTGTCTCTGTGGAGATGGATGAAACACGCTGGTGATTTTGAGGATGTGCATTAGGCACCAGGCTGAGACGTGGCAACTCGTTCCATACAGGTCTTCACACACCCCTCACACGGCAGTTCCTTTTGGCCACTACGGACTGGTTCTTGATTTGACTAGGTCCCTTAGCCATGACAGATTTCCTAGCCCACTCTCAGTCCTCCAGTCCCCCCAGGCTTATGTTTCCTATGGCTCCTGAGACACACAAGCTCTGTCTTGTTTATCCTCATCAGCAGCTCTGATGCTGCCAGGCAAGCAATGGCCTGACAGGTCTGTGAGCCTTCTCCCTCTGCTGGGTGACTCCAAGAGAGCATGTGAGATGGAGGGGCAAGGCACATGGCATGAGTGGCTCCTGGCTGCACTATTTCAGTGATGGATCCATGAGCAAGCAGGGCTAGCCTAAGCCTGGCTTTGCAGCTGCAGGGCGAGCGGTCTGCCTCCCACAGCGTGGTGGCACCTGCACCATGATGTTGTATTGCCAAGGTCTCCTCCCCTGGGCCCTGAGATCCTCTCCACCCATCCCAAAGCCGCAGGCAGAAGAAAGCCAGGTTGTAGGGCAGTAGCAGAAGCCAGACTCCAGCATGAACTTCCCCAGCTGGGATGGGTTCCTGTGTGGGGCTTTCACCCAGCCGCTGGGGCAGGGAGGTGCTGCTCCCAGGCATGCAAGTTTTGAATGGTACAACAGGGGCATCACCGGGTGAAACCCTGCAGAGCTGGATGAGGGAAGAGGAAGGGCAAATCCTACTCGCTAGTGAAACTCGGGGACTGATGTACCTCCTGGCGACTCTGCAGCAGTTCAAGTAGGTGCAAACAGGAGGGGGCATTCTGCTTCTTTCCCTTGTGTGTGATCCTGCTCCACAGTCCCCTTCCTCATGCCCTGGGAGCACAGCACGCCTCCGGCCAGCTCCTCTGCCTCAGACCCTCTGACCCATCCACACAGCTTGAACCTGGGGGCCAGGAGCAGAGAGGTGAGCCCCAGCCAGAGGAGATGGGGAATTCCCCCCCCCAAATACATCATTCAGATAAGACAGATCAGTCAGGGAGCAGCTGCAATGTGACTCTGCCTTCAGTTTTAACACGGAGCAGGGGTCACAGATCGAACTGTGGCTGGGAATCCCACCCATCGGCAAATACCCCCAGTACCCTACAGCCCTGGGTAGGGCTCTTACAAGGGGCACGGTTTGAGATTGTGGGACAGTCTCCCGCCTACCGCAGAGGGAGCGAGAGGCGTGTGGGAGATGCTGCCTGCCCCAATGGGCCCCCGTTTAATTCAAGCTCTGCTCCTGCCAGCACAGCTGTGTTTGAGGGTTGTACTTATTTCCCCTTCCGCAGGGCCAGACTAGGCCACGGCAGGTCTGAGAGCTCAGGGGATGCTGGTGGACCACAGAGCAGAGGTTGTCATGGCACAAGGCCTCCCCAGAGGGAAAGGTGTAGGGCTCCCCCCAGCCTGTTTCTCACAGGCCTACCAGGCCCTGGGTTTGGGTTTGGCTCTAGATCTTGGGGGAAGAGAGGTGGAGAGTGAGATTCTGACTAGCAGCCTCCACCGCAGGCCAGGCCGGCCTTACACAATGCAATGTACTGGTTGGTGCCTATGGGTTCCACTGCCCCCGGAGGTCTATTAGAGATAAAAATCAGTGCAGCTACCCCGACAGCTAAGGATGATTCTCCCACAGAGGATGTATGAAGGCTTGTGGTTTACCTGCAATACCCCATCTTTGATGTCACAGGTTCCCAGTTCAGTGGTCGATCCATCTGCACTGATCCATTACAGGGTGGCACCTGGCTGTGGGATCCACCTTGTTTCAGGATGAGCTATGCCTGGCTTGGAGCACGTGTGTGCACCAATGACCCCTCCTGCAGGCCCAGAGAAGGTAAAAGTGCTGTTCCAGGTGGCAGATCTTACTTGGCCTCATGTGTCAGGCCACCGTGGAGCCAAAAGGCTGATGCTCTGTTTCCTAGGCAGGATGCAAAGCTGGTAGCAGAAGAGTTTAGACATTTTTTTGCAGACTTTCCCCCTCCACTCACTTGGCTGAAATGTCAAATGTCTAGAACTGGAAAGAAAGTTTTGCTACACCAGAGATCTCTGTACACAGGCAGCACAGATCTGCACAGGACAGATCTTTCAGACCAGAGTTGGCTGGTTCTAGGCCATCTGATTACCAAAACCTTGCCAGGGGCTGCAGAATACTGGCTGGTCACCTGGTTCTGGCTCCTCTTTAGTCCCAGCAGCTAGATCCCCGATGTAGTGGGAGGAAGCAGGTGGCCTAGTGGTTAGGAGCGTGAGTTTCCAGTCTCGGCTCTCAGTCTATCTGTAAATTGGGGGTAAGCGGCAGTGCCTTACCTCACTGGGGCGTTGAGGAGAAATTCATGAAAGATTTGGAGGTGCTCAACTATGGCACCGACAGCAGCCAAATAAGTATCAGTGATAAATTAAAGTCGGCTACCAATATGTCCAATACTGCCCCAGTGTTACTTGCCACATAGGCAGTTGCTGCAGGGATCTTGCATGTTTATGGAGGGGAAAGAGATGGGCTGTGCAAAGCCAGATGGGAGGGGAGGAATCTCTGACACAATCATTTTACTGAGAGAGAAAGGGTGGTTGTACGGTTACGGTGCAGGATTAAGTCTCATGAGTAGTGAGTTCACTCCTGGCTTTGCCACAGACTGTGTGACCTCGAGCAAGTCCCTTAAAAAGTCACAGGTGCTCAGTTCCCTTTGGCCAGGGCAGGGAGCCGATGGGAAAAGCGTGAGAATCCCTGCTCTAACTCTGCTGGGTTATAGGCTGACAAGGAACCAAATCATTGTAGAACAGCTTGCTCAGTCCACATGGGTCTTTGGATTGTGAATCCCCATTACACCAGGTTTATTCCAGAAGCGTAAACTAGAAAAGCACCAATCTACAAAGATCAGTCGATTTGGAAGGACAGTTCACCTACCCATTGCTTGTCCCAGGGCCAACAGAACTGGCCCCCTGGGCCCAAAGGAGGGTTGAACCTTAGAAAGGTTCAAGGGTTCCAGAAAAGAGCAGTTGGATGCTTTGCTGAAGCTCAGATAAACTACATGCAGCCCTCAGGCCTGCCAAGCTGGGCTGGAGGTGCGGTAAGAACTGACTTGCTTGTGATATTTAGGTATTTCCAGACTGAGCACCAGCCAATGCAGGCGTGACAGAAGAGTACCTCTAAGCAGTGCTGGAGCAGTGTCAGTCCCAGGATACTAGAGACAAGATTGGGGAGGTAATAGCTTTTATTGGACCAACGTCTGTTGGTGAGAGAGACAGACAAGTCTGAGCTACACACAGGGCCATCCCCTAGTGGGGTGCAGGGCTTGGGACGGAAGTGACAAATCAGTCACTTCCAGGACCGACCCATCACTTCCAAGACTGACTGTGGGGCCCGGAGTAGTCACCCTGATTCACCGAACCCCAGGGACGGCTCTGGCTACACAGAGCTCTTCAGATCTGGGAAATGTACTAAGCGTCACAGCTCAATACAAGATGGAGCAGATTGCTTAGCATCAGTAGGTAACACACGTTTAAGGACCCATTCAAGGTGAAGTGGCCCATACCTGGACAGTCTCAGAGCTCTGCAGAAATGAGACTTCCTGCCTGTTGGGAACTAGAGCATGGGAGCAGGGAATGCCGCTTGAAAAAATAAACTGGTTTGCTCATCCCTAGCCTCCGTGTAGAGGGGATCCGGAAGGGCAGAGACCTATGGAGCAACAGAAGAAATTCCTATTTCTTCCTCCAAACAGTTGCTTAGCAGGGTGGCCCACTCGAGGGGAATTGGCTGTCTTAAAGACTTTGGTACACCAGGGAATTCTGGCATTGCTGTAGTTTCACTAGTGAAAACCCCTAATTGTAGATGTGCTGCACAATGTACAAAAAGTGACTTGCATTAGTGAAGTTTACTCCACTTTTTACACCAGAATGATACATTTACACTAGGGGTTTGCACAAATGCAGCTACAAGCGTGCAAAACACTCCAGCGTAGACAGGACACACAACAATATTTGGGGCCCAAGTTTGAGCAATTCCTGTGTAAGAATTACTTTTTAACTAAGAATCAGGTGATTCACATGGGCTTGTCCTTTGGGGCCGTGTTCAGTAGAGTTTTCAGCAGAGGACGAGGCCCTGTACATTTACACTCTACTCTGGCTCCTAATCAGTTGGCATTGATTTGTTTAGACAAATGTGTAACTCTCCCAGGCCAACTGTGTATATCTGCAGCTTTCGCATGCATAAAATAGACAGATGGGTTCAGTGTATTTATATGGCCCCCCAGTCACTGTGGTATCCGAGCACCTTACAATCATTAGTGTATTTAGACACCCACAAGAGCAGAGCAGTGCTATTACTGCCACTGCACAGAGAGACTAAGTGAGCGAGAATTGCTCCCAAATTTCCCCAGGCCACCTAAGCTCCACACCAGTGTTATTTGGCGAATACCATGGGCCAGATTGATCGCTGCTGCAAAGCCTCTGAGTGCTTCGAATTACAGCGGGGATGGGTTTGGCCCTAGGTGTAGAACGGCCTCCAAACAGCTCGGTTTGATTCATCCTCTCTCCCTGGAGACAGGATACTTCTTCCTGACCAGGTGGTCAGGACAGAGGCTCCTGGCTCAGGCAGCGGGGAGAGCTCAGTTTGTCCGATTGGGCTGCAGTCCAGTTTCTGACGCAGCCAACATGACAAGTGGGGTAATAAAGCCAGAATTTCCTCCGCTAGAACCTTTCCACTCTATCTTTGGCTTCGAGCGCTCTACCAGGCTATTTTAAACTACGTCTCTTTTTGGACTGCAGCTTATGGGAGATACTTGGGGTTCTCCCCCCCGCCATCATTTGAATTTGCAAAGTGGCTTCAGAATGTTAAACAGCAAAATTCTCTGCCTTTGGCAACACACCAACAGGAGCAGAGAGAGTTGGGAGAAGGGCCGAGGAGGAAGCATTTGGATCCAGAGCAGATTTAAAATTCCACATTAGGTTGGGATTTTGAGTTTAAAATGAAGGCAAGGGTTCATGTTTGGATCCAGTGCTGCCCAGATCTCACTAGCTATTCTTGGGAGAGTTTAGCATCATCTGAACCAGATCTGGAAAAAACCAGCTCCTGTGTGTGGATACTATCTATTTTAGATCACACCACTCCCACTGGCAACCTACAATTCAGAGCTGACTCCCATCAAAGAGAATGGAATTACTGGAGTGTAAAGCAGCAAAATCCAGCCCCAAGTGCCTTGAAAGAGATTTACAGTGCAATTCAATCAGTGCATCTTTCTCCTGCTTCTTGTCTTAGTTGATTCACAGATGCATCTACAAAGGGCATCATGGTGTTTGCAGTTTCCATAACACCAAGAGATACCATTTAGATTTCTCTTTACTGCACCTTTAAAGGTAATAGAGCCTCTCTGCCAGCAGCAGGTCAGACACCAGGGACCATTCTGTGTTAGAGGTCACATGCAGAATAGTACAAAGAGAATCACTGCATGTTCTCTCTTTGACTTGAGGCAAAACAAGAAAGAAAGAACAAAGATAATCTGAAATAAAAATTCCACCTGTGACCCTATGAGCCCCTCAGTGCCAACTGGCCAACAGCCCACTGTTCTGTAATTCCATTCGTTACACCTAACATTTCTCTCATAGTTATCTGTAAAGAGCATCATGTGAAGTAGCAAGTAAGAGCTGGTGATGCCCCAGTAATCTGGAGTACTGTGTCCAGTTTTGGGCCCCACACTACAAGAAGGATGTGGAACAATTGGAAAGAGTCCAGTGGAGGGCAACAAAAATGATTAGGGGGCTGGAGCACATGACTTATGAGGAGAGGCTGAGGGAACTGGGGTTGTTTAGTCTGCAGAAGAGAAGAATGAGGGGGGATTTGATAGCTGCTTTCAACTACCTGAAAAGGGGGTCTCAAAAAAAAGGATGGATCTAGACTGTTCTCAGTGGTAGCAGATGACAGAACAAGGAGCAATGGTCTCAAGTTGCAGTAGGGGAGGTCTAGGTTGGATATTAGGAAACACTATTCCACTAGGAGGGTGGTGAAGCACTGGAATGGGTTACCTAGGGAGGTGGTGGAATCTCCATCCTTAGAGGTTTTTAAGGCCCGGCTTGACAAAGCCCTGGCTGGGATGGTTTAATTGGGGTTGGTCCTGCTCTGAGCAGGGGGTTGGACTAGATGACCTCCTGAGGTCCCTCCCAACCCTGACATTCTATGAATGTTGTTGCATAATGTATGTACCAATGGGGGATAAAAGGTTGTGTACATGTGCTGGAAAAGATGGTCCTGAAATATCATTTTGGCGCAGGCTTGATAAACAAGTTGGTTTTACACAAAGGGATGTTGATTTGCCTGTGTCTGTAATATAAACTGAGCATGGGGACACCAGAGACAACGGGCAGTTCATTGCATCGGAGATAAACCCCAGTTATGAGGAGAATGAGGAAACAGCATTGTGTTAGGACACCCAGCAGTCTGAACCCCAGGGGTCATCTTGACACTTGAGACAAAGACAGTGAATGCTGGGGACTGCAAGGAGACGCAAAAGAGCTTCTTAACCATCACTGAGAGATCAGCGCTCTCTGCATCTATCGATGGCCTCTCCTACCACAGAGGAGGCACGTGTTCCCTTCAGAGATTTGGAAATCTGTGTAATCAAGGGGACTGGGTTGGGAATCAGAAGAGCTGGGTTTACTCCCAGCTGTTCTACTGCCTGTGACCTACAGGTAAATCACTTCATGTCCCTGTGCCTCAGTTTCCCCCCACCCCATGTAACATAGGTGTAGTACTACTGCCTCCCCTTTATAAGGCACTTAAAGAGCTGTTATGTGTACTCCAGTAGCCCCTAGAAGGCCCAACCAAGATTGAGAGCCCCAAATCTGTGGATGAAATACACTACATGAGAGCTAAGTGTTAGCTCCCTGAGGCGTCCTCCTCCTCCAGCAATGCCCAATATCTGAGGCATCAAAGGCAGGCAAGTAAGTGATTTGACTGACTGCAATGCTTGACCCTGTGTGCGATCCCTTTTCACCTCCTCGAGGCAGGGCTGGCTCCAGGCACCAGCATTCCAAGCTGGTGCTTGGGGCACCAATCTGCAAGGGGCAGCAGTCCCTGTTGTTTTGCCCCCAAGCAGCGCGCCGAATTGCCGCCGCAGACAGTGGGGGGAATCCGTGTGCCCTTAGGGCGGCTCGCGCATTTCTGCGGTGGCAGCAGTTCAGCAGCAGCTTCTGTGTTTAGCTGTCCGCAGCAGCTTCAGCTAAACATAGAAGCTGCTGCGGAATTGCCGCCGCGGAAACACGCCTGCCCCCGCCGTCCACGGCGGCAATTCGATGCGCTGCTTGGGGTGACGAAAACTGTAGAGCCGGCCCTGCCTCGAGGAATTCTTACAGCAACAGACTGAGATATCCCAAGGGAACAGACACACATGTGGGAGATCTCCCCTGCTTACACATAAACTACTCTCTTCAGTAGTGAAGCCATCCAGGGACAATGTTAATCACAGATACATGAGATGCAGGGCATGAATATTCTCTCTAACCGACTCTCAAGAGAAAGATCATTACAAAGAAACCTGTGTCTTCCTTATGTTTTTCAAGAGCATCCCAGCAGCAACAAGACACACCTGCAAGTTGTCATCAGCGTCAGGCCCAGAGACACTGTGGTGTGGGGTGCATAGGGCAATCTGCAGCCCCATGGTATTAGGAGAAGGTTCTGGACTCATTCCCTTCTTTTGCCTTCCAACAGGACTGTCAAAAGTTTAATCCACAGGCTATTTCATTCCCCTCCTCTGTACAGCTGAAAGGACAACAGTCACCCTCTGCCCCCTTGTATATTAATATTAATGGGTGTCAAGGCCATTGTACAAGGCACTGGTGAAACCTCAGCTGGAATACTGTGTCCAGCTCTGGTCACCCATGCTGATCTTTGTATTGCTGCAGCACCTAGGAGCCCCGCTCATGGACCCAGGCCCCTGTGTGCTAGGTGCTGTACAAATATTGAACAAAGACAGTACATGTTCAAGAAAGGCAAATTCAAACAAGCGCAAGTGCAGAAAAGAGCTATTGGATGATCAGCACCAATCTCACAAGGAGCAGGTAAGAGCACTTCACCCTCATTTTCCAAGGTGAAACAAGCCAAGAGGGGATCTGATTGCTCTGAAAATACATCAGGTGAAGGTTACAGGGAACGTGTACCCTCGTGCAGCACAGGCCCAGCTCACCTCAGTTGCCCCTTTATCTGCCCATTCAGAGGAAAAGCATCTTTCAGTGGCAAATTCAAGCCCTTCTATTCATAGGGATGTGCCAGAGGCTGCAGACCCCTCAGGGCAAACACAGCTCCTCCCAACATAAAACAAGGTTACACCACAGCAGGTCTTCAGTCCCATTTGAAGGCCACCATTCCCAACACAGCCACCCCCCAGTCATAAGCCCTCTGTCCCACTTCCTTTAGCTCCTGTTCCAGGGCTCCCCCCCCCCAGAGAGTGCCAAGACCCACTTCTTTCCCAGGAGTCTTCTCCTTGTACCCCAAGTCAAGGCTCCTGCAAGATGGCTCCCTACAGCATTTCACTTCCCAACCCCATCACCTGAGATGTCTACCTCCACTCCTGGGGACCACCACCCCTAAACCAACCCTTTGCTTCTAGGCCTGGCTTGCACAGGCTATGCTGGTTCTTCCCCTCACTCCTCAGCAGAAGCCTTCCCACAACTTAGCAGGGTCCCCCAGCTCTAGCCAGTCCTCCAAACACCTATCCACAGCACTCATCACCAGCTGCTTACAGGTACCACTCACCTTCAACTTTTCTGCAGCTTTTCCCCTCTGGCAACTCTCTGCTGCACCATCCATTTCTCCTCCATTCTCAGGAAGCTCTCACCTGAACTCTTCCTCACTTCCACTCTAGCTCAGCCTCAGGCCTTTTATACTTTTATTCTGAAGCCCAATTGGGAGGCAGCTGACCAGTCACAGGTGCACTGGACCGCACTCTCTCTTAAAGGGCCAGTTGTGCCATTGGTGCCAACTGGCAAAGGGTTCATTGTTTTTCACAAGCAACTCCTGTCTCAGACCCGACAAACTCGCTACACCTAATACACCACTTTCATGGTATTTATCCATGAAGGGTAGCATGTGAGGGCTTTCCTGAAAGCTTGTAACTTATGAATACTCCTAATCACTGTGAGATGAGTGTAAGGGTAATATTTAGGGAATAATGTAACTATCCTTAGAACTATGTCTTGTGGCCTTGGAGTAAAAGCTAGTCACCAGGGAATGATGTGTCTTGGGGAGAGCCCATTCCAGCGGGAGGGAGGTGTCACCCCTCCTCTGGTGATGTAATACAAGGCTCAATTGTCTACCCTTGTCCCATCCTGGAACAGTCAATGGAAAACCGTCAAAGACAAGTGCAAACAATCAAACCCACTTGGAGGTGAAAAGGAACATTATAATAGACAGGGATGGCCCTGCCTGTGAACAAAGACAAAAGACAGATTTGGTATATCGCAGGGTGGAGAAAGACACCCTGCATCCATTCACTGAGGAGGTATCTTGCTGAGCAGGGGTGTGTTGTGAAAGATTGGGTACTGGCTCCGGGGGGCTAGCAAGCACTGCAAAAAACAGAACTTTGGGGTGAGGATCTACTTTGCTGGATAGAAAGGGTGACTATTAGGAAGTGTAGGCCCTAGGTTGCATTATCTGATTTTGTTTTGAGTATATCTACGTGTTTCCAGCATGCACATTTGTTTCAGCTGGAGGCTCTGTTTTTTCTTAAACAAAATTTCCTCTTGTTTCACTAGAACTGAACGTGCCTGCTGTGTGTGGGATAGGAGCAGTGGGCTGAGGGAAAACTGGTTAACTGGGGTACACTGCTCCTTTGGGAACAGGGGATCTGGGATGTCTGGGGGTGCCCAGTGGTCAGGGGCTAGATACCACAGGGGGACACTTTGAAGGGACTCGGCAGCTGGGCAGGTTCAGAGGTGGGTGCTTAAGCAGTTGACAGGTTGGCTGTGTTAGGGAGCTGACACCCAGCTGGCATAGGCAAGACCATTGGGCTGGAAGAGGTGGCAACTTGGTGACTCCCAGCCCTGGGTGCCCTGAGAAGCGTCGCACCAGTCACCCTATGACAGGTGGTAAACCCGGGGGTGGGGCAGGGGGAAAGGAGAGGTATTTAAACTAAAGGACAATGTTGGCACAAGAACAAACAAATGGGGTAAACTGGCCAGCAAGAAATTGAGGCTGGAAATTAGAAGCAGGTTTCTAACCATCAGAGGGGGGCTCTGGCACAGACCCCAATGGAAGTAGTCAGAGCAAACAATCAAACTAGCTTTAAACTGGAGCTTGCTAAATTTATGAGCAGGCTTCCATGATAGCATTGCCTGTGATAGCAGGGGATGGGCATCTGTGACCAAAGAGGTCCCTCCCAGTCCGATATTCAAGCCCCCATTCAAGCCTATTAGGATGCTATGGCCAGAAACCAGTGCCAGACCCTTGGAGGAGAGGCAGGTGATCAGGAACAGTCAACATGGATTCACCAAGGGCAAGTCATGCCTGACTAACCTGATTGCCTTCTATGATGAGATAACTGGCTCTGTGAATACTGGGAAAGCAGTGGATGTGATATACCTTGACTTTAGCAAAGCTTTTGATACCATCTCCCACAGTATTCTTGCCAGCAAGTTAAAGAAGTCTGGGCTGGATGAATGGACTATCAGGTGGATAGAAAGCTGGCTAGATCGTCGGGCTCTACGGGTAGTGATCAATGGCTCGATCTCTAGTCGGCAGCCGGTATCAAGAGGCGTTCCCCAGAGGTCAGTCCTGGGGATGGTTTTGTTTAACATCTTCATTAATGATCTGGAGGATGGGATGGATTGTCAGCAAGTTCACGGATGACACTTAGATGGGGGGAGAGGTAGATACGCTGGAGTGTAGGGATAGGGTCTAGAGTGACCTAGACAAATTGGAGGATTGGGCCAAAAGAAATCTGATGAGTTTCAACAAGGACAAGTGCAGAGTCCTGCATTTAGGAAGGAAGAATCCCATGCACTGCTACAGGCTGGGGACCAACTGGCTAAGCAGCAGTTCTACAGAAAGGGACCTGGGGATTACAGCGGGTGAGAAGCTGGATATGAGTCAGCAGTGGGCCCTTGTTGCCAAGAAGGCTAATGGCATATTGGGCTGTATTGGTAGGAGCATTGCCAGCAGATCAAGGGAAGTGATTATTCCCCTCTATTGGGCATGGTGAGGCCAGATCTGGAGTATTGCGTCCAGTTTTGCCCCCCCCCCCCACTACAGAAAGGATGTGGACGAATTGGAGAGAGTCCAGCAGAGAGCAATGAAAATGATTATGTGGCTGGGGCACACAGGGGCGGCTCTACGTGTTTTGCCGCCCCAAGCACGGCAGTCAGGCGGCCTTCGGCGGCGCGCCTGCGGGTGGTCCGCTGGTCCCGTGCCTTCGACATACCTGCCGCCGAATTGCCGCCAAAACCGTGGGACTGGTGGACCTCCTGCAGGCATGCCGCGGAACGCTGCCAGACTGCTGCCCTCGCAGGGACCAGCACGCCGCTCCCCGCGGCTTGCAGCCCCAGGCATGCGCTTGCTGCGCTGGTGTCTGGAGCCACCCCTGGGAGCACATGCCTGATGAGGAGAAGCTGAGGGAACTGGGCTTATTTAGGTGCAGAAGAGAAGGGTGAGGGGGGATTTGATAGCAGCCTTCAACTACCTGAAGGGTAGAAAAAAGATGGAGCTAGGCTGTTCTCAGTGGTGGCAGATGACAGAACAGGAAGCAATGGTCTCAAGTTGCAGTGGGGGAGGTCTAGGTTGGATATTAGGAAACACTATTTCACTAGGAGGGTGGTGAAGCACTGGAATGGGTTACCTAGGGAGGAGGTGGAATCTCCATCCTTAGAGGTTTTTAAGGCCCGGCTTGACAAAGCCCTGCCTGGGATGATTTAGTTGGGGTTGGTCCTGCTTTGAGCAGGGGGTGGGACTAGATGACCTCCTGAGGTCCCTTCCAACCCTGAGATTCTATGATTCTATGACACTAGCCCGGTCCATCCCAAGTTTGACGCACAGGGAAAAAAAACCAGGAGTTGAGTTGCATGTTAAAATAACAGGGTTTTGTTTTCTTTAGACATGTGGCCACAAAGAATAAACAGAGTGGGAGGGTTAGATTAGAGCAAAAAAATGTCAGATTCAAAATGCCCATGTGCTCTGCTTGGGAGCTTTGAGTCATGGATTCCGGCAGGGCTTTCTGATTTGTGAGGATCCCCAGCAGCGGAGCCATGGTGAAAGAGAATTGGGTTATGAGTTGCACCTCCATTCCTGCTGCCAGAGGCAGGGATCATGTAGTGGGATAATTCCCTGAATGTCAAAGGAATGAAGAGCAATGAGATGAAAAGGCTGATTTTTAAAGGGTGGCATCCCCTAGGCTTCTATTCCCTGCCCATATGGCTGAATCACACTCTATAATTCTTCACTGAATTATGGAACAAAGGCCTTAGAATCCTGCTTGAGTAGGACTTAACTTGTACCTTGTCCTGGCCCTCTGCACCAGTGAGCATTTCACCCACGGTGCACTCTGCATCCATGTGGGATGTGTGATGTTAGCCTCCAGATAAGGGACATCCCTTCAGATACCAGGGGACCAGGCAATGATACGGAGTGTTGTCCACCACCCCCATGCAGTGTCGGTGTCAGATTGGGAGATTGGCCCATGGCCACATTCAAATCTGAATTCAGATTCTGAGCATCCCTGGACTTTGAGAATGTTTGGATCCAGGAGTTTGGTTCAGGCTCCTCTCTCCAGCATTGAGTCCTCAGAAGCCGGGTCCCCTGTCGTGTCTTGAGTTGCTCATACTTAAGCCTGGCCTTCTCCTCTTGCACATTCATTAACTGTGCTTCTGAGTCCATCTCAAAACATGTCCACATCAGGGCACACAGAATCTGATGCGTTATCAGGTTCAGTGTGAGATTATCTGAGGGGTTCCCTCCTCTGCTCATTACTTTCTGACTGCAGCATGCAAAAGAGAAAGCTTGGATAAGAACCCAAGTTTACCAGGCTATCAGCATGCAGGCGGGACTCTGTTTAGCTGGGTTAAATTAAGGATCCTCCGAGCAGTTCGGAAGGTCTGACATGAAACATGAAGTATGAATTCCCAGCTGAACCCAAGTCACTGCTGAGTTTTGGCTGGTGTACAAACGGAGTTTGATTCATTAAAGTCACTGAAAAAAAACAGGAGTACTTGTGGCACCTTAAAGACTAACAAATTTATTGTAGCATGAGCTTTCGTGAGCTAAAGCTCACTTCTTCGGATGCATAGAATGGAACACACAGACAGGAGATATTAGCTAAAATTATGGGTTCATCAAGTCTGATTTTTGGGTCACAAGTTCAGCTGGAAGGTAGTTTATGGGGTGACTTGATGGTGAATCCAGTCAGTGGTGAGATCCTGGTGCTAGGACAGGCAGGATTGCAGGCCAAGCAGCTCACACTCACCCTTAGGCAGGACTGTTGGTTTATATTTTGGAAATGCATAAAATTCTTCTGCTACCATCACTTCCATGCCAAATCATTTAAATCACATCAAAACCACCATGTCTACATGACCAGCTTAATTTACCATTAAATCAACTCGGTGGAGTAAAAACAAGCCTTTGCTTTGAATACGTGACTTATGTATAAGCTGTTAACTGTAGAGCATTATTTAAATGCATGTGTCTAATTCAAGCATAAAACCATTTAGCATGGAATGAGAGAAGCCAAAGATGGAAAAAACCTATTTGGTCACCTTGTGCATCCCTCCTGATCAGTACGGGATTGTTCCATACAGTATGATCGCCAGTGCTTTGGCAGCTGACAAAGACACTATAGGCCCAGATTCTCAAAGGATCAGTGGAAGTTAGGAGCTTAAATACATTTGAGGCTCTTACACTCCCCCAGACATCATTCCATACATCTGTTGACACTACTCCAATTCAGCAAGGCACAGGAGCAAGTACATGACCTTAAGCATCATTAAAGTGACGGAGACTCCTTGTGGGCTTAAGCACCTTGCTGAATCAAAGCCAGTGTGCTCATTGCTGTAATAGCTTATTATTATTACTCCCAAAGACTCCAATCAGGATCAGGGCCCCATTGTACTGGATGCTGTTCCGCAGAGAGTCAGAGAAACAGGTCTTGTTCCAAAGAGACTGCAGTTTAATGCAAGTCAAGAAGTAATAAACATGTAATGAACAATTGGAGGGAAGTGGGGAATGAGACACTGGAATTACAACACCAGACAAATAGCCCAAGGATTGCATTGTCTCCCTTGCACTGGGACATGCCCAGAAAGTATGTGTGCTAAAGGTTTTGTCTGGGGCAGTTATTGTCAAATGCACATAGGCTGAGATTTGCAAGACAGTGCAGGGGATTTAGCCGCACATCTCCGCTAACATTAAACCCTGCTCTGAAGAGCCCAGGCATCTTTACCATGGGCCAAATTCTGCTACCTTGATTCATTGGGCTAAATTGTGACTTGGACAGCACATCAATGCAGCAGAGGAGGAGGGAATAAGAGCCCTCACTTATGCCCCAGGGCAACCCTGACCTTGAGCCTGAGTGTATGAGAGTAAACAGGGCTAAGTGCTCAGATGGGGGAAGATTTTCAAGCACTATGCATCCAGTGTGCCAGACTGCTTTGAAAATCCAGCTACTTATTTTGGTGCCTAAATGAGAGCAGAGCGCTTCTGAAAATTCCAGCCTTTTTCCAGCAAAGCAGGCGTGTGGGGAGGGGCATAGGTGGAGACTTAACCCCACCCCCTCCATTCATTGGTTGGTGCAGCTAAAAGTGTGTGTATTAACTAACCGTTGGTAAAGGTTAGTAGCAAATTACTAGCCTGCAGGAGGCTGGTGGGGAGCAGAAGGGAATTGTGATGGGGGGCAGGCAGGACATTTTTTTTTTAATTTGGAAAATTCTCACAGGAGGCGAAAACAATTTCCTTGTCCTGAATTGGGCCAAAAATCAAAATCTTGAAAAATTTCATGAACCAACAAATTATTAGTGTTATTTTTTGTTTGGGCCAATTGAAATGTTTCCCTTTGATCATTTTGAAAAGTTTCATTTTGATTTTGCCCTTTTGTTCATTCTTAACTTTGTTTTTAGTAGAAATTAAGTGAAATTTCAAAAAAGACAAAAGTCGGTTTGAACTGTAAAACCCAAAGTTTTTCCATTTGAAAAAGTTAAACTAGGACCTTGTTACAATTACAAAACTTAATTTTTTTCCAATGCTTTTTCAAGTCAGGAACTTTCTCCAAACCAAACTGGGTGACAGAGGATGGATCACTTAAGAATATAAGAACATAAGAACGGCCATACTGGGTCAGATCCAAGGTCCATCTAGTCCAATAGCCTATCTTCTGACAGTGGCCAATGACAGGTGCCCCAGAGGGAATGAACAGAACAGGTAATCACCAAGTGATCCATCCCCTGTTGCCCATTCCCAGCTTCTGGCAAACAGATGCTAGGGACACCATCCTGCCCATCCTGGCTAATAGCCATTGATGGACCTGTCCTCCATGAACTTATCTAGTTCTTTTTTGAGCCCTGTTCTAGACTTGGCCTTCGCAACATCCTCTGGCAAGGAGTTCCACGGGTTGACTGTATGTTGTGTGAAAAATACTTCCTTTTGTTTGTTTTAAACCTGCTGCCTATTAATTTCATTTGGTGGCCCCTAGTTCTTGTGTTATGGGGTCACCAAATGAAACTAATAGGCAGCAGGTTTAAAACAAACAAAAGGATGACCTGTTCTGTTCATTCCCTCTGAAGCACCTGGCCACAATTGGAAGACAGGATACTGGGCTAGATGGACCATTGGTCTGATGCAGTATGGCCGCTCTTATGGTCTCATGTTCTTTCCCTTTCCCCACCCACAGTCTTGGATTCAAGAAATTGATATTTTGGGGTGAAAAAAAACATTTTGTGGCAAAAATTCCAGCCAGTTCCAACGGCGATTCTAGGAGCCAGTATTCCTTCCTTGGGACATTCTTGGGGTGACACCACTATATGCCGTGTCCTTGGGAGGGAAGCTAGCACACTGATTTCAGTAGGATCAAAGGCATTATTCAGCAAGTGCCGGGGAGGCAAGCTCAGGTTCTGGCTCTGAGGGGCAGAACTCGGTGTAACACTAATTTTAAATCAAATCTCCAAACTGCCAGGGCAATGGCAGAAAGGTTCCTTGTTTTAAAGACCTTTTTTTTTTTTTTTTTTTTTTTGCAACCAGTGGTCAGCAGTGAAGACTAATAGCTTCTCGGCAAGATAAAGCCAGCACTAATTAGGAGAAGGGAGACACAATGCAGCCTTTTTTAGACCCTCTAGTGCATTGCCTAGCGAGCCCTTTTTACATAACATGCCCTTGGCACTTCTTCTTGAGCTGTCAACACTCTGGGAGGGTCAGAACACTCAGATCCACAAACAAACACAATAATAAAGCAGGACAACAGACCCAGGGAAGCCAGGACTTTAATCAAAAACACCGCCCCCCCCCGCTCCCCCAACAAAAATTAAATCAAATCAAATCAAAGCTGCCAAAACAACCCCAAAGTGGAACAAAGTGCAAAGCAGCTGCAGGGGAGGAGAAGGGGAGCAAAGACCAAGAATAACACCAGCAACTCCAGCAGTTTGGTCACAAGCTGTTCTGGCTCTTTAAAAACGTGCAGCCCTGTGCAGGGATAATAGTATTTGGAGAGCTACAAGTGGCTGAGGGCAGGTCCAATAAGCGCCCTCAGCACCTCCCTCCCCCCCCCTCCAAGAACTCTGGTTACAAATCCTCGCTCTTTTGCCCATGGCAGAAATGTATATAAACCCCCAGAAAAGCAGATGCACTTGAAAAGACAGGTACGGGGGGCAGGGGCTGGGGAGCCCCTCCACGGGCGCTGGAGTTGGAGAGGCAGGTGCTGAGAAGAGCGCGCTGCTGGGGATCCTGACCGCTGGATTACCGGTGCGGGCGGGCTTAGGTGCAGGCTTTGATTGTTTCTTTCCCCCTCGCATGCCTGGCTCAGGCTGCTGCGGCTGCTGATCTGGAACTGCCCCCTCGCCATCCCTTTCGGCAGCGCCTGGGATCATGCTGCTGCTTCCGGGCATCTTTGGGCTGTGCCTGGCCGTCCTGCCCTCGCTCTGCTCCCCCCTGGAGAGCGAGATCGTGACCCCGCTCCGCTTAGACCCGGACATCAATGGCCGGCAGTATTTCAAGAGGGGCCCGGAGGAGCCCAGCCCCCAGGGGGTGATTTTCCAGATCACCGCTTTCCAGGAGGATTTCTACTTGAACCTGACTCCAGACGCGCAGTTCATTGCGCCCGCCTTCGCCATCCACTACCTGGGCGCATCCCCCAGCGCGGCCCGGGAGCGCCCCGACCTCAGGCACTGCTTCTACTCCGGAGATGTCAACTCCGACCGGGAATCCTTCGCAGCCCTCAGCCTCTGCGGGGGGCTCCGGGGGGCTTTCGGGTACCGAGGGGCGGAATATCTCATCAGCCCGCTCCGGAATGACACCGGGAACGGGGCGCTGAGGAACAGCCAGGGGGAGCACCTCTTGCAGCGCAGGAGCGCGCCTATCCAAGCCGGAGACCCCACCTCCAGGTGCGGCGTGGGCTCCAGCCTGAACCCGGCCATCCTGCAAGCGCTGGAGAAATACAAAGGCTCCCACCAGCAGCGGAAGAAGCAGCCGAACGAGACCAGGCTGCCCAGGAAGAGCGGCCGCGCCAAGCGCTTCGTCTCCATCCCCAGGTACGTGGAGACGCTGGTGGTGGCTGACGAGTCCATGGTGAAGTTCCACGGGGCTGACTTGAAGCACTATCTGCTCACCCTCATGGCCACGGCGGCCAGGCTCTACAAGCACCCCAGCATCCTCAACCCCATCCACCTCGCGGTGGTCAAGTTCCTGGTCATCGGCCAGGACGACAAAGGGCCCAAGGTCACCGGGAACGCGGCGCTCACCCTGCGGAACTTCTGCGCCTGGCAGAAGAAGTGGAACAAAGTGAGCGACAAGCACCCCGAGTACTGGGACACCGCCATCCTCTTCACCAAGCAGGTGGGGCTGGGGGCCGCGCGCGGGGAGGGGGGGGGCGCCGCAGGGGTGGGGGGCAGCGGGCCCGGCTTTCCTTCCCCCCGGCACTGGCTGGGACAAGGCCCCGGGCCAAGCGCAGCACTGCACCCTTGCTGCAAAGCTGCCCACGCGCAATGCACGCTGCGCGGCTTGCGCAAAGCAAGCCCCGTTCCGCTGCCAACCCTGCAGCCTCGCAGGTGAGCGCTAGATTGTCCTAGCAAAGGCAGGCCGGCTTGAGGCATGCGCAAAAGCGCCGTCTGGATTTTGCAATGTCACTTAACTTACAGAGTATTTCTGTTCTGGTTGCTCTGGCCAATACGGTCCGGTCTCCCCCAGCTCCAGCCTCCCAGAAAGCGCTGAGTGATAGGAACCACTAGCGTGGATTTAGCATTGAATCTGCGGGTGCGCCTCGTGGCCAGTAGGAGGCGCTCTAATGATGAAATGTAAAGCAGCTCAGGCTATTCCAGCAGAGCTGTGCGTGTGGATCCTGGGTCATTAGCTTGATTCTCAGTTCCAAAGGCAGGGGGAAGGCTGAATAACAGCCCTCCTCCCAAACAGCCGGTTACAGATTTCTTCAAGGGCCCGAACTCGGGCTGGAGGGCAAAGATGATGGTGAGGGCAGAGGGTCGAATCAGAAATACAGGGCAGCCCAGGGCTTCTGCTGGATGCATGGCATGCATGGAATGCCTTCTGAACAACAGCCCAGAAAAATCACTGCCACAGGCTGCATGCAGCCAGGAAACCGTTCGTGGTGACTAATTTCTCCATGGTGCATTTTCACCAGCCACTTTGCAGGTATTTTATATCTGACAGGTAGGAGACCCCCATGCCCAGCACTAGTATCTATCGCAGCTCCTGAGTCTCTGATACAAAACAGCAGAGGTGGGGTCACACTGGGGCTCCCAACAGGGCACAGGAACTTGCTTCTCTTTGCAACCTGCTCGAGTCCATCTGAGGACAGCCTCAGAAGCGGAGCAAGCATCCGGCCCTGGTTTCCGAGCCTTCCTCCTCAGCTGGGAGTAGCTGGAAAGCTCAGGCCTGGAGCCGGTGCCGTGCATTGCACCTGCCAAAGAGAGAGCCTCTCCCAGCTTCACACTTCCTCTGACTCATTCGCTTGAAGAGCCCCATGAGAACCTGGAACTTCTCTCCTCCATTGGTCCTGAGTGAATTTAGTGCTGGTGAAAGGCATCAGATCCCTGCAGGCTGGAGTCCTCTCCCTGTCCACAGAACAAGTACGGCACAAGCAGCAGTCGAGATGGCTTCCCCACAGCCCCTGCTGCTGTGGTCTGGAGGGAGACCCTCTGAGGCTCCGCTGAGAGATGGAAGCATTAGATCTGATGTGTTTCAAGCTCTTTCTCTGAGTCCCTGGACTCAGCTGATGCCGCCAGCAGTGGGGCCAATGTCAGTGCTGTTTGGGATGATTGTTTTGCTGCATGGTTAACTGTGCAATGGGAACAAGACTGAGAGCGGCAGCTCACTTGGCATGGGCCCCTAAACAGCCAGCAGATGGGAATGAGTGACTTTCAGTCACCGCCCACTCGGACTGGATGCAAACAGATGACATGCTTGAAACTTCCTTGGAGAAAGTCTGCCACACTCAGATAGCCTCTGGGCTCCTGACTGCCCTCGATCCCTGGGAGGAATCCCACTTCTCCCCATGGGAAATGCTTGCACACATCAAGTTTGATATTTGCCCCTTAAAATACTCAGAATACTTCACCCCAACTCGTTAAAGCACTCTGGGCTTTGCACTCCCTTTTCCATGGCTGCTGTTTGCTGAATCACGTCACATTGCTGCTCGGATGCTTATGTGTATATTGAAGCTTTTTCCTTTCTGCTACAGTGATGAGTGCTATTGACAGACTTAACTAATCACCTCCAATTACCTACCTGGGCCTTCAGACCAACATAGGCTAGATTGTACTCTCAGCTACCCCTCTGCAGTTCCTACACAGTGTGTAAACCAGGACAGAATCTGGCTCAGTGGACCGAATCCTCATCCTGTTGTTGAAAGCAATGGGAACTTGGTCACTGGCTTCAGTGGGACCCCGATTTAGGCCAGTGACCATGATACCGTGTGGTTATAGACATTAATGGGGTGAGATGTTACTTGCTGAATTTGGAAATCACCGATGGAAGGTGTCGGGCAGGAGAAAGAGGCTAGTCAGAAAAAGAGGAAGTGTCTATGAATACACGATATCATGGCAATCACCTATGGTGGGTTGGACAATAGGGAAAAAGCTCATAGAATAGTGACAGTGATTCTTCAATTCTCTTTTCTCTACCTCCCTGCCAACCTGCTCTCTTTATTCTGGGGGATTAGATTCCAGAGCGGAAGCTGGGGGGGGGGGGGATTCCATACCTCGTGTCCTAGTAAGGCACTCACGGAAGGAAAGCCTATTGACACCACAAGACTTAATGATCAATGTGATATGAGCACCACAGACCTGTGACAACAACTAGCAACCTCTGATCTAGCCTGGAATGGGAGCAACACAACCAGTGACAATTTCAGCAATGGAAATTCATCTCCTCAGACCACGTCCTTTAGCCGGACACAAATCTCTTTAATTGGGAACAAAGGCACATGGCCCGATCCCAAGCCTGCTCAAGTCAACCGCTTCGATTGGGCTTTGCATCGGGCCCTGTCTGGTTTACGACTGTTGCAAGAACAGGCAACTTGTCGACACTGTTCCCTAATGGGCCAGATTCACCCCGGCATAAACATGTCGAGGTTACTGGAGTTACACCAGGGATGAGTTTGGCCTTAAACATGCACGTGCTGCCACATTGGCTGCATTTTTTACGCATGACAAACCGTCCATTCCTGAAACCCCAATGCAAGGGCACATGATCAACGGAGACATCTGCCTTCCCTGAACTCATCCAGCTGTGGTCTCCTGGTACCCAAGAGTTTATCTCCCTGCCAAAAGCTGTTACATAAACCCTTAACTTTTATTTCGTTTAAAGGGCAATTGATAGGCAGTTTCCAGTTGTAGTCAGCAAGTCGCTGATAGATGGAGTTGTCCTTTCTCAATCTGGCATCAGGCGCTCCCACACAGCCTTGTTTGCTATGATGTCAGTTGCTCTGGATTGCGGATATATCCTTGGTGAACTCATTCTGTGCATCTGGCCAATTCAGGTCTGCCAACCAAGTGTGAGCAAGAGATCTCGATCTTCCCACTTTAGCTGGCGCTTGAATAAGGGGCCATTGGCGCATACGGCATTAAGATGCACAGCCGCCCCTTGTGACTGCACCTACGGAATGGAGAATGGTTCTGCAAGCGGTGTCCAGTAACTTGGCTGCATTTACAGCCATCTGGAAACTGATGCTCTGCAGCTTTGTCCGGCTTGACATCTGCCAACGATGACCATGGAAGTTCTTAAACTGTCTACTGTCGTTAAAGGGCTGGCTTTGCCAAACAGCTGTTCTCTTTACTGCTGTGCACCAGAGGCGGGAGAGGGTATAGAATTCCGTTACCCATGGACTCAAGGGTGGGGAGCTCAGAAAACAGGCAGCTGATAATGAAAAGCTCAAGCAGCTTTGAGTTAGGCTGACCCAGTTGTGTGTTTGTGGAGGGAGGAAGTTCCATCCTCTGAGTGCTTGACACAACTGCTGCAAGTTCCCTGCAGCCAACCTGCAAAGCATGCAGAAAGACACTGATTATGAATCACTGGGGAGGCGGCCAAGCCTGGAAGGAGAAATCCAATGGGGACAGCAGCGAGTGGTTGCATAATCCTGAGTTGCTTTAGTGGGGATAAGGAGAAAGCTGAGCATCATGGGATTATGGACCCCACGGGAGATGGGACCACAGTCGCTATGCTTGGCTGGCGAGAGGCAATGGCTCGGGTTCCACGTGGAGATGGTGGCATCTCTGCCAAGTTGCGGCAATGACAGTGTGTGTAGGCTGTTCTCCAATACCCACACAATGGAGGGGCATGAAAGAGGGCGGGCTAGGAAAGTCTAGGAAGGGACGGAGAAGAAATACCCCCTCTTAGAACTTGAACACCCTCATGCACAGAGCTACCTACCTTAGGAAGGAGGAGGAGAGGGGGAATTCTTATTCTATACTCCATTAACTCAGGAGTTTTTGGATTCAGATGGCGGAACACATCTTCTGCCCAGTTCATCGTCTCATGGCGGTGGGCAAATAAAAAAGAAGCATGTAGGCCCCCTGGCGACCCTCCGTGATGTTTGAGAAAGGAGCGTGGGCAGCGTGTGCATCTGTTTCATCTCCCACGAGCGCAGCTTGGCAGGGTCAGAGAACGGTCTACCCGGGAAGGATAGGTTCTCTTGCCTTGCTCTGCACTGACTCTGTCACCCTGGACGAGTTACTTCATCTCTCTGTGCATCGGTTTCCCTATTTGTGAAGTGGCCGGAAATACAGGGTTATGGTGAGGCTCGGGGCCTCGGGATGAGTGGGCTGTTGGAGCAAAGTATTATCACCTTGTAAAGGGCCAGAGGGCAGAGCCAGACCAGGAGAGCTGTGTCTAGATCAGGCAGGGAGCTGGCATGACAGGCAAGGCCTTAGTATACTGTAAAATCCCATTCTTGGACCGGTACTAGTATCATTTTCAGCATAGCCAAGACGAAGTGAAATAATGAGCATGACTTATCTGTGAACATTCTGCAAATCCCATTGGATGCAGCAGCTGTAACTGGGCTGTTTCCACCTTCCACCCTTTTCCCATCATAGTCAGATCTGAGGGGATTTTAAATGGGTGTCACTTGCGTATGCGGTTAGCATTTTCCTGGCTTCCAGTGGGATGGGAAAGCTCTCCCTAATCCAGGCTCGGATGCTTTCAGCCCCCTCTCGAGTTTTGGTGGAATCATGTTACACTACTTGATGCTGGAATCTCTGGGGAAATTCTCTGGCCTGTGCTATGCAGAAGATCAGATTAGATGAGCCTAAGGAATCCATTAGCCTTAAGATCTCTGAGGATTCAGGTAGGAAAGGAGACTGTTTTAAGGAAGGAATAGTTTGTTTGCCTCTTGCTTTGGATTCTTCCTGCTACCTCTTTCTAACATGTAGTCTGCCTATCTAGGCATCTATAAATTGCCATCCCCGTAGTACATAGCTCCTGCCTCTTCCCCGTAGTCCCACTAACAATCTGCCCTTGTGCTGCTACTGCAAAATCTTCCTGCGTTTAGGAATATGCTTTGCCCAGCTGCACATTTTGGGCTTGGTCCTCTCCTGTCTTGCCCCTGTGCAAGGCGGGTGCAAAATGCTGTGAGGCGAGGAGCCTCCACTCGCTTGCACCAGTGGTGCAATTTCACACCCACACATTGCACAAGTGTCAATGCTGACACGAGGCTGTGGAGGGTCAGGCTCTTTGCATTGCAAACTCTCACTCTCTTTTCTCTTTTGTTCTTCTCATTTACTCCCCCTATTTCCTTCCCTTCCCCATGACCTAATTGCCCCCTCTCTTTTCTCCCTCTCTCCTCTGTTCTTCATGCCCATCTGCTCTCTGTAGAGTCTCTCCCCATACAGAGGAGATGCTATCCCATTGTTTCTCTGGGGGCCCCCAGACACGTCCCCAATCCCATGTTTTGGAATCTCTTACTCTGCTGACTCCTCTTTGAAACTCCCCTCACTCTGTGCCCCTTCACTGACCTTTCTGAGCCAGGTTTGGGAGCTGGCTGGACCTCCAGCGTGGCTGGAGGAGGGATTCTCAGTGGGGGTGAGGGGCACGGCAGGTGGGTGTGGCGCTGCCATCTGGCATTTCAAAGGGGAATGGCACCAGGAGGCTGAGGTTCAGATTTGAACCCAGGCCCAGAGATTAAAGGAGGGCCGGGGAAGAGCTGCTTGTTAATCTATCCCTGCAGTCAGCGGACAAGGTTCGCAGCAGTAAGTGGGTCAGTGTGTCAGTGCAGGTGTTCGGCAGGGAGCCAAGAGCGCTCTCAGCCAGCAAGGAAACAGGAACTCTTAAAAGAGCAATGAGCAAGGAGACTCCGCCGGCCGGCCTCTTCCCGGTGTGGCCCCACGGTGCCCTCGCCCCTTTTAACCAAGGCCGTTTGCCCTCAGTGGCTCTGCCTGTGGCAGATCCTCAAGCAGACTTACCTAAGCTGCAGCCCGGGGCTGCTTTGCTTCTCGGTCCCAGCAGGGAGCAAATGAGCCTAGAACTGGGAATCAATGGTTGTTCTGTAAACACGAGGCCATCTTCAGCTCAACACTGGCTCCTTCACAGAGTGCTGAGAAGGGTCCCGGCACCTGGCTTTCCCTGGCCAGTTTGAGGCATCAGCCCTTACTTGTACTGATACTACTACAACTCTGCCCTGACTAGTGTACAGCTCCAGGCACTTTACAAAGGGAAGGTCAGTATCAGTAGCCCATTGTACAGATGGGGAGGTTAAGCCGCGGAGAGGGGAAGTGAACTGAAAAGGGTCCCGTGGCACCTCTGTGTCTCCTGACTCCCCGTCCAGTGCCTCATCCATTGGAGGCTGCTGCTGCAGCCTTCGCGAACATGCATATTTCCCCTATATTTATCTAAGGCATTTATCTGGCCCCTGCTAGCATAGTACCTGAGCGCCTCATAACCGCTAACAAATTTATCCTTGGTAGAGATGTGCTTTTATTCCCATTTTTACAGATGGGAAAACTGAGTTATGAACAGTTAACTGACTCACAAGACGTCGGAGGCAGAGCAGGGACTTGAACCCAGATCTCCGGCTAGCATCCTAACCACTGGACCATCCTTCCAGGGGTGACGTTCAGAAGCAACACAATAATGGAGACTCACACCTCCTTCAGTCTGTGAACACTCAGACCCGCAGCCCTCAATGCTCCCCGGGAATGGCGATGGGGCTTTCCCTCCCTCCCTCCCCCAACAGAATCCAGGCCCTGACACTTTGGATTTCAGAGGGTCTGGTTCTGATCTCACTTACCTCAGTTCTAGACAGGTGTGGCTCTGTTGATTTCAGTGGGGTTACTCCTGGTTTGTACCAGCATGAGTGAAAGCAGTCAGGCCCCGGGGTCTTCACGCTGCTCACTGTTTCCCTTGGACAAGATTTAACAAAAAATGCAAAACCAGAAAGAGTGAGATGGAAAGTTAAAGGGCATAAAATAGGAGCGAGATCACAGACATCCGACTTGCTTGGCAACAAACGATCCTACTTCATCTAAACCAGATTATATTAGACTAAGCTAAACACCCTCCGCCCCTCCTGGGAAAGCCAAGTCAGCAGCAGTGCTGTCTAGTAGTTAGTAGACCAGACCAAGGCTCCCCCTCTGCTGGAGATGAACCACTCACCTCTCAAGGCGGGGGGCAGGCTAGGACTTGCAGGGGGCAGGCTAGGACTCCTGGCTTCTATTTCTAGCTGTGCCACTGACTAAAGCAGGTCACTTACCCGATCTGGGCTCCAGTGTAAAGTGAGGCTCATAATACCAGGAGGTATGAAGATTATTTCTCTGGTGGTTTGTTAAAGTGCTTTGAGATCATCAGCTGTGAATGTCCAAAGCACTGAATGATGGGAAGTTCCTGGGTGTTCCTACGCATTGCCGTGACGCCCACCTGGCACATAGGCAAGTCACGCTGCTGATCTTCCGGAGCCAGGGACAGCCGCAAGGGCAGCGTAGAGCCAGTCTGTCTGAGGAGTTGAGATCAATGTCCATCCCTGGCGGGCAGGATACAGGGGCCTGGCCATCCTGGCAGAGGCATGGGCACGACTCCCTCTGAAGTCAGTGGTCAGGAGTTCGTGCAATGGTGGTGCAGCCCACACATGATGGAGAGACTGTTGGCCGTAGGCCTATGGAATCCAACGGGGCCCCGTCGCCAAGAACTGACTCACCACAGCACTACAGGCCACTGCGACAGGTGGGGAGGAAACCGGGTAGTTCTCTCGTGTCTCGCTGCACATAGGCCCCCACAACCTAGAGCTGCCCCTTGGAGAACAACAGAGACAGAGCGGTTAGGCCAGCTCTCCTGAATTCCTCAGCAGCCATCAGGGCTATCTCGGTGATGGATTTGCTGAGTGCCCTCTTGTAATCCGCCTGTCAGAGAAAGGGAGATTTCCCTCCAGACATATGAGCTACAGCCCTCAGCAGTCACGGGAAGAAAGCTGCAGGAGCCTCCTGCCTGGGCCAGGCATTGGAGATAAGCCGCCAGTTTGCTCCCTGCCCAGTTGTGGCTTTAAGCTTCAAAGATCAAATAAACCAGATCAGGCTTCCACTCCCCCAGCTCTGTCCATGCACTTTAAGGGTGCACCTCCTTCCTGGGACTCCCCCTCAGCTCTGCCAATGCCCCACAACCCTAATCTGCAGCAACTCCTCCTAGTCCTTCCATGGGATCTCAGTGCAGCTCTGCCAGCTTATCTCTGATATCCGAGTTGTGGTCCTCGCCTTGTCATCAGTTGTGTCAAAGTGCGTGATGGCTTTGCGATGCCGATATGTTCTCACGAGGGACCAGGGTGAGCCCATCGCGTTCATTTCACATGCAGACAAGTGCAGGTTTGTCCATCCAGTTCTTCAGTCGTGAGAGGCTTGCTTCTTTACTATGCAAAGGCCAGCCCTTTCCCGACAAGTTATTACTCTGATGTTTTCCAAGTATTTCATGAATTGTCAGCCACGTGCTTGCTACTAAAGCCAGTGGGGCAGGGCCAGAACCCTCGGAAGTTGTTGATGTTGATATTTATCAATGGACGAACCTTGAATAAGCCCTCAACAGTTTGGATTCTTATAGGAACTTCAGTTTGGAGACCACCTCAGCCTCTCTTGTGCGATTACACAGCATAAGAATGGCCATACTGGGTCAGACCAATGGTTCAGCTAGCCCAGTATCCTGTCTTCCGACAGTGGCCAATGCCAGGTGCCCCAGAGGGAATGAACAGAACAGGGCAATTATTAAATGATCCCTCCCCTGTTGTTCAGTCCCAGCATCTGGAGAGTCAGCACTGGGCTGTGTCCCTGACCATCTTGGCGAATAGCCATTGATGGACCTGTCCTCCATGAACTTATCAATTTTTTTTTCTGCTGTTGGCCTGGACAGGAACGCAGCATGAATCACTTTTATTTATCATGTGGTAGCACCCCAAAGGCCCAACTGTTGCTTGATCCCATCAATACTGAAGGTGGGAGAGATTCCCTGCCCCTTCCCACAGCCTGTCCTGCGAGCACATCCTCTCCTGGATTCCTGCGTCTCCCACCTTGATCTCAGAAGATGATAAAGGGGTGAAAAATGATGCTGAGGGGTGAAAAATGAAATGTCAGCGTGTAAATTCCAGGCAGTTACTTCTCTTCCCAGACTCTCCCCTGTGGGAGCACTTCAAAGGAGAAGGCTGCACAGCCAGGGGCGAGTCCAGGGCCGCCTACAAGGGAAAAACGTTGTGGAGCTGTCAAGTGGAATCCGATCCGAGAGTCCTGGAGTGAGGCCGGCACTGGGGATGGGTCGCCCTCTGTAGGTCTCCTTAACTCCCTCTCTCCCTTGAGCTCTGGAGAAAGAGAAGCGTGTGGGGAAAAGGAGGAAGGACACTTTGTGCTTACGCAGCAATGATATTGTGTATTTGAACAGTGACTTATCTGACTGTATGATTTGTATTACAGTAGCACGTATTGGCCTCAACAGAGATTGAGGCCCTGTTGTGCTGGGCCCCCTTTGGACATAAAGTGAAGTACAATCCCCTGGCCTTTCTTCAAAGAGCTCACCACCGAAATAGACAGAACAGACAAAGGCTGGGAGAAAGGAAGTGTGGTTATCCCTATTTAACAGATGAGAAACTGAGCTAGAAAGACGCCAAGTGACTTGCCCAAGGTTACCCAGAGAGTCTGTGTCAGAGCCAAGAATTGCCCCTAGATCTTTCGCTCAAGGAATGTGATGGTCCAAGCACCGTACAGGGATTCTGGCCCCAATCCTGCCCCCTTTGCAGACAATAGCAAAACTCCCACAGATTTTAATGATGCAGGAGCTGACCCTAATGAATGCATTCTCATCACTCGCTCCATACCAGGTGTGTAAGGGTCACCACCAGCCTTTTACAGATGGGGAAATTGAGGCACTGAGAGGTTAAAGACCCAAACCTTCAAACAGGCGTACCAAAATCCATATTTTGATATCTAGATAATTGGTCTGGTTTTACCAGAGGCGCTGCACCCTGGCAGTTCCCATTAACCTCAGCAGGAGTTGTGGGTGCTCAGCACTTCCGAAAGAGGGGTTACACCTCTTGTAACCTGGCTCCTTCCACACCCACCCTTCCTCTGGAATTTAGATTGGAAGCTCCTTGGGGCAGGGCGTGTGCTTACCATGTCTCCTGTGACATGTCGAGCACGCTTTGGGGTGCTATAAGGTAATCAATACTGTGTCTGACTTTAGGCACCTCAGGGTGAAGATTCTGGTTTAAATGATTCATCAGTGGCAGAGGTGTGAGAAGAACCCAGGAGTCCTGACTCCAAGTGCCCTGCTTGGATTGTAGTTCTTTCAGAGGGGAAATTTCCCTCCCCCCACCATGGCTGTGCATCCCCAAGGTCTCTGGTATCTCTGTTATCTCTGTTATGTAGTAGACTATTAACATGACTGCATGTGTTCTGGTTTAAGGGAATTCCAGGCCCTAGTGTAGTTAGCCAATCTGGTTCTCTTCACCTGTGAGCTACAAAATAAGGAAGCAATTTATATCTGGCAATGGCACTGCCCAGCTGAAGTCTATATACCAGCCTCTGTCTCCAAAAGCAACATCTGCTAGACACGGTCAGTCCTGGCTCCGAACAACTCCAGCAGAGAGAATCTCTTATGGCATAGATGTGGCATAACCCCTGCTTGGGGCTTCTGCTTTCAGTGGCTGTCACTATTGTCTTCTTCAGCATTGTCTGTGTGGTCTCATGGGAACTAGGGGGAAAGATAGCATCAGACCTAAACCTCCCAGCCTGGGAAAGAAGGGGAATGGGTTACAAGGAGAGCAATTCGTTGCCTTCAGGGTTTCCAGCTCAGAGATAAAACTTACCTCTCTCTGGTGTTAACTGGGAGGCTGCAGATTTTCCCAGCTGCAAAGAACCTTTCGGCAGCATCTCATCAGAGCGGGAGAAGCTTCCTCTATGAAAGGCTGTTCTGGGTTTGACAGAGATACCCCCTTGTTTCTCTCTTTGGGGCTGGGGATAATCTCCCCACCTACCTGCTTCCTTAAATCTATCTGCCTCAGGTGTTTAGAAAGCCCCCATCTCATAGAAGTGTGACAGAAATAGGAATCAAACCCCACTTTGAGCCCCAGATTAGCATTTTAACCCTTGTTTAACTCGGACTGCCTGACTGCTCCTAGTGCAGTGCTGGACCACCCTTCCTAGTAGTTACAGTCTCACAACTGCATCCTTCATCTCCGGCACAGCTCCCCTATCTGTTTCACTTCCTCTGCCACTTCCATGCTCATTCCTTCTGAAAGGTTCTCCTTTGGTGTGGCACAGAGAGACAGCACCAGCTGGTGGCGAGGGCATGGCTATAGGTCTTCTATTTCCGGCACTGCCACTGGTTTGCTGTTACTTCCCGACTCTATGCCTCAGTCCTCACATCTATAAAATGGGGAGAGTGATACTTACGCTCTTGGAAATGTGCTCTGAGATCTTAGGATGAGTGGTGCAAAGTATGATGATCATTATCGGGGTTCAATCCATTGGTTAAAAAGGCAGCCCATTCCCTAGAAGCTTCACAGAGTGCCATCTCCTCCTCCGGAGAATGAATCGTGCCATTCACTGGCTTGTGTGAGCTATCTGTGTCTGGGATGCACAGATAAACTGCAATGACCTGTGAGGGCTGAGAGCTGAAAATAGCTTGTTTAGAGCAGGGGAGTTTAAGCAAATGTTAGAGGAAACTGGTGCACTGTTTGCATATTTGAAGGAGGAAGGCTGGTCTGGTGGTTAAGGTGCTAGCCAGGGAGACAGAAGGCCTAACTTCTTGTAGGACCTGGGGCAAGTCCCTTAATCTCCCCAGTCAAGATTTACTTACGACTTTGGATGTCTCAGTTCTTGTGGACCCAATCTGAGACGCCTTAAAGGGACCTGATATTCAGAGAGCAGATGCTCAGTGCTTTCTGAAAAATCAGCTCTTGTTTAAGGTGTCTTGAGTTGGGCACTCAAAATCGCCAGTCACTTTTGAAAACCTTGGTGTCTGTGTCAGTTTCCCCAGCTGTCCCAGGCTCCCCGTCCTTTGGCAGCCTGGAGCATTTCAACTCTAAACTCTTTGAGGCAGGAGCTATGTCTGCCTCTTTGTTTGTACACAGTCCACAGTCTTGATCTCAGCTGGGGCCCCTACACATACTCAATAATCAAAATGAATACGCATGTGTATGCACTGTGCCTATAACAATAAGCATGTGTGCAGAATATTTTGATGATATTTGCCTGTGCTTAAAAAATATCCCCACTGTGCAGAAGCCCATTCTGAGAGCGGACAGACACTTTACGACAGAGGGCATCCTCTGGCAGGGACTAGTCCTGCTTTGGTTTCATTCAGACAGACTAGTGCTGGACAACCCTCAGGCAGTTCACAGCTTTCGTTCAGATAATCCCTCTGCAGCCTGGCTCCTCCGAACCCTGCAGGCCTCTGGGATTTGCAGAATCAGGCTGGGAATCTGGTGCTTCTTTGTGCCATTTCTGCTGTGCCCAGGAAATACTCTCCTCCGAGTTCACAGTTGTCCAATGCTTCTGGACCCATCCAGAACTCAGACAGGCTGGAGCCACTATGAAACTGAAAGAGGAAAGGGGAAAGAATGGAATAATCTTCTGGCCCTTAAAAGGTCAATTTCCGTTTGAATTGCGGGCGAAGGTGGGGCCGGTTCTTGTTGAACTCGGCCTGCCTGCCTGCTCCCAGTGCAGTGCTGGCATAAGGCTTGAGCCAAAGCCCACGGAAGTCAATGGGAGCCTTTCCAAGGAATTCAACAGACTTTGGATCTGACCCATCAACCTCTCAAAGCCAAGCAGAGGTGAGAAACTGACCTGTCTCCTTCCTCTGGGTCTGGTCCAAAGCCAGGAGTCCTCCCATGGGCTTTGGGTCAGGTCCTTTGTCCTTCTGAAACAAAAGAAGTCAGGCTGCCTCCCCTGGGGTTTCGGCTGGCCCCCTCCCTGTGATAGGGGCCTTAGAAGTCAGGAATCAGTGTCACTGAAGACTCAGGAAGATGTTATATATATATATGGTATCGCTGGTGCCAGGGTTAATTCCAAACGTGTCATTTCATCGCACTGGACAGCCCAAGGTTGTGTGTATTTTAGGTCAGTGAGCCACAAAGGTTTCCTGGCTCCTACTCAGTGTAAACAGGGATGTATGGTTCCTATCCTGTTGTCCCCTGTCGTTCTTGTTTTCTAGGGGTTAGTTAGTGCAATAACAAAAGCCACGTTCTGGCATCTCAGAGGGGTTCCTCTGGTGCTGGTGTCTCAGGGTCTGTAGCATCAGTGCAATCCTTGCCTGCCGCTAACTGGTCCAATTTGTCCTCTCCCCACGTTCCCTGCAGGATTTGTGTGGCGCCACCACCTGCGACACCCTGGGGATGGCCGACGTTGGCACCATGTGTGACCCCAAGCGCAGCTGCTCGGTCATCGAGGACGACGGGCTGCCATCCGCCTTCACCACGGCTCACGAGCTGGGTAAGGGGCTGAGGTTCGGGGCAGCGTATGCCCATCCCCTTTCGGGGCTGCTCCCTCATTTGTTTGCAATGGGGAACAGAATTTGGCTTTCTGGATCCACCCCTGTGCCTCGACTTCACAGGTCTCAAAGCGCGTGGCACCCAGTGGGAATTTGAAGTGCAGGGGAGCGAAGTGACATGCCCCAGGTCACACAGGAAGGCTGTGGCAGAGTCAGGATAGAACTCAGGAGTCCTGATTCCTAGCCCACTGGAATGTGCTGCCCCGCTGATAACAGCATGACTGCGTTTTCTTGTACAGTTTGCTGACTCTCTCTTCCCCTTGCTGCACAATGCTAGCGTCACTGGGGGTGTGCTTCCATGACCCGCACGAGTGTCCGAGCTCCCGGGCAAGCCATTCATTCCCTGTGTTCTCATGCCTCCGCCTCGCACGTTGTCCCTCAAACAGTTGCCAGACCATTTCTGGTTTTAATAGCGGACGCCTCCATCCATCATTCTGTGGCTTAGAAAGCTGCCACTTTAACCAAACCCACAGCAGAGACGTGGAGCCCCAGGCTGCGGTTGCCACCTGGGGCGGGGGGGAAACCCATATCCCAAACCTGCTAATGTTTATGGCTCCATAATTAGGAGGGAAGGGGGAGGGAGGAAAGCCTGAGATGTTTAAAATAACCCTGAATTGCAGCCTCAGGAAGTTTAGACAATAGCCGAGTGTCCGGAACAGCTTTCTGGGGAAACTCCACCTCGGGGTGAGAAAGTGAGACGCACCGGCTTTCTTCCCAGTGCTTCTGGGAGGTGAGAGAGGAACTGTTGGAAAACAGCTGCTAGGAAAGCCAGTGGGGCCAGTGCGGGCGGGTCAGCCGTCCCAGCTATATTTTGTTGTTGTTATTGCCACTTTAGTGCAGTTTCCAGGATTCGGGTGTCCTGAA
This sequence comes from Mauremys mutica, assembly GCF_020497125.1. Lineage (NCBI taxonomy): Eukaryota > Metazoa > Chordata > Testudines > Geoemydidae > Mauremys > Mauremys mutica. The sequence goes on along the minus strand of NC_059093.1, from coordinate 13,024,981 downwards.
ATAACACACCAAGGCTGGGATGCATTAGGCATGCACTTAAATCCGGAGACACTTGCAGTCTCTGGGGGACTGAGTAATGAAATCGCTCTCTCTCTTCAATGTTCTTTCCTTCTTTCTTTCTTTCTTTCTTTTCTCTCTGAATAACCCGCATCCATACATGAAGCAGATGGTGTGCGTTTTGGCCAGCAAAGTGCCGGCTCAGAGACCCCAATTGGCAGGTTTATAACTTGTCCGTCTTAAAGGCAATCTGATTTAAACACAAGGAATGGAGCTTGTGGAGCCCGGGGTCAGGGGGACAGGACACCCAGACCATTAACCACCGGGCTGCAGGTATTTCAGAGCTGTTAGTCCCACAGGCAAAAGGATTTTGTCTGGCTTAGCCAGAGTGGCCAAGATCTGGGGTGATGTGACTCATTAGCATCCGGGAAGATCACACAGGGACGGAGGGGAGAGACATCAGCTGCTGAGGCAGTGGTGGTTTGGCTGTTACAACAGGGCTCATATAGGTGTGGTGGTTCATCAAAGCAAATGAGGGTCTCCGTGGCATTAGCTAGAGCAGGATCCGTGCCAGCGGTCTGTGGCGCAGCTTGCCAGGATCCTAGGGGACTAGCCAGATATGTATATAAACCGAGACTAAGCACACTACCCACATATAGGAGACTTGCTCAGATCAGAGCCTCCTGCTAGGGAAGGAGAAGTTGCCTTGTGATGAAAGGATGGCCTTGTGGCTCAGACATGGGTCTCCTGGCTTCTCCTTCTGGCTCTGCCCTAGGCTTCTTAGACAAGTCACTTGGCTTCTTGGCCTCAGGCTTCTTAGCTGTAAAATGGGGATAATGGGACTGACGTTGTGAATTGCTCTGAGACCTACGGGTGAAAAGCGCTGCACGAGAGCTCGGAATGACTAACGGCCCCTCTCGCCCTTCCAGGGCACGTGTTCAACATGCCCCACGACAACGTGAAGGTCTGTGAGGAAGTCTTCGGCAGGCTGAAGACCAACCACATGATGTCACCCACCCTCATACAGATCGATCGTGCCAACCCCTGGTCAGCCTGCAGCGCCGCTATAATCACCGACTTCCTGGACAGCGGGCACGGTAAGCTGGGCACGCTGGGAAGGGGGACTTGGCTGCAGTTGCTGATGGAGACACTGCAGGGAGGAGAAGTGGGTAGGCAGCGAGGGCAGGCGTTGGGAGCCTACTCCGGTGATGGGACTCACGCTTGCTCCGTGGTGAGATCCGCTCCATCCCAGTGCTCTGGGTCATCTTGCCTTCTCCCAGCTGTGGGTCATCAGTCCCATTTCGCCTGCTGGGACTTTAAGTGTGAAGAATTAGAGCCTTTCCCTCTCACAGGGATGTGGGGGTGGGGAGGAAGGAAGCAACTGTGCGCCTCACACCAGATGTCTGCAGCCTTGAAGCCCTCACACAGCTGAGCTGGGACGTCCCTCGACTCCACAGACTCCGGCACGGTTCTCCCTTTTTAAACAGTTTACTCTTGGCAAGCAGTAAATCATATAAGCTGCGCTCATGCAGGAGGTCACTAGCGGCCGAGGGCAGGTCAGCTTGGGCCCTGGCTAACTCGGACTCAGTGGTTTCTTGGTTTCAACCTGATTAAACCAAAGCCAGGTCAGGATAGAGAATCCACCTGCCTCTGCCCACTGACATCTCCTCCCCCTGCATGCACCATTTCTATTGTGCTCATTGCTGTGGGGTCTACATGACACCACACCTGCAGCCCTCTCCTGGGATGCGCCTCTGAACAACTCACGGCCAACATGCTTATGTCTTGTGACCCAGAGGGGTTGGTTGAGATTTTCAAGGGCATTCAGCTTTAATGGGAGACGTGTGTCTAAATCCGCTAGACTGATCTCAAAAGCTCAATAGTTACTTCTAAGTGTGAGGGGAGGCTGGTCATTGGCCAGTCTGATGAAGCTGCTAGTCAGTGCCAGTTGCATTGGGAGGTTTTGTGTAATGGACCCCTGTACCTGTAGGAACTGGATGGAAACCATGGAAATGACAAATGCTGTTGATTAGAAAAATCACACAGGCCTTGTTAAGAGAGAAGTAAATCCAGCTGTAGCTTTACTTGCTGGCCTCCTGCAGCAGTGAGTTCCACAAGTTATATGGTGCCAAGTAACGGGTGTGCCTGCACCAGCCATGAACGTCTGCTTTGCATGATCTCCAAGAGTTGGGTGCAGCAACACCGTGTATTGAATGTCCCGTCAGTCGAATGGTATCTCCCATTTAATATTTCTCTCACTGCCCTGCAGGGGACTGCCTGCTGGATCAGCCCATCAAGCCCATCTCGCTGCCAGAGGACCTCCCTGGGGCCAGCTACAACCTCAACCAGCAGTGTGAGCTGGCCTTCGGCCTCGGCTCCAAACCCTGCCCCTACATGCAATACTGCACCAAGCTCTGGTGCACGGGGAAAGCCCGGGGTCAGATTGTTTGCCAGACGCGCCACTTCCCCTGGGCCGACGGCACCAGCTGCGGGGAGGGGAGGTTCTGCCTGAAGGGCACCTGTGTCGAGAGGCATAACATCAGTAAGTACAGGGTGAGTACCTGACCGCTCCGTGCTGGGGGATGCGAGTGGGGAGGGCGGGGGTATATAGGGTGAAGCCCGGCAAGGCAGCTTGGGCTGACGCTGAGAACATGTAGCTCAAAGTTCTTTGTGCACTGAAACCAGGCGACGTAGTGCCAACGCTCTCCCAGGGGCTGGCCACGGGAGGGGCATGGCTGAAAGCCACCGGGCTGTACCTCGCTGCAGGGAGGGAAGCAGCCAGAAGTTGAAGGGGTTTGTCCATTCCCCACTTGCACAGGCGTGCTATTCATCATCGTCCTCAAACCCAGCCACCGTGACCGTTTCCCCAGGGCGCTGGGCCTGGCTGCAGTTATCCAGGGCTCCTCCAGACCGGATAACCGCAGCGTACTCCTCATGGGGCGGCCTCACCGCGGAGCGAGCACTTGGAGGACTCAGAGTGGAGTTCATCTCCCCGGCCGCCATCCAAGACGCTGGCTGTGACGGGGTGTGTCGCTGGAACTTGTTGCAAACAGGCCGGCCAATTCCAAGCACGGCGGAAAGTCAGCAAGCTAGATTGGAAAGGCCTCACTTCCCATCTGTAACCCCGGAGGCCAAACTCAGTCCCCAGCAGGTGTATAAACAGCAAATGCGCTCGTGGGGATGGAGCAGAGGAGGAAACAAATGATTATCTTTTGCAAAGGACTTGCGGCGAGGTTGCTCCCCTCGCCTTAGCTCTTGCCCCAGGACAGAGCTATGCCCAAAACGCCGCTCTGAAGCAGCTCTGCTCGCCTCTTGGTGCCTGGCAAGTGTTTTCTCATGGCACCAGGTTTATGCTGGGTGTGGCAGCCATAGAGGGTAGAGTCCCTTCTGCTTAATGCTGGGTACCCGCCTCTGAGTCTGATTCCCCCCACAGGGGGACCCAAAGATTGCACGTCCGGCTGCTTTTGAAGAGACATGGCTGTAGGGCAAGGGGGTTTTCCTCTTAACACCCTCTCTCCCGCAGGTGGATGGCAGCTGGGGGAAGTGGACCCCGTATGGTCAGTGCTCTCGGACCTGCGGTGGGGGAGTCCAGCTAGCCAAGCGCGAGTGCAACAGCCCCGCGCCTGCCAATGGAGGGAAGTACTGCGAAGGCGTCCGAGTCAAGTACCGCTCCTGTAACCTCGACCTTTGTTCTGAGTCAGGTGAGGCTTCCCCAAGGGACGGGGCCAGCCGGGAGGGCAGAGACCTGCCCTGGCACTAGTTCCTAATGGGCACAGTTGGGCCTTGCAAAGTGCTGTACATGTTAAAAGCAAACCACCAAGCCCAAGCAGCTACCTGCTATCCCGCTCAGTCCCATTGCTGTTGGTTCTCCGTTGTGCTAACGGTGCTATTCGGTGTCACTGAAGTTAGTGGCGGATGAGGGTTTTGGAGGTGTGAGCCTCAAGAGCTATGGAGGTTTGGGTCAGGTGACCCCAAAAGTTTGGCAGCTTTTCTGCAGGTGACACAGATCTCTCTGGTCTGCAAATCAAGTTAGAGATCTCAGTAGGTACCAGAGGAAGGCACTTCATTGGTTACAGTACCTAGTACTTAAGGGGAGACAGACTCCGTGTGTGGCCTCGGGCAAGTAACTTAGCCTCTCTGGACCTCAGTGCCCTGTCAGTGAAATGGGGACAACAACACTGCCCACCTCGCAGGGGAGTCGTGAGGATAAAAACACTAGAGACTGTGAGGCGTTCAGACACTGTGATGGGACCTGTAAGTGGAGAGATGTTCCACAGGTTGAGTGTGTGCTCAGTACGGATGCACAAACAGAGCGGTGTCGCAACCTCTTGAGGCTGCAAAAACGAGCAGGCGAATGAGGGAAGCCAGACGGTCAGAAGGGATTTTCATGCCAGAAGTGAAGAAACCAGCTCTAAATATCAGTCTTACAATGGGTCTGGGGAGATCTAAAGTAGGTAACGGTTTAATGGGAGCGCGTGTCTTAGTAGAACCCACTTTGGCCCATTCCTTCTCTGCTCTATTTCCACTCAATCCAGTGGAGCTGGAAATACCATAAAAATCCCAGTTCTCATGGTATTTCTGCCCTGGCCAACATTCAAAGGCTCACAAAACCTGGTTGATGGGGCAGAAAAGGAACGTTGATCACACCTGAAAATAGCTGGTTTGGGTTTTAATTTGCCCACGTTGATTAGGAGGTGGGATTTGCAGCTGGGAACGTCTGACCTAGCTCCACCTGTGGTATCAGGCAAACAATACATCATTAGAGACTAAAGCTCGGACAGATGTCTGCAACTGTTGTTTCATCTGCGCACAGCAGAGCTAAAGTTAGAGTATGTGAAAAATATGCAGAAATGTTTTGTGCGTGTGCAAAATAACTGCAATCAAAAATCCAATTTTCTGGAACATTTTGAGCACTTTAAGCTGGTAAAAAATAAGCAAGAACATTTTGCAAAAAATGTCAAACATTTTTGACCAGCTGGAGCTAGCATCGCCATAGCAACCACTGCCAGGTTTGCAAGTTTAGGGACAATTTCACTAGAGAGAGTGGGCCCAATTCTCCTTGGCCTTGCTGCTGTGTGCAGTCATTTACAGCAGCCTATTTTATTGAAGCCAAAGAGCATCGTCAGCTTACCCAATCGGAGACCCAGGCCTGGCCATGGTCCTGCAGTAGAATATTACATACTGGATAGGTGGAAGTGACTGCACAGCTTGCAGGGCAGGGGAATATAGTGCTAGTGCATTTGTGTGTGAGAGAAAGATTATACACTCCAAAGTCACTACGCACCACCACAACAGCTGTGCTCTTCTGGGGGCTACGCAGATCACTAAGCTCAAGACAAAGCCACTGAGAGCTGAGTACAGAGCACAGTCAGCTGAGGGGTTCTGGCTAGGGAACAGTCTTCCAGGGGAGGTCGAGCACATTCAGTGTCTGAGTATCGTTGGAAAACGCTGCACAACTTTGAGAAAGCCGGATCCCATAAGTGACACTAACAGTACAAACCCCTACTTTCTATTTCCAACTCCAAAAACACCATCCCCCAAGCAGAGTTTTGACCCCAAAAAGGGAGAGTTGCCAAAGATGCCATGAAATCCTCTTGGAGCTTTGCTCCTCTTACTGATTATGTGTGGAAGCTGCCCAGATGCTATGGCGATGGGCAGCAGTCTAAAACCTTTCAGATAGATCTGTAACAACCCCCTAACATCCCGGCACAGTGTGAGACCAATACCTCAAGCTCTGGAAGGCCTTCTGAGCGTGGCCTTCTCACAGAATTATTCAGAAGGTCTGGAGAGTAACCAAGATTTGTGCAGCTCCAGTGTGGATCCATTTGGAAAGGCCTGTTCAGTTAGCTTATCCTCCTCCTTCCCACCAGCAGGACCTCGCTCCTCATGCCAGCTACTCCAGCTTTCTCCCAGCACATGCCTCTTCTAATGTGCTGGGGGGAATTGCCTAATTTACCACAGCTGGGCTCAGCCATAATCTCTGCACTGAGGGGCTGCAGCTGTGTACTGTAGTTTCCTCTGCTCAAGAGAGAGTGTTAACTCTTTCCTTGCCATCTCCTGGATAGGGTCTCTGTGTCTCTTCTAATAATATAGCTGTCAGATGTCTTCTTCAGGTTTTATTGCACACTGCTCAGAGGCCTCGCAAGGAGTGCCTAATACACAGATAAACAAACATAGTTTGGAATATCCATGGTATGCCCACACGTTGAATACTGTGTGCCGTTCTGGTGGCCCCATCTTAAAAAAAGAGATACTAGAATTGGAAAAGGTACCAAGAAGGGCAACAAAAATGATCAGAGGCATGGAAAAGCTTCCATATGAGGACAGACTCCAAAGACTGGGACTCCTTAGCTTAGAAGAGAGACAACTAAGGGGAGGGGAGGAAGAGAAGATAGGATAGAGGTCTATAAAATCATGAATTGTGTGCAGAAAAACTGTTATTTACCACTTCACATAACACAAGTACCAGGGTCACCCAATTAAATTAATAGGCAGCAGGTTTAAAACAAACAAAAGGAAGTATTTCTTCACACAACGCACAGTCAACCTGCGGAACTCATTGCCAAGGGATGATGTGAAGGCCAAAAATATAACTGGGCTCAAAAAAGAATTAGATAAGTTCACAGAGGATAGGTCCATCCATGTCTATTAGCCAAGATGGTCAGGGATCTAACCCCATGCTCTGGATGTCCCTAAACCTCTGACTGCCAGAAGCTGGGACTGGATGACAGTGGATGGATCACTCAAGAATTGCTCTGTTCTGTCCATTCCCTCTGAAGCATCTGGCACTGACGACTGTCAGCAGACTGGATACTGGGCTAGATGGACCATTGCTCTGACCCAGCATGGCCGTTCTTATATTCTTACTGTGTTGCTTTGAGCAAGTCACTGCCCAACTCTGTGTCTCACTGCTTCCCTATCTGTAAAATGGGGATAATACTATTTACTTTCCTTTGAGACCCTTGGGTGAAGAGCTGTATTATCTTTTATTACACATCTTGTTCCCATTTCTGAAAGACTGCAGGAACATCAAGTGGCCACCCCCGCCTTACTAGATATGGCCTGCAATATGAGGCAGTGATTGCCAAGGAGTGAGCCAGGCACGCAGACTTTACAGTCTTGCTGGTTTCATTTTTCCCTGGAGTAAAAAGGTGGCAGTTGTTTCGAGCAATGGTTGTGGGATGTTACCCCTGGAACTGACACTGCCTTAGCTGTGAGTGTGGCTTGAAGTGGCTCCCTGTACCCTCCACCACTGGTGATACCGTCCCGCTGTTATCGTACCTCCACAAACCACTCTCCCTTGTATCATCTCTTCATTGGGGGTGCCTTGACTATAAAAAGAGTCAGACAAGTTTCCTCTGAGTCTAGGACATAACATGTCTCACGAATCACAACACCAAAGCTTCATTTGCTTTAGTAAACCCAGAGAGCCAGATAGTCTGGCAGACACCTACAATCCTTAATAGTCCAGTTGGGGACCAACTCAGACCAGCCATACATTTGGAACCAGAGCCTAGCCACACTCATGTAAATCAGTAGTGACTCCACTTCAGTCAGTGGAGCAGAACTGGAGTAAAACCAGTTGCAGGGAGAGAAGAATCTGACCCTGGGCATCCCCAGATTCCATGGTGCAATACTGTATGGTTGATGCTGCCTAGCTGAGGATTTCCTCTCCGGTGAAATGCCCATGCATGCTTTGTATCCTTCCAGGGCTAGGAAAGAGTTTCCGAGAGGAGCAGTGCGAGGCTTTCAACGGCTACAATCATAGCACCAACCGGCTCACCGCCACCGTCTCTTGGGTCCCGAAGTACTCGGGAGTCTCGCCTCGGGACAAATGCAAGCTCATCTGCAGAGCTAATGGCACCGGTTACTTCTACGTATTGGCTCCTAAGGTGAGCAGGAGAACAAACAGTGTGAACTGGGGACCATGGGGGAAGAGGGTAAATGAAATTGGGTAAGGAGCTATAGGGAAACACAAGGGCACCTGGAAATGAATGAACAGAAGGATTTTTTTTTGACCCAGCGGGTGACGTTTAGAATTCACTGCCCCGGAGGCTGGGAGTCAAGAAAAAATAGCCTGTTCTTTGGCTATCAGTGTTATCATGGGGCATAAAGGGGATCAGATGAGAGGCCATGTGCCAGATCAGCTGGTGTAAATCAGTGGAGCTGTGCTAATTTACACCGGCTGTGGATCTGGCCCCATGCCTGGACCTGTGTTTGTAAAGCATCCCAGCTTGCATGCCTATGGCACTAGAACAGGAATAAAGGATAACAACTAGACACTTCCCTCCGGGGATTCTGGCTCACACGCACAGGGCGGGGCCGGCTGCCAGACTTGGGACTGGGAATGTGGTGTGCACATGACACTGCCAAAGGGTTAAGCAGCTCTCCAAAGCTGCTAGTTTGCAGGGTGCTGCCCTCAGGATTATATGTGAGGAAAGAGAGAGAGATGTGGTTATAGACGTGGCAGTCAGCAGTCAAAGAGCACCGTTTTGTTTAGTGCCTCTCGAAGGCACAGCCCGTAATGGAGGCAATGGCGGCTTTATGTCCTCCAGCATAACACCTCCTCCATATTGGGCTGCACAGTCAACTTAGCTTAGAGCAGCTGCTGGCTCACTGGCACGTAGGGCTATGATAGTCCCGGATGGGCACCCAAAAGTTCTTTCTTGGAATGCCGGCGGAACACACACAGGTGGGGCAAATATCTCCGCCTGAACACAAAGTGACTTGATGGCTTGTGCTTTCCCTCTGCCTGCGGGTAAACTTCAGGTTGTGGATGGCACTCCCTGCGCGCCCGACTCCACCTCGGTCTGCGTCCAGGGCAAATGCATCAAAGCAGGATGCGACGGCAAGCTGGGCTCCAAGAAGAAGTTTGACAAGTGCAGCGTGTGTGGAGGAGACAACAAGAGCTGCAAGAAGGTCTCGGGCTTGTTCACCAAACCCATGTGAGTGCCAGAGGATCCTGCTGCTTTCTCCGTGTGCCCTATAAAATAGGCCTCAGAAAACATAGGGCTCATGGAAGGGAGGGACCAATGGTACTGTTTCCAGGGATGGCTCTTCTGCCTTTAGCTTCATCGATAGGCCCTGATTCTTTGGAGGAGAAGGTTCCAACTTCTAGGCTACTCTCAGGGGTTTCAATCTGGTCTCTTGCACTGGAAGTGAACTGTCTACAGTTGAACCTCAAATGGGTATGCTAGATCAGTGGCTCTCCACCAGGGGTGCATGTACCCCTGGGGGTACACAGAGGTCTTCTAGTGGGTACATCAATGCATCTAGATATTTGCCTAGTTTTACAACAAGCTACATAAAAAGCACTAGCAAAGTCAGTACAAACTAAAATTTCATATAATGACTTGTTTATACTGTTCTATATACTATATACAGAAACAGAAGTATTTATATTCCAATTGATTTTATATTTTTATATGGCAAAAATGAGAAAGGAAGCAATTTTTTAGTAAGCGGGTGCTGCAACACTTTTGTATGGTTTTGGAGGCAAGTAGTTTTTAAGTGAGATTAAACTTGGGGTTACGTAAGACAAATCAGACTCTTGGAAGGGGTACAGTCATCTGGACAAGTTGAGAGCCGCTGTACTAGATGACTCAGGGGCTGATCCTGGACCAGTGACTCTTTCAGCTGTAGGTTTCAGAATCAGACCCAGACCAGGTTGGGAGTGAGTGTGTGGTTTTACTGTGGCTTTCTAGTGGACTGTGTAAAATGAATGATTGCTCTCAGCCTGGTTCCTAGTGGTCAGGTGTCTACATCAGAAAGACTCAGCACCACAATTGCTTGCCTTGGTAGCCATCTCAGCAGAGGGACCAAGGAAACCCATGGAGACTGAACTCCTCTCTCATCACTAGAGGTGACCCCTTCAAGTCAGGGTTGAGGCCCATTGAGGGGACAGGGAAGCCTACCCTGATGCTGTCTGTCCAGTGCCTCTTGTGGGGATTTTTTAGGGCCAGGAAAGTCTCAGAGACAGAGCTATAGAGCTGCTGTAGGGCTGCAGAGCACTGGCGGGGCTGGAATGGGGTTCTGTGGGTCAGGACTGAGGCTCATTGGCAGAGCTGTGGGGTCCCTCTCTTGGTCTAGCAGAGGGGGGTTCAGGCAAGGGGAAGGGTCCTGGCAGAGCTAGGAGGAAGAAGTTTGGGAAGCACTGGCCCTAGAGAGGACAAGTCTCACCTCTAAGAGCAACAGCTTATGAATGAAAGGCCCATGGCCCGTGATGTCGGTGGTGCTGACACCACCTCTCGGGTGGCTTGTCTGCTGTTCTCTTACAGGCACGGCTACAACTTTGTGGTGATCATCCCAGCAGGAGCCTCCAGCATTGACATCAGGCAGCGGGGCTACAAGGGCCTCATCAGCGACGATAACTACCTAGCTCTGAAGAACAGCCAAGGCAAGTATCTGCTGAACGGGCACTTCATCGTCTCGGCTGTGGAGAGGGACCTGATGGTGAAGGGCAGCGTGCTGCGGTACAGCGGGACGGGCACGGCGGTGGAAAGCCTCCAGGCCTTCAAGCCCATCCAGGAGCCGCTGACCGTGGAGGTGTTGTCAGTGGGGAAGATGACCCCACCACGCGTGCGCTACTCCTTCTACCTGCCCAAGGACAGCAAAGACGATAAGTCCTCTTACCGGAAAGACGGGAAAAACCCGCCCGTGCTCAGCAACAACGTCCTGAGCTTGTCCAACCGCTTGGATCCGGGCAGGCCGAATTACAAACGTGTGTCCTACAAGTGGGCGGCCAGTGGTTGGGAGGCCTGTTCCGTCTCCTGCGGCAACGGGCTGCAGAAGCGCTCCGTACACTGTCGCGACTCCTACGGCCAACTGGCCTCCGTGTGCGATGCTGCCCAGCGGCCCGTCGATGTCAGGATATGCGGCGACCCCTGCCCCATGTGGGAGGTGAGCCCCTGGTCCCCCTGCTCCAAAACCTGCGGCCGGGGCTTCAAGAGGCGCATGTTGAAATGCACGGCGCGGGCCGGCCAGCTCTTGCCTCGGGATCGCTGCAACCTCAGGAAGAAGCCTCAGGAGCTGGACTTCTGCACCCTGAGGCCATGCTGACCCCGCGGGCGCTGCTTCCAAAGAAGGCCTGGTGTCTCTCTGGCTGGAGATAAATGGCTGAAGGCTGAACAGCAGCTGGGGGGAGGGAGAGGGGGAGCTGTCTGAAGTGAGGGGTCTGTTACATAGGGCATATCAGTGGACAAAGGACTTGTACGCAGGGCGAGAGCGTGCACACGTGAGAGGGGCCCAGTGTGGTGTTATAGAACAGGTTGCTCAGAGATGAAGTAAAATAAACATCTACCTCGAAGCTGCCAAACTCTCCAGGCTCCCTCCCCATCCAGAGGAGGCTATGGGCGTGAGGGGGCAGGATCGGTCTCTGGGGACTGCTCTCCGGGATCCACCAAAACATCAAGGACAACAAGAGTGTGTTTCTATATCGCCATGGCCGGCCTCCCTCTAGGCTTCAAAGGGTCACGCCCCAACCTCCAAAACACTAGTGCTAGATGGGACCAAAAGGAATTACCATTGCAAAGACGACAAACTATACTGCTTAACGACCGGTGCAATAAAGTGCTGGGGTCTATTAAGAACTGATGCCTTCAGGGCTTGCTAGCAATGACTCCGCAGCCGATGTGTTGCTGCTCTCCAGACCTGTGCAGCAGCGTTGTCGTGCAGGGCTGTACGTGGGTCATTGATCGGCGGCTTTTGCTTTTCATGTGTATGGACCGAACAACGTAGATTCTTATGGTGCTTAATATCTGTATTTTTATTTTTCTTCCTCGTGGTTGACGCAAACCCTGCGTGCCTGGGGTAATTTTGTCATTTTTTCCATTGGATCCTCTCAGAAGACTATGCCTCTTTATATGGTGCTTTGAGAAGGGTGTGTGGAGGGGCAGGGTATCCCTAATACAAGGTGGGTATGTATTTTAAAGAAACCTCTTTAGACCAAATACCATTTACACTTAGGTCCCTTTTTGCTTTGCTAATAGTGTAAAGGTGCCTTAAAACGAGCACAAATTGCATTCCCACCACCCCTTTACCCAGCTGAAGCTTAAAGAGATCTTGGTGTACGTGAGAATATGGCTGTAATTCTAGGAGGTACTGCACAATGGTGCCCCACCATAGTGCTTCCTGTTGGAAGAATGAGAAAGAGCATTGTATGCGTGACTGCCACGGGTGGCAAATACTGAGTCTTTTTTCAAAATGGTGCTCTGTGTATGGCCCTGTCACTCCGTGCCCAGTAGTCGTACTATCCTCCACCCTCTTCTCCTAACATCGTTGTTCAGGGTTATTTCTCAAAGACACATAGAGATCTTTGGTGCTGAAGTATAAAAGAAACGGGGACTAACTCTCCTCCCAGAAGACGATTGCATGGGCCTTTCTGGCCTTAAGATCTATGCTATGTACCCTGCTTAAGCCCCTCTCTAGTTTTATGGGGTGTGTCTATCCTGCAATTGTGGAGCGTGATTACATCTTGTGCAGACATACCTGAGCTAGCTTTAATCTAGCAAGCTCAGGTCCCGGAGCAGTGACGCTGCAGTAATGCATGCTTCAGCCCAGGCTAGCATCAGCAGGGGTCCAGGAAAGCTTGGACAACCCGTGCTGAAGCACAAGCCAGCACAGTTTCATTTCTCCAGGACCCAGACTATGTAGACTGAAGATAGTTTGGATAGGTCAACTCAAGCTATAATCAGACCCTAAGGGTCTGTCTACACTACCTGCCGGATTGGCGGGCAGTGATCGATCCAGCAGCGATGGATTTATCATGCCTAGTCTAGATGCGATAAATTAACCCCCGAGCGCTCTCCCATCAACTCCTGTACTCCAGCTTGGCGAGAGGCGCAGGCAGAGTCAACGGGAGAGCGTCAGCTGTTGACTTACTGCAGTGAAGACACTGCAGTAGGTAGAGCTAAGTACGTCGACTTCAGCTACGTTATTCACGTAGCTGAAGTTGCGTAACTTAGATTGATACCCCCCAGGGCTGTCTGCAAGTGTTCCCACTGGCATCAAAGGGACAACTCACCGGGTTAAAGTGAGGCATATGCCTTGCTGAATTTGTGGTCCCTGTGGCCCGATTTCCCCACCTGTTCAATGGGGATCACGATACTTGCTCATTTTTTGCAGAGCTTTTTGAGATCTTAGCATGGAAGATACCAGAGCAGGGGAAAGTATTTTTTTATTATTGGTCCTTGGCCGGGTTGTAACTCAGGCGTTGAACCGAAGACCAACCCCCTTCCAGTGCGAGAGAACAGCAGCTAGCTGTAGACCCCCTGCACTCTAAACAACTCATGAACAACTCACATGTAAATGTTGCTTGGCAATGGGCTAATTGTCAATTCCTGCCCCTCTACTGGACTCCCCATGGCTCTACCATTCTTACCTTTCTTACCCACATGCCCCCTTCCAGCCAGCCCACTGGATACATTTTGATAGGACACTCTTCTAGAGCGAGCTTGCCCTGATGAGCCCACCTCCCAAGCGTGGGCCCATAACAGAGCATCCAAATCTCTCGTTTGAGCGTACAACTGCGTACTGAAGGGCACAAAGTCTGTCTTATAGATAAAGTGCTGCACTGAGCATCGTTGGATGTTTTGTCCAAGCTTTGCCCATGCCCATTCTCCAGCCCCCAAGCCCTATATTGTCCAGAGGATTCCATCTAGTGTTGGGATGCCAGCAACAGTAGTTAGGGAATGTCTTGCGAGGCAGCCTCTCCACTCTATGGGGAAGATGATTCTTCCTTGTCTCACTGAAGCAAGTAGGAATTCTGGCATAGACTTGCGTGGGACGGGACTGGGCCCAAAGATCTCTGGGCTTCAAAATAACCCCACCTGGAAATTCAACCGATTTTTTTATTACAAAGGGCATTAACCACACCTAATGCTGAATTTCAGATCAAGGAACTATCGCACTGGGATTATAGACAGTTCTTCGATGGCAAAACCCCTTTCTGATGGATAGATTTAGGGCTTCTGGGCTGGATCCTCCTCAGATGTAAATCAGCATAGCTCTGTTGCCTTAATTACGCCATTGACTTTGAAAGAGCTACACCAAATTACACCAACTTTCTCTCCCCACTGTCCTTCGCAGATGCTGTGCTGAGTGGGTGATGGGGTTTGTTGTTACCTAACTCCAGCTATGATTCAGCACTGCATCTCATCCTACTTAAAGGCCCTGGTTAACTTCATCCAATATCCCCTTAAAAATGTGCCCAGTCTCCAGAACAAATCAGCTCTTGAGTGTTCACTTCACTTTTCTTCCCAGTGTTTAATGATCAATGAGCATTGATAAGATAGTGTCAACTCTCAGCATTCCCATAATCTCTCATGATATAAAATTAGTATCAACATAGGGGAGAGAGAACTTGGACCGGTTGGTTACTGGTTACAGAAGAGAAATAGTATGTTTTAGTGGGAGAGGATCAAGAGAAAGGAAACAAAATCCCATTGGGCAAGCGGTTACCAGGGTTGTCAAAGAGTTCTGCACTAGGCCAGACTGGAGCAGGCCCTAGACCAATCAGTGTCTGTATGTAACACTTCTACTTTACCTCTTTCCTTGTCTCAGAGTCCACCCCCTCATCCTTAGGAATATACATTACGTTTATTGGTGGGTTTGCTGTGCCTAGCACAGCTGACCCCCTCCCGGTTCCAGCTGTGTAGCTGGTCCTGAGGGGCTGCCCTTTGGGTCTTTCCATCGAAAAGAATTGGTTCCCAACACCATCAAGAATTGTCACAGTCGTGGGGGCGGGAGGGGGGCGGCGGGGGGGGGTTGTTTTGTTTTTTTGTGGTTCTTTTGCAAGATGTATGGCAGAAGGACAGAAATGCCTATTGTACTGGCTGCTTTGTGTATACCATGTATACTGTACATCAGTCTTTGCTGTTTGTGCATTGATAGCAAACCTGAAATAAAGTGGTATTTAAAGTTCCATCCGATTCTTTGGGCGTATGGGTCTGTGCATTCTGGCTATTTGGGAGCAGAATCTGGCCATGCTTTCAACCTAACCCCACTAGGGTTCGACTTTTATTCCATAAGGGTGTAGTTTTCCTACACGTTAACGGGTCAAGATACATCCTAAGGAGCCTAAAGTTTACGGTGAGGAGAGAGCATGTGCCAAACAACAAGCTTGGCTTACCTCCATGGAGGCTGGAAGAATTAGATTTGTTTTTAAATATAATTTCAGATATATTGATGTTTAAAATTTTTTAAAAAATGGTTAAACCCAATCAATTTACGTGTCCACG
The DNA here is from genome assembly GCF_020497125.1 of Mauremys mutica. Classification (NCBI taxonomy): domain Eukaryota; kingdom Metazoa; phylum Chordata; order Testudines; family Geoemydidae; genus Mauremys; species Mauremys mutica. The sequence continues at coordinate 13,009,748 of NC_059093.1, read as the reverse complement.
GTTGTGTGAGGGGCGGGTCAGACAATTATTTGACAGCAAAGATTCAAAAAGTTAGCGCTTCGTAACTGCTAAAACAGAGAGTTGACATTGGAGCACCTCTGAGGCCAGGCTGATGCTATAGACATTCCTATCCCCCGGGACCTGCCAAAAAGATGTGGAAAAGGTTGTCAAGTGGCTGACTGGCTCACCGGTCCCCCGTCTTGACGCCACAAAACAGCGAAAACCTTTGGCCCTGGATAGAAGGACCTTCATCCTTGGCAATGTGGAGGGACTTGTTTCAATGTTCTGCTCAGTGGTTTTGGTTCCAATGCAGCTCCTCAGCGGACCTGAAGGTTCTCTTACCCCTCCAGGCCGGGGATCCATTTGTGTTAGTTCCAACAAAGGTATCAATGTCTTTTCGTGGCAGGCTTGCCAATTCCTTCTTCAGCGACTCCACCGGGGCTCATGGGACTCTGTATTTTGGTAGCCTTATGGGCTGCACATGAGGTCCCCCCCCGCAACTTCAGCTTGCCTTCTAAGTGTGCATCTCCTGAAAGTAGGTCCTTATATTCTGTTACAATGCTGGACAGGGCCCAGGGCGACTGTTCTCCCTCTTCTCTCACATTGAGGATATTCTGGGATTGCTCTGTGATTAAATGTATGGCTTTCGCTGCCCTGCTGCCCAGCAGCGGGTGGTACTTTTGTGGGCGAACATATTTGCTAAGTGATAATGTCTCTTATCTACAGCCTGCAGTTTTGCTAATTGGCCTAACAATGGTTTTATTGTACATCACTAGCACTTGGTCACATTTCTCCACTGGAACATTGCTGCTTATCACTGTTGCTAGGATTACATTGCAGCTGGTTCCACAGTCTAGCTGGAATAAACTTTGTCATTATTCCAAATATGGCAGTTACATGGCTGGCAGCCTCCTCCTGCAGTGCATTGAATCTTTGGATATGCTAAAATCCTATTGCGGACATCTTCCTCTTCATTCTCTCTTTCCTCCGTCACCGCATGGACTGTTGCTTTTTTCTTCTCGGGGGCAGCTGTACCTTGGGACATAAAATGGTTCCTCTTCCTCACACTCCTTGCCCCACTGCCCATAGGCCAAGCACTTTAACTTCTGCCATTTGTGCTGCTCTCCATAGTATATACACTGATGTCTGCAATCCCAGTTGGTCTGCCTCCATCCTGCTTCTTTTAGCTAGAGCCTGCATTCCTGTTCTGATCCTGTCTC